>NC_067294.1:18821321-19121321 GCF_020740795.1 Apus apus
TGATCTCAGGGAGGTGACAGCTCTGCAGACTGAGAGCTTCAACAGTGAATTACGTTCTCTGCTTTCAGTCCATTGAAATAATTCAAAAAGGTCAAAATTGCTAACAGTGGAATACCCATCTTTGGCTTGTAACTGCACGTAGGACCTGCAGATGTGGGTCTGCTCTCCACACATTCCTCTCATGGCAACATGTAGCCATGAGCAATTAAAATTCCATTAAATCAAGTAGCAGAAAAACTTTGCAGAGGTCCTGCAGCACACGGGAAAAAGAGAAGTTCTGATTACCATCGTGTCCTTCTCTGATGGGCCTCCTTGCTCCACCAACACAACGAGCTACGTTCTACTTTATTACAAGCAATTAACCAGCGAGAAGTGAAAAGTAAACAACCCAGTGCATAAAAACCCGGTGAGGTTCAGCTGCACTAACAGCCCAGGGCGTTCTCAGCCTGCCTTGTTGGAAGCAATAAAGCTGCATTGTGTAGGTGACTGGGGAAAGCAGCACAAGCAATTAGAGACAGTGTTACTGCAACGCTCTTACAAAGCCTTGTGATTACAATGCAAATAAATATCCCACTCCTTATTTCAGGAAACCAGTTGTCTTCCCCACTATGTGATAAGGACGCGACATTTCTCCAGGGGAAGGCCTTGTCAGGTTCATTCACACCAGCCAGGTCTTTCAGTGTGTCCCACCTTAGCCTGGCTTTGCTTGCATTGGATGCTGACAGTGCTCCAGGGCTGGTGCAAGCTGTAGAAAGTCTCACTGTCCTCTGTCTTCTCTGGGACCGTGCAAGGAGAGGTGTGATGAGTCTGACTTGGTGCCCACTGACCCATCCAGGACCACGGCTTCTGCCATGGTCTCTGTTATCTGTCCCACACAGCCTTTGCTGGGGCATCTCTAGGGACACAGACTTTTTCACTTTGTTGCCTTCTGTACGAGTTTGGGCCCAAGAGATAACTAAAGGACTGGAAAACACAAGCTCTGTGGTGTGACCAGTGGATGGAAATTACTCTGTTCAGCGTGGTGAGAGAGAAGAGGCTGCCTGCCATGGGATTATGGCAATGTGGGACACGCTAAGTAATATCCAGGAGCTGCAGGGCTTGATGGTTCTTCATGGGCTTGATAGCCAGGAGCAGTTGGGAGAACACCTGCAGGCACAGCTGCGGTGCACAACACCCCTGGTAACACATGCTGGGCACCAAACCTCTGGGCATGGGCCAGAGCATCCTCTCCTGTATGGGTGCTCCTGCACAGAGACATGTTGGTGATGGGAGTGAGATGATGCAGGACAAGGAGCACTGTGGTGGCTCTCTTGGAGGACCTGAGGAAACCACAGAAGCCCAGAATTCTTCCTTGGTGTGAGGAGGACCTTCCTTCCTTACACTGTTTTTTTGTTAGTTATCCACTGTGTGCTCTCTCACACCACTGACTGTCTTTGGTTGCTGTGTATTTATGGGGTGAAGAGATCCCTGTTGGCAGAGAACTTCCTGTCCTGCAGGCTTGGTTGTTAGACACACTGGCTGTAGCAAACAAGGGTGATAACCTTTGGCATGCGAAGGGACCCCAGGTCTCACCTTACCACCTGGAATTGGTGCTCATGTAAATGCTGAGTTCTTGGTGCTTGTGCTGATGAGGGTGCTGGAGGACACCTGGTTCATGGGAGCATCACTGCTCAGGCATGGTGCATTCTGTACTGCCCATGAGAACTGACAGCTCCACAAAAATGAGGATGATGGTTCCCAGGTGAATGTGGTACCATCAATGGCAAGGGTTAGATATTCGGGTCACTGTGTCCTGAAATGACCAGCCATCTTCTGCCCTGCCTGTGGCATTTTGAAGGGCTAGTGTTTCCAGGAATGGATGACACTATATACATATGTATACTTGGGCCAGAAAATTCAGGGCCTTATTAACCAGCTCCCTGCTGCAGCCTTGGCTTCTTGATACTTGCTTCTCTGAGCAGTGGAAAACCAGGCAAATCCCTCCTGTCTCAGGAGAAGGAAGGATGCAGCCCAGCCCCTGTAATGGTATGAACTGACTCCAGGGCTCCACTGAGCCCCCCTCCAGGCACAGCAGTGTTGTTGAGGGGTCTACCTCCACTGTGAAACCAGGAAGCCTGTGTCTGTTGGACAAAAGGGGATGAATGTCTCTGGATCAGGGCATCAGCAAGCTGCAGAGAGCTGGGAGCTGGAAATATGTGGCTGGCTGTGTGGGCCATCAGGGGGTGATCACTTTGTTTTCCCTATTCTTTCCTGTCTGCTGGTGGATCCAGGATAAAAGGCTGTATCTCTCTACTTCTCTTTACTTCTGAGCAATTCCATGGAATGCTGTGTGTGCCTCAGTTTCCCCACCTAAAAAGACTGAAGTGTTTTTTTAAAGTGCACTGGGAAGTGACCATACTCCTAGGAGACACTTCCATGGCTCTGCCGTGTCTGGCTCAGAAGTGCTTTGCTGCCTCTGTGCTAGAGCAGTGTCTTTAACCTCCTAAGGTCCATTTCCAACCTCTTCTGTGCCAGGTGATGTTCTTCAGAACTGGCAGTGGGCTGTCACTGGCAGGAAACATTACCAGCAGTAGCTGGATTTGGGCATGCACAGGTACTGCTTCTCCTTAGCTGCCACCAGGAACTTGCTCATCCCTGATCCACCCCCAGAATTCATGTCAGGGAAGCACAGTCTGTAGCAAAGTGAGGCCGTGCTCATGAGAGGCACCAGGCACAGCCTTGATGCTGCCACAGGGATTCCAAACTGAGACAACCACAGTGAGAGGGTGCAGCACCTAAGCACCTGTCCTCTAACTTGCAAAATTCACCAAGTGATGCAAAAATCAGTCACTTACCACCTCCCAGCAGCAGATTAACACCCAGCCAGTCTGGAGCAATGACTGCTTTGACAGACTAAATCCACTTATATATAAAAACATATAAATATCATATGGATATACCATATATATGGTATATTATATGTATATTATATATTTAATATACGTATCTTTATACTTTTTTTTTTTTTTTTTTTTTTTTTTTCCTGAGAATGACACTGTATGGCAGGGAATACCCCTTAGGTCAGCTCAGGTCAGCTGTCCCAGCTGTGTCCCCTTGCAGCCTCTTGCCTCCCCCCAGCCCATTTGCTGGGCAGAGAAAAATAGTGAAAGCTTTGACACTGTGCAGGCAGGTCCAGCAGGAGAGCAAACATGGGTGTGTTTATCACCAGTGGTTCAGGACAAACCCCAGTCACAACACCACATGTGCTGCTTTGAGGACAGTTCACTCCATCACATCTGGAGGAAGAGCCATGCACTGTTCCCCCAGTGACAGCACAACATGCCTGGCTCTGACAGTGCAAGTGACAGCAGTGTCTGCTGGAAGTGGGGAGATGGGCTTCCTCTAGGTAATATGGGGTGGCTTAGGCATGTCCTTGCAGCATGGTGTATTCCAGGAGTGACTGAGGCCTCTCAGCTCTCCAGGGCTCTCAGCACAGCGAGCATTACTGGATTTGGCTCAGATGCACTCTTGTGTTCCTGGTGAGATGTACACTGGAGTGAATGTCCCAGCAGTCAGAGCCAAAAAGAGCTGGGATTGTTGAGAGTCATCCGTGCTTCCCTGGAAGCTAGGCTTGGAGGTTCATGCATCTCACAGCCTCCTGTCATGTCTGTGATGCTGTGCCTGAATCCCACAGGTGAGCTGTAAAGAGACATGAGCCTGCCCTGTCTAGATGTGTGTCTGTCACCTTTTACCTCCTTCTCAGTGGACAGAAAACTATTTGTAGGGTTCCTTACACTTCTATGGTGCCTCTTCTAAGAAAAATGCTTAAGTTATAGCATATTAATTGCTCCCTAAAAGCATCTGCTTTTTCTCCACTGTAAAAAGGATCAAGGGCATTTGTTGCTCACATCCAAAGTTAGATTGAAATGGCCTTGATCTTAAAGGATTTTCTTGCTTTTCAAGTAGCCATAATTGGAGCCCTTGAAGGGAGAGGTAATCTGCAGATTAAATCCTTTCTGGCAGTGGATCCAGTAGTAGGTGCCAGATGCAAACATCTCCAGTTCAGAGGTCTGGCTTTTTTACTGGGGCATGACCAAATTAAGAGTTGGCTCGGCCCCTGAGATGCTCATCATAAAACTTCTTCAGCTCTAGAAGCTTGTAATAAAATTAGGAACCAGGTAGGTTATAGCACAGAAGGGTCCCAAGGAGCTATAATCACAGCATCCATTTATGACTCTTACCTCCTCTCTCCAAGTGTAACACTGAGAGCAATTACCTTGAGTATTGTCTACATCTCCCCCTTTTGGTCCAGGTTTGCTTCTGGAGATTCCAAGCTCATCTGCAGTGAGGATGACAAGGAACATTTTCAATTCAAAGACATCAGGGATGGGTTCAGCTCGACCTTTGAGAAGATTGTAGAGTCTGACCTTATGAAGGGTACATACTACAGCAGCTTGGACTCTTTGGATGTCCTCTCCCTCACGGACGAGACAGACAGCTGTGTCAGTTTTGAGGCCCCACTCACCCCGTTGATCCAGCAAAGGGTCAAGGAAAGCCCTGAGCTCTTGGAGCAGAAGCTCGTAGCCCACCAGAGAGAAGCCCTTCATCACATGGCTGCTGATAAGCAAGAGCAGGCAGCAGTAAAAACAGTGGAGGGGGATTCTGGAAGCCCTCTCAGGCACTCTATTACCAGCAGCAGGTCAGAAAATGTGCTGAGCCGGTTGTCCTTGAAGAGCATCCCAAATGGATTCCACATGGAAGGGTCGGAGGAAGATGCCACCAAGATCATTAACTCCATCAGGTAAGGAAGGCTGGGAATTCCTCAGGCAAAGGGCTCCTTGTCTTATGGGGTCCCAATCCAAGGGCAAGACTCAGAGGACTTGATAGAGATGGAGCTGCTTTTTTTCCCCTTGTGCTTCCTCTCATGTGCCTTCATGGCAGAGAGGCCAAACACCAACAGGGCAAGCTTTCCTACCCATGATTAGGACTGCTGCTGGGGACCACAACCTCAAGGCATTAAACCAGCCAGTCCCCAGTGCATCTCTGGCTCCTCCCTGCTCTCAAACTGCAGGTGAGCTGCAGGGTCCTGTAGGAGACCTATGAGCCCAAGAAAAACCAGGGCTCAGCACTTTGTGATCGTGTTTGCTCTTGAAGGCACCACCACTCATCTGGCCGCTTGTTAATCCCATCTGTTCCTTGAGCAGGCAAAAATGGGGCTCCTCTGGACAGACCACTGCCTTGTCTGCCTGACATCTGCAAAAGCCTTGGCAGGTTGGAGGCAGGCAGGCACACTCCCAAGTGTGCTCTGAGGTGCACGGGAACCTCAAAGTTTCAGTTAGAACTGGGTGTCCCTGTAGAAGCCTCCCCAGAGATTCTGCTGCAGACAGTGAGGAGATAAGCAGAGACTTTATCCTCTGGAGGAGCTGAGACCCAAACTGTCATCCCCAGGAGGCAGCAGCTCATCTGCAGTGCAGTTCCTTGCATGAGGAAGCCAGGTGGTGAGCAGTCAGGTCATGGGGAACTGGAGCAGGGCTGTATATCTAGCTGGCTATCAAGCCTTCAATAGGTCACACTGGCCAAAAATGTGCAAATAGGTGCCAACAAAGCCATAACTGGCTTTGAGCAAGGAAACAGAGATGCTTCCCCATCTACATGGTGACAGTGGGGCTGCTCAGCTCGTTGTCTGTTGGAACAACTGGCCGTGACACCAGCCTAAAGCTGGGAGAGAAGCAGCCCAGCAGCCACGGCAGGTCTGCTCACAGTCTCCTTGGCATGATTTGAACAAGGGCATTTCCTAATCCTTGGCAAATAATCAGAACTGGAAAGCATGCCACCTATCCCTAAGGTTTTCTGAAAGAGCTCTGAAAGAGCTTGGAATCCCTTTCCATACCAGGGGAGAGAGAGGAATCTTAAAAAGCTGTTGAGGCTGCTTTCTTTGAACAGATTTCTCCTCAGTTCTTAGGGAGAAATAACTCCCTCTTCAGTTCTATTCTGCACATTTTAAATTACTATTTCATTTGACCTGAAATGAAGGAGTTTGTCCAATGTCCAGTTCACAAATGCGTGGTTGTTCTTTTTCATATTTTTGGTTAGGACAGGAAGAAGCTTTCCTTAGGAAGCACTTCCTCATGTAGAGGGTGATCAGACATTGGGATGGACTGCCCAGGGAAGTGGTGGAGGCACCATCCCTGGAGGTGTCCAGGGAAAGGCTGGATGTGGCACTTAGTGCCATGGTCTGGCTGACATGGTGGTGTTAGGTCATAGGCTGGACTTGGTGATCTTAAAGGTCTTTTCCAGCCTTGGTGGTTCTGTGATTCTCTCATTCTGTGCAACCAAACTGTGGCATTTTCTGTGGGTTTCACTGTCACTTTACTGCTCCTTGAAATGTTTCTTCTTTCTGTGCAGCGACGCCAGCTTGAAAGACACACTGTCAGACTCCGACTCCGACATGGGCAGCACGGAGCAGCTTGACCAGGGCAGCACAGACACCTTGGCCAATGGCTGCAGGGTGGACAGCGAGGCTGCCAAGAGGCTGGCCAAGCGCCTCTACCACCTGGAGGGGTTCAAGCGCTGCGATGTGGCACGTCAGCTTGGGAAAAAGTAAGTGGGGTTTGGGTTGCAGCCAGCCCTGCCAGGGGATGATGGAAGTGGCAGCACCAAGCATGGTCAGCAGAAGCACCGTGGTGCTGGGGAGGGCCTGGGGAGCACTGGTTGTGATGGGACAACAGGGCAAAGGCAGGAAGGGACAAGCCTGCTGTTACAAGGGTTTGGTGGGTGGAGTCAGGGCTCAGGAGATCCTTCCAGTTGAAACTGGTCCGAGTCCAATGCCCTTGCAATCTGAATCCTACAAGTTGCCTGCATGTATTGGGCATTAACTGCCAGAAACTGCTGCCCGCCAGAACCAAGAGCTTGCTGTGTTTGGTAGGGGCCCAGCAAGACCTCCCCTAAAGCAACTCCCAGGCTAAAGGCTTTGGGATCCAGGCCTTCATCTGCACTGGGCTTCCTGCCAGCCCCCAGGTTTTTAATGTCTGCACCCCAAAATCTTGCTGCAGTGCCTCCTGACCCGGTCTGTATAGATGGTGTGAAGGGTTTGGTGGAGAGCCAGGTACACAGCACAGGTCCAAGTATCTCAAGCTGGGAGATTTGCCTGGGTTAGGCAGAAGGGAACTAAAAAGTGTTTATTCAAAAGTGGGAGAGTTACTGAAGTACCTAAGAGACAGAGTAACAATAATGAGTGTAGCAGGAACAGATCATTCTAGGATGCCAGTGGCAGTGAGGACACCAATCCCCATCATCCTTCTCCTGGATGAGATATAAACTGTGTTGCTGGGTTTTTGGTTTTTTATGTCCTCGTGATGTCTTGCTCCTGTCCAGATCAGCAGGACACAACTTCCTCTCAGCAAATACCCAGGCTTTCAGTACCAAGGATTGTCTGTGACCCCCAGCATAGTCCTGGGACAGAAGGAGCCCATGAATTACCTCCTGGAGAGGCTCTTTATATCACCTGGCAGCATCTTTGTTCTGCTGTGGTTCTTGCAGCAGGTGTGTTGCTGGTTGCTGCTGCCTCAGCTCTAGCATCCTACTCCTTTCTTGCAAATGTGCCCCGCCAGCTCACTGGGTGGGGCAGCTGTCAACCAGTTGATCCCTGGGGGAGCATCTCACAGAACGATCAGAGTTGGAAGGGACCTCTAGAGCTCATCTAGTCCTTCTAGTCTGAGCGTGTCCCTTTGCTAGTTCCTGCTGTCCTCCTCACCCCTGCAATCCTCACACTGGAAAGCTGTTTGGGGCCCCCCATTTGGGAATGGACACAGCCTGTGAAACAAAACTTGTTTTGATCAGCTGGGTTTTTTACTTCCATAATTTTCCAGCACAAGAACTGGATAGAGCTGCAGGCTCTTGGACCAAGCAGGTGGATTTGCAGAGCAGGAAAGGAAGAAGGATGAGGATAAGTGTGTTTTAAGTTGGTTTTGCTCCCTTAAGACAATGCAAGGCCAGCCTACAGTTGTGGAGCAGGGTAAGTTTAAGTGATGCTTTCAGGTCAGCTTCATGTAGCAGGTGGACTGGCTAGGAGGGTTGTTCAAAAAGTAAAATCCCATTTTAAAGCTTTTTTAACTCAATTAATCCCTTTTTTTTTCCTTTGTGAACATTGGCAATTTTCTAAAAAAACCCAAACCCAAATGAAAATCAGTCTTCACTGTCAAACAAGTAGGAAAGGCTTGATGAACAAGGGAATGGAGGTTGTCTATCTCCAAATAGTTTCCAGGTGAAGTTAACCTCAAATCCAGAAATTACCTTTGTTTCTCTCAAGAGCATGTGTTTCAGCAACTAAACTTTCCACGGAAGAGCCTTGTTCCTGGATTTGTTTGTGCATGGTCTCCGCTCTGTCACCACCCATGGTCTCACATCTCTTATTGGGGGGCAGCTGAGCTATCTCAGCTGCCAGACTATGAAGATGGTTGTGCCAGGCACTTCCTTGCAAAGTTTCCCAAGAGAGTCCTGTGCTTACAGAGTCACAGAATCAAGAATCACAGAATCACAGAATGTTGTGGGTTGGAAGGGACCTCTGGAGATCATCACGTCCAACCCCCCTGCCAGAGCAGGAAGGAATCAGACCTTTTTTGTCTGTGAAACTGCACATGTGAGGTGGGAAGAGAGCACTGGTTAGTCCTGCGCAGACATAGAGTCAAGAGGGTCCAAGAGGAGGCCTGGGGCTGGGTTCTGATCATTCTTTGACACAGGGGTGGAGATGTGGTGACATCTCCTTTCACAAAAGTGTGGTCATCTTCTGCATCTCACATCACCTTGCTGTGAAATTCCAGGACAAGTAGAGAAGTCTCCTTGGGAAGCTGGCAGGAATCCAGATGCCAATCATTATGGCACTGCCTCAAGCAGACTAACCTGGGAGGCCATGGGACCATGAGGTCATGTACTGTCCCAGACCCAGCAATCCCAAATTATAGTATTGTTTTAGGAGTGTGAGACCAAGTGGCTTCACACAGCTTTGAAACAGTCTCCTGCACAAACTCCAGCACCAGTACTTGTGTCCTGCTTCTCAAAACTCAGCCTGGACTTCTCTCCTGGAACTGTCACACTGCTCTGCCTGATCCAGCTGTGTGTTGTCCTTCCAAACAGCATCCATGCCAAGGGCTTTACAGTGTCCACCTCACAGCAGAAGATGGAACAATGCTGTAGGAAAAACAATCAGTTCTGCCTGTAACATGTCCCAGGGTGAACCTGGGTGTGCAGTGCTCAAGAGTATGCTTCTCATCCTGGGGGGGGACAGAAAAGGAATTGTGCATGGCAAATGCTGAGCTTATTGAGCCTATCTTCCATTTCTTGCCAGCATTCCTTGATTATTCTTGCACTTCTGCTTCCTCAGTTGTGTAGATAGAGGAACTTAACAGTACCCATTTTGGCTTTAAAGGCAATATGTCCCCAAGCATCCTGCAAAAAATGTGGCAGGGAAAGGGTTTCTCGAGAAGCGTTTGGGGATCAGCAGGGCCAGCTCAGCTGAGCTCTCCTGCTCCAGTGCCCAGGGACATCCATGTGAGACACTAGCAGGGTGCTGTGGTGAGAAGGTGGGATGGGAGCACACGTGGAGAGCAGAAATACTGCAGTAGGAGAGGGGACATGTCCAGGAATGGGGGAGGACTAGGTAAGAAAGAAGGTGCCCGATGAGCACAGGACACCCCTGTGGCGTTCACGTCCTACCTGGTTTGGGAGGATGTTCTGCCTGGTCATCAGCACAGCAAAGGGGGCCCACAGCTTTCATCCTCAGGTGTCTTGGGCTGGCAGCTGTAGAGCTAGGCTGTGAGCACACCAGGGACCTTTGGAGATCTTCCACCAGCATTTTAAGCTAGAAGAAAGTCCCCCTGGGTTGGGATCATGTCTGCTGTTTCTCACTGGGAGTGTGGGCTGGCCAAAAGGAACAGCCATTTGCTGTTCCTCTTGTGGACAGTGTCTGTTTCCCTGATGAAAGGGCTGACTACACCCTCTTTAATTACAGTAACGAATTTAGCAAGTTGGTAGCAGAGGAGTATCTCAGCTTCTTTGACTTCACTGGCCTGACCCTTGACAAAGCACTCAGGTGAGCTGATCTCTGGCACCCCACACAGGGCCTGGGCTGGGCAGAGCAGAGCAGCCTGGTGGGTTTCTCCTTTGGGCTTCCCGACGCCATGGAGGCTGTCCCTGTGGTAGGATCAGGGAGTGGGGGGAGCTACAGGTTGTTGTTTAATCTTTGCTCTGGTGTCACGTTTGGCACCAGGTACTGGGTTTTGACAGGAGGGCCCACAGCCTGCTTCCCCATGGTGGAGAGCAGCTTTCCCAGGAGTCCCATCCTGTGCAAAATCAGAGCAAACGGGAGCAGCTTCTTCTCCTGGGACAGAGAGCCCATCCAGCAAGCCAGAGGTGTGTCAGATCTCAGCATGTTTCCCTGCACAGCTCAGAGCTGGCTCCACAGATGCCTTTTGCATTGCACCTGCAGGGCCCCAGGGGTGTGCAGGCTGGGGGGAGGACAAGGCCTTCCTGGCTGCTCTGAGGCCCCCTTTACATCTCCCTCCTGAGTGTGGTTGCTGCCCAGCAGATGGATCCCCCACAGCTCTTAAGCACTGCTTTGTCTTTGCAGGACGTTCTTGAAAGCGTTCCCGCTGATGGGAGAGACGCAGGAACGGGAGCGGGTGCTGATCCATTTCTCCCGGCGATTCTGCCAGTGCAACCCAGAGGAGAGCACATCCCAAGGTACCGCCTCCCTTCCCTGCCTCTGCTGTCCATTGCATACCCACAGAGCACCTGTGTGACAGAGCTTGAGTGGGAAACCAGCCAACTGCAGCCAGGCCTGACCAGCACCCACTGGGCGTCCTGCAGCTCCTGCCTGTTCTGGGATCCTGCCCTGCTGCTCCCTGGGAGGGACGGGGGCACCAGGTGCTGTACAGACCCCCCAGGAGAGCCAGATGAGTCCCCTGAGGATCTGAGTGTGGGCTCCCAGGGAGCCTTGTCCCCTCAAGTGCACGTAAGATGTGCTGAAGACAAGCTCCTCAGCTGTAGCCTGGATCAGTGGCCCAACACCCGGGGAGGTGGTAAGTGGTTCCAGGGGTTGCAAATTACTGCAGTTTTGGATTGCAAAGGGGTTGCTGGCTGGACACAAGCTCTTCTCAAACTAGAATGACATTTTCCCTTTTATCAGTGATATCCCAATGAAGTACAGGTTCAGGTTTCATTTCCCACTGTTTGTGTGATGTTCTCCCCCACTGATCCAGAGAGGACCTTCCCATCCAACAGGTCCTCCACTTGTAGACATGAAGCTTCAGGCTAAATTTTCAGCAGCAGTCCCCAGCTGAAATGTCCCAAATGACAGGTCCTGACCCTGAACATGATCCCCAACCATATTGCATCCATCCACACTGCTACAGACAAGGGTCTTGGGACCCATTCTCCCCTGCTGGTCCTCAAGTGTCCAACACCCACCAAGTGGCCATGCCCACACCAACCTGAGCAGAGGCTGAGCTGGAGCACAGAGGGCCAGATCTCCAACCCCATCCCACACCCTTCAGCATGAGGTTGTTTGGAGGGCAGGGAGTAATCAAACGAAACACAAGCTTTGCTGTGGCAACGTGGGTTCCAAAGCTGCTGATGGAGCCACACCATGACAGCTGCTCAGAGGAGAAATTACATCCCAGTTCTGTGAGAAGGTGCCTGCTACTGCAAACATGAATAAACCCAGGAAGTGAAACTCTTCCATAACTGCATGGCCCTCAGTGGAGATGTCACTGCTGCCGGTAGGACCTGTTTCAAAAATGTTACGCTCCTGAACAGCACAAAACTATAAAGAATAAGGAAATCTGGATCTGAAACACAGTATTGCTGCTGCTGTCATGACCGATTTGTTGACCTTTAGAGCCACAGCATTGCCTGTGAGGGTGGCAGCACATTTCACAGGGTGGGGCAGGACCATTTTCTCCAGGCCAAATGTAAACTGAGTGAGTCCTGGGGAGGACAGAGATGCACTCAGTGCTGGAATTGAATGGGACTTGAAAAATACAATTGTAATCTAAGTACTACTTGAAGCTGATGTGATGGAGGGAAGCAAAGTGACTCCTTCAGGTCACATCTTTTGCAGATATTGCAAAAGCATGGACTAGACACATGGTTTGAGAAAGCTATTGAAAGCTTTTTCCTCAGGAAGCAGTTCCCTCTTGTTGCATCCAGACTAAACTTCCACAAGGATGTTCCACCAAGATGAAATCCGAGCCACTGTGTATTATCTAGATTTCTAAAGAAACACCTCAGACTGTGATGGTCCGTTGGCTGAGAAGCATGATGGAGTCCAGGCACTTTTGTCTAGAGATGGTCAGCTGGCTAAGGTCTTAAAGCCCTAGTGGCTTAGAAGCCGTTTCAGGGCATTGCTACATGTTGCAACACCAAGGGTCACTTCAGCCTGTATAGTGGGATGCTGCAGATGAGGATGGCAGAATTTCTGTCCTCTTTGACATTTCATCAGTGCTTTCCTGTACTGATGAAGCCCAGAAAAGGACCTACGTGGTTATGTTATGACACTGTGAGAGAGAAAGTGAATGCAACTGAGCTAAGCAAGTGAGAGATTTGGGACACCAGCTCCACCTTGGGGCCATATGGGACAGGATTTACTTCACCAAAGTCATAAAGTAAAGCCAGGTGAAGATGTCAGCCCAGAACCTCCCGCAGAGACTCCAAAATATGCACTGGGGAGGCATGTTGCCCTAAGGCCAAAGCTACTTCTTGTGATAGTGAATGAAACACCTTTCTTAGGAATTGCTTCTTTCTTCACCGTATCCCCAGGACCTTCAGCCCTCATAAAGAAACATGTGATGTTCCTATGAGAAACTCTTCCTTCCTCAGAGGCCATGTTTTTTTCAGGAAAGGGAGGAGCTCACATCCCTTCATCCTGGGCTCCTGCCTTTAGCTGGCAGTGTTTAGAGCTTGGCCTTCAGCATGAGCTACTTGGGGCTTGACACTGTTTCACAAGAATGGTGCCTTTGTCTAGTAGCTGGTCAGGATGGGGACAGGCCCCAGCTGGCTCTCTGTGGCTGCACATCCACCCCCAGAAGAAGAGACCAGTGTCACTTCCGAACGCTGGCCTGGGGCAGGTCACAGCCTGACATGAGGGCACCAACTGGCACAGGACTGGGCACAAGGAAATGAGCCAGGAGCATCAAGTCCTGTCTGGCTTGGTCTGTGGAGCAGCCCATCTGTGTGAAGGCACCAAGTCATACCAAGAGCAAGGCCAAAGACTGGTTATTCCTGCCCCTGCCCTCTCCCTGGTGCTCTCCAGCCCTGTGAGGTCCTTGCAAGGACCAGTTCATGTGCCAGAGTGCCTTCACATCTCACTGGTGCGGGTGGTGTCTGGAGACTAGTCTTTTGACCTTGAGCAGCTTCAGGACACACATTTTGAAATAACAGCAAGTCACCAGCGTGCTTGGTCCAGAGGAGGGTGCTGTGCTGCCTCTAATGAAAGGAAAACTTCCTGTGAGTTCTATTAAGTCAGAGAGCCCAAACTGCTGCACTCATTTGTGGTAATAACATTTGTTGAACAACTCAAGAGCCTTCAAGCTGCCTGAGCATGATGGCTAAACAACCCAGGACAGACCCCTGAGGTGACTGTGATCAACTGGGGAGAAACTAGCTCAGTTTGCCAGGGTCTCTGCCCCATTCTGCAATGGCATTGGCACAAATTGGACGTGGAGGAAGACTCAGTGGGAAGTCTGGTCTTTAGAAAGCCCTTGACAAAACTGCTTTAAAGTCACTTCCCTGATGATCATTTCAGGAAAAGGTGAAACTTGAAGGAAAAAAGCATTTATTTATTTATTTATCTATCTATCAAGCTATCTGTCTTGTGCAGTTTGAAAGAAACAGGTATTCTTTAGGGTCCCCAGATGTAGCAACTCACCTTGCAATGGCTGGGCTGCTGAGGCAGCCAGCACCCCAGGGGCATGGGCAGGGGTGCTGACAGCCAGCTGACTGTTGTGTGTTGCAGATGGGATTCACACGCTCACCTGTGCCCTGATGCTGCTAAACACAGACCTCCACGGCCATGTAAGTAGTGCTCAGAGATGCCTCCTTCCTGTTTTGCTTTCCAGTATAGAGATCTGTGCCCTCATGCAGGATATGTTGCGGAAAAATAGAGACAGGTTGGCAGAGAGTACTCTGACCAGTGGGGAGTTTTGGGTGCCAGGCCCAGACCTGGGAATAGTCACCTTAGTGTCGCTCCAGACTCAAGCCAAAGGAGTATCTCCTGCTGATGTTACCTTGTGCAGGCCCAGGCAATGCAGCTTTCTTCCCAGGACCTGCTGCATGCATCAGCTCTGTCCAAGAAGCTCTCATGCAGAGGTCTTCACCACCAGTCCCTGTGGAGCTGGCAAACAGCAGCCCCCATTGTGCTGCTCTTTCTCGTGGTACAGACACCTGAGGCTCCCCTTGCCCCAGGAACTGCTGCAAGGAAGTTGGTGGTTCCATACAGGTCCACATTTGATCTGTCCTTCCCAAAACACAAAGGAAGTCTCAGCTGTTTTTTCCCCGAGATGTAACTGGCAGTCTCTAGAGAGTTTCATATCAGAAAGGCCTCTCCTCAAAAAGCAGGGTGAGCAGAGCAAAGGTGTGGTTGGAAAAGAGCAGTGATCTCTCACCACCTTTTAGAGGCTCTTTCTGGTGGCATAGGTTGTTCCTAAAAGGTCAACCAGAGTATAGAGAAGGGGAGCAGAGTGAGAGGAAAAATTACTGCAGAGGGGAGATGGGGCTGGGTGTAGGGGACAGCACTGGGACGGTGAGTACCCTTGGAGACCCCTGCCATAGTGTACACCTGGGGGTGTGCATGCGCTCTGCACCCTGCTCAGTGCTGTGGAAGGCTGTAGGCACCTTTGCCCCAGGTCTCCTGCCTGCTCTTCAGCCTTATGGTGCAGGTACAGAGCCTGGCAGTGAGCCCCAGAGGCCTGTGCCCCCTTTACAGGGGTAGAGGGGCTCCTCAAGCCTTGGGTCACTGAAGTTCCTTCTCCTATAGCCCTCTGAGAGCTCAGACCTGGAGCCACAAACTCCTCAGAACTTGTGTAAAGGTGGAGGGTGCATGGGGGGCTGGCTTGGTATAGCAGCCTGTGAGTGTGAAAACACCCTTTTTTTCTGCCCCCTAATACTATGATTTCCAAACTGTATCATCAGAGGCCTCATCTGCCTCCAGCTGGTAACAATTTATGATGCATCTGCAGAGACTTGCCCTTATTATCTCTTTGTTAGCCTGTCAAAGAGCAGACAGTAGGCCATAGCCTAGCTCAGGTTTTTTGCATCCTGTTTTCTAATCACATTTGGGAGGAGCCTTTTCTTCTGTGGGTGGAAAGAGGACACTACATGATTGCTCTTCACCTGTGATGGCAAAGATGCAAAGGCCACCAGCTTCACTAGTGCCATCCTGACAGTCCACTGGGAGACCCTCCCCATCATTGCAGCACTGATGCTGCCTTCATGAGAGTGGGAAGGTTGGGACACGAGTCAGTGAAGGGAGTTGCTGGTCTTGGCAAGAGCATCCTTTCCAGATGTGCACTGTGGCCTCCACCAAGCTGCTTCCAGCTGCTGCAGCCTTATCCCTCAGGGAACAGGCAGCCTATGACTGGCCATCAGGTCCATTTCCACCCACATGGCTCCAGTAACACATCCAGGCCAAGTGTGTTTGCACACAGTGGGACAGCAGTGGGGACAACCGCTGGGAGGGTCTCACAGGGTGTTGTTCATCCTTCAGCCAAAAGGGTTGGAGACAAGGAGGTATTTTCATCGAAGCATTTCCTGCAACAGCAAAAGCAGCCTTGTGACAGAAAGCAAACTGTGCCATTTCACTCCAAAATAATATTATTTTGTCTCATTTTTAAAATTAATAAAAATTCAAAGTATGTCTCTGAGAAGACAGAAATTACTGAAAAGGCCAAAACCCCCTAAACTTCCAAACTCCTACCATTTCTATTTTTCATTGACAAGCTGGCTAAGAGGCCTGGTAAGAAGAAATTATCTCATGTTGTCTAAGCATAGAAAACACAGCTTTCTTTTGACCAGGTGTAGAAATACCTGAGCCTTTCTTTGAAAAATCTTCTCTTTATTTTTCCACATGTGTAACATTAATTTCTTCTTCTCCTTCTCCTCCTTTTTTTTTTTTTTTTTTTTTTTTTCCCCTTCCTTCTCTGCTCCTGGAACTTCTCTTTCTGCTCTTTAACCCTTAACCAGGTGGTAAGTGCAGTCATTCTAGTGTTTTGCTTTAAAACACTGGCATTTGACTTGGGTTTTTTTTTGGGTTTTTTTTTGTTTGGGTGGGTTTTTTTCTGTATTTAAAAAACAAAACAAAACAAAACGATTTTTGTTTGCCTGGATTCCTAAGTGGTTGTGCAGTGTCCTTCACTACTTAGCAACCCATTAGCAGATGATGTGCATCATATGAGATGTTCCTGTGTACAGAAACCTCCATGCACTGCAGTGTTCCTGGGATTGTGTGTCTTGATCTTTCATCCCTTTTCGTTGAAGGTGCTGTCATGATGTTGCATATCACTTTTCATGTTATTCCCTATTGTGTGTGTTTCAGTGTTTTGCTGTGCAGTGAGATGGAGTGGGACATTCCCTTGGTTAGGAAAGGGTGGTTGATGTGTCTGTGTGAAGGGACAGTTCCCTACAGCAGTGTCTCTAGGAGGGGCTAGTTCCCCATTCCAGCAGCGACCATCACAGATACTGAGTCCAGGCTAAAGAGGAATGAGACTGGTTTTAAAACATGAGTTTTGCACCTGGCCACAATGGAATGTTGCTTAATACTGTTGATTTTCTACCACAGTTGTACTCAGATCCTGTTTCCAAACTGTCCAGAAAACTTACTGTATTTCAAACAAGACACTCCATTTTTCTTAACTCACCTGTAGTTGTTGTTTAAAAGCCACTTGTCACCAACAAACATTAGAAGTCTTGTATCGTAATCCAGGTTATTGCAACTCTCTGCCTTGCCCTGCTGGTGCTATTTGAGCTCCAGGAGATCTTATGCCAAAGGAAGTATCACTCTGGTCCATCTCTGCCCTTGGAGACAAAGCTTTGGGATGTCTCCTTTTCAGCTGTCAGTGTCGTTCAAAACTGTTGGCCATGGAAAGATGGAAACAACTCAACACCTCTGCGTCACCAGCACCCATGGCTGCATTTTGGTGCTTCAGCAGAGCCTAACTTCCAGCCTGTCACACTGGAATGTGACAGGCTTTAGTGCTTCTTCAAAAAGCACCTCTCCTGGCCACTGAACAAAGCTTGAAATAGGATCCCTGGCACCTCCTAACTCCACATGTCCATCGCTATTCACCATCTTAACCATCTAAACATCTTCTGATGATCTCCTTAGGCCAAGCTTATGGGTTGGTATTGCAATACTGCTGTGTTAGTAGCACTGGGAGAGCTGAAGAGCTCTGAGATACGAGCAGCCACTGGTGTCACATGCAGAATGACACTGCAGCTCTGTGTGGTCCAGGGCTTCTTAGCACCCAAAGTTTGCAGTTTGCCGCCTGCAGGGGGGTGATTTTGTTTCTGCAGCCTGGAACACTTGATCCCTTGGTTCAGTCTGACCCATGACCCACACTTCATGCTGAAGCATAGATGTAGTTGTTCAGGTCTTTTTCCCCTGAAGATGAGTATTTGGGAGAAGTCAAAAGAGCCTGACTAAGGCAGGGCCTGCTAGGGGTGTGATGCTCACAGGAGATGTTCTCCACTCACCACTTTGCAGCTGAGGTGTTCAATGCCTGCAGTCTTCAGCCCAGAAACTCAAGTGGTTTAACACCTCATAGAGGGAGTGCTGGGGAGAGCACCCCAGAGAGCCACACCTTCACAGCTTCTGTCACCCAGGAGCCTACTTCTCCTCCTGGGACTTTCACGTGGCTCCTGCTTTTCCCACTGAGCACCTAGCTCCATTCTCACCTGCCCAGCCTCCTCATGCTGGGACTTGGCAACACCCCAAAGTCTTGTGGAGGTGGATAGAGACATCCTGGACACTTCAGGAGATGGTTTGCAACCATCTTGGGAGAGTCAGCTCAGCAGCAGACAGCTGAGGCCCAGAGGAGGCAAGAGCCCAACAAGGGAGTTACACTGGGTGTAACAATGGGATGGCAGGATCAGCCCTGCCTACCCACCACCAGATTTATCTCGTCCTTCTTAATTTAATGTTAGTCCCTCTAACCACCATTGTGCACCTTGTCTCTGCAACTCTCCATTCTCATGCACTGTCTGCACTTTTCCACTTCTGTCCATCCACCCCCATACTGTCTCCATCCATTCATCCCTTCTCAGCTAGGTAAGCCACTGTTTGCTCCATTCACTCTCCATTCAGGCACACCATCGTGCCAGCTGATGGTCTGGCAGTGATTTCTCATGCTTTGCTGCATGGCTTGGTGCAAGCAAAGGTGAGATGAAGTTATTTTATGCCAGGGGGACATATCAAGACTAGTAGCTACGTGTGGCTGTGAACAACCTTGCTGGCTTGTTCTATTGCTGATAAGTGACTGATGCACTACCAAAAAGAGCAAAATGCCCCCATCTGTGTGGCTGACCAGAAATGAAGCTGTGTTGCCCTGGTTCAGCAAGGGGCATAGAACATCTGAGCACTGAGCTTTGCCATGTGCAGGTACATTCCCCTGAGGATTATGTCCACGTGTGACCTTGCTCACTGTGCCTTCAGAGCAGCCCTTTCCAGGGTTGTTCCTACCCCTTCTCGCTGAAGACTGTGTCAGTGTTTGTCAGCTCAGGCAGTCCCTGGAGTTGGTGCTCCTGATAATGAGGCAAACGTTGATCAAGTGAAGCTGCAAAGTCTATGTCTTGGAGTAGGGTTTTTTGGGGTTTGTTTTATCAGTTGGTTTCTTTTGGAGGCACTTGCAGGGCTTTGTAGTTGGGTGGCTGGCTCCAGCCCATTTCTCAAAGCAGCAATTTGAAGCAGCAAGATCTTGTTGATTTGAGGTTGTATTGCATCTGAGCCACCCCATCCTGGGCTCAGTCCTCCTGACAGCGTGCCTGAATTCTGCCCCTGACTGCAGTGTTTCTACAGCCTTGTCCAACTAGCTGTTTCACAGTATTAATGTCCTTGCTGGAGCTTTCTTCTCACTTCTGGCTGCCAGAGAATGGGTTTGTTTTCATCCTTCTCAATTGCTCAGCAATTAGCTGCTTTTCCACAGGGTGGCTGCTGACTCAGTTTGAACTCAGAGATCATGTGCAAGAGAAAGAGACAGATCACAGATTCAAATAGAAGAGTCCTGGAGTTAGGATGTGTCCTGGACACAATAGACAAGAAACTCAAAGAAGGGCCTTTGAGGCTGGTGACTTCTGCTGCATTATCTCACTGCACCCACTCACTTCCTAAAATGTGTTCCTCTCTGCATCTGCTGCTTGATCACTGTAAAAAGCCTCTGCAGGCAGGAACATGTGCTGTACATTTGGCTTTCCTGCCTCAAGACGCAGGCACAAGTTGTCACCTTTCCTCTGTGCAAACTAATTTGGTGCCTCCCGGTCTCAGGCAACACACCTACCTCACCTCCAGACTCCCTCTTGTGGGGGTTTGTTATGGTGGTTTTTTTATGGCCTCTCACCTCCTTCCTTTTTCCATCCACAACCATTGTGCTGCTGACTTTTGTTTTTCCCCCTGTAATTCACCACCCAGCAAGCAGACAAATCTCTCTTCCCTCTGCTGAAAAACCCTGCAGGTTTCCCCACAGGTGTTCTGCAGCTGGTGCACCAACTGCACTACCTGATGGTAGCCTTTAGCTGTGGGGTCCAGTTCTGGGCATCAGCCGTGGGAGTGCTCTGAGAGGAAACAAAGATGGCTGAGCCTCATGTTGTGCTGCCCCGTGTCCCCAGGCACTGCAGATTTGTAACAGTGCTTTCTTCTTCTTTTTCTTCATCTCTCAAGGTACCAGCTCATCTGGAGGCAGCACTGACAGGAGGCATTATGAAGAGTATCAGACAGAGCTGCTCAGAGGCAGCACTGGCTCCCTGGGTAGCCAGAGAGCATGTCTGCAGCCACCCATGGTGGGGCAGTGGGGTGGGCTGTTGTGGGTTGACCCCAAGGCCTCACTCTTTCTGATGCTGTCACTTGGGAAGAAGCCTCTAGGTCATCTGTGCGTGCTTGTGGGCAGGAGTTTCTGGTGTCAGTCTCTTTCAAGAGGTTATTTTCTTGTAGAGAGGACACATCTTGCCCTTCTGGGCACTTCCTATATCACCTTCTGAAGCTTCATCCCGTCCCAGTAGCCCAGTGAGATCCTTCCTCTTCCTCTCTGAGTCCCTAAGCAAGGTCCTGGCTCTGCTGTTCGTGGCCATCTTCCCAGGTCATCCTGGACGGCCACCCTGTTGACATCTTGATGCAAACCCAGTGTCAGGATCCTTAGGAATGCTGCTGGCAGCTCATGCTCTCCTCTCACTAACTCCATTGTCCTCTCCATGTGATGTCACCATGTGCTCTGCCCCTGGGGACTTCACTCCAGGATGTGAAGGTTGCAATATGGCATGGCACTGGAGACACTTCTCTTTCCTTTGCAGTATCAAACTCCTTTTTCAGAACCCTACAATTCCCACTGACTCCTCCACTCCTCTGCTCCAGTCTTTTGGTGAGGTGGGATTGCTGGGGTTGGCTTGGAAAAAACCCACCTGCCTTTAGCCCCTCAGCCCTTGCAGGCTGGGAAAATGGCTCACCTGGCTGTGGTGAGGGGTAAAGGGTTTGGGGAGGCAGATGTCACAGACTGGCCTCAGGGATGCCAGATGACCTGGCAGCATCAGCCCCAAATAGTCTTGGCACTGGTCAGTGATGAACATGCTCCAGGTTGTGAGATCCTCCCAGAGCATGTGTAGGGCCCTCATGTGCCACAGCAGCAAGTTCCCACTGTTTCAGGAGCTGGGTCATCATTTTCCATAATGGCAATCAAACCCAGCAGTTTGTGTGAAGGACGAGTCATTGCCCAGTGCTGGCTGTCTCCAGATGCTGACACTGCATGGTGACACAGTTTCACACGTGCAGGTTTGGACACCCATCCAAGTGCTGCAATTTCAAGGCACTCTGAGTGTGTCCCTGTACCAGGGTCAGCCCGGAGAACAGATGTTAGATCACTTCAAAAGTTTGGAGCAGGAGCTGGAGAGGTTATTTTCAGGTGTTATCTCCACCATTTAAAAAGAGGTCCTTTGAAACATTGGAGTGCTGTCATGAGCAAGTAAAGAAAGCAAAGAGCCCTGTAGAAAATCAACACAGAAGACCTTTCAGCTTCAAACTCTTGAGATAAACTCAAGCTTCACCACCATGTCTAAAATTTTTCTTTATTGCTCTGATTAAAGGCAAAACTCCCCAGAAGTTTAACAAGCTGCTCCTTTGCCTTACAGAACATTGGAAAAAAGATGTCGTGTCAACAGTTCATAGCAAACCTGGATGGGCTGAATGATGGGAAGGACTTTGCAAAGGATTTGCTGAAGGTAACATGACATAAATAGACAGTGGGACACTGTCTTTATTGTGATGGTGCTGCCTAGTTCTTCTGGGACACTCTGAGCCCTTGAATCAGCATTTTCCAGTGCACAGTTGTTTCATTACAAGAATGGTGACCCACATGGATAGTTTCTGTTAACTTTCAATGAGCCACCAGAGGTTTGTTCCCTGGTGATGCTGTTTCCAGAGTTGTAGCATATCTGCCCTTGGAGCATACCAGGGGTCCCCCATGGTAGCTCTATGATGCACTAGAGAATGCACAGAACAAGGGACCCCCAGCCCCCCAGTATGACCATCTGGCACTGATACTTGTCTCTGCCTTCACTTCCATGTAATTAGATGTAATGCTCCACCACAACTAGTTCAGTACCATGGGATATTGGTTAAACACCCCACAGGGAGTGTCTGCTCCTTCCACATGGTTTACCACCACCACTGTTGTCTGCATCTGCTGCAGATCCAGCAGCCGGACCTGGATTTTGTTTTAGGAAAGGAGGTTGAAACGACCAGAGCCACATCAGGGATGTCACATAGTGCTTTAGATGACACCCCCACCTCTCAGAAGACCTCACCCTACCCCACCTCTCAGGATGGCCAGGGCCAGCTCCATATTCTGCATTTCTAGCCCATTCCTGCTTCTTTCCCAGTGCCACTGGAATTTTGCACAGGAGGAACTGCAAATCCCTCCCCTATTTCTCAGGCAAATGTTCAAGCCTCCACTGTCTCTTTCCCCTAGTCAAGACACTGGAGATGTCTTGGCATACCCCATAGTCTTCTACCACCTTTGTGTAGGCCAGGATTCACTCAGAACCAGGTACAGCCCCCAAAATCAGTAAAAAAAAAAGTCTTATGCAGGCTCCTTAGCCAGGCTGGCTGCCAGACCCCTCTGCTGCTGCTGTGTCCAGTCCAAAACCTGGCATGACACAAAGACAAGGTCTAGCATCAATTGTCCTGCTCACTGGTGAATATTTCTCCGGGACAGTTCAGCAAGGAAGATATCTCCAAGAGCACAAACAGGGTGTGGATGAGATGGTCTCCACAACCCAGATATGCCTTCCATGAGAGACACAGCTAATACCATGTTCTTGTTTCAGACACTATATAACTCCATCAAGAATGAGAAGCTGGAGTGGGCCATGTAAGTATATGTTAAGCATTTGAGAGATAGTGTGTCTTTCAAAGTAGCTGACAGGTCTTGAGTCATGTTTTTAGCCCCAGAAGTTCCCAGTCCCTCCTGTAGGCAAGCTGGGTTTATTTATGGCTTAGACACAAAAGCAGAAAGGGAGGCTGGTGGCAGTCTGTGGACACAGGGTCCACAGGCATGGTCTAAACGAAGGGGATGCCCTTTTTGTTTACTACTACATCTGTAAAAAGCTTGCTCCTCTTCAGGTGCTTCAGA
This sequence comes from Apus apus, assembly GCF_020740795.1. Taxonomy (NCBI): domain Eukaryota; kingdom Metazoa; phylum Chordata; class Aves; order Apodiformes; family Apodidae; genus Apus; species Apus apus. The sequence continues at coordinate 18,844,181 of NC_067294.1, forward strand.
TGTCTTTGCACAAGGAGCTCAAGGTCTGGGATTATTTTGGTCACGGAGACTTTTCCACATAGTTTCTTCTGGAAATAGATAATCACTTGGGCGGGAAGGGACCTTGTGAGATCTCCAGTCCAGCTTCCTTCTCAAAGTATGGTCAACATTGAGTTCAGACCAGGATGCTCAGGGCTTTGTTCAGTTTGATCCTGGAAACCTCAAAGGACAGAGAACCCACAGCCCCTCTGGCTCCAGGAACCAATACTTAGTTATTCCAAGTGACATTTTTTTCTTATCCATTTGAAACCACTGTTGTTTTGACTTATGCCCACTCTCTCTTGCCTTCCTGCCATGCAACATAGTGAAGAGCCTGGATCTGTCCCCTTGATGACCTCTTCACACATACTGGAAGGCTGCCATGAAGTTCCCCAAAGCCCATCTCTTTTCTAGGTTGAACAAGTCCAGTTCCCTTAGTGACTTTTTGTGTTGCAAGTGCTCGAGCACCCAGGCATCTCAGTGGCCTATGCTGAACTCTTTCCACCCCGTTGATGCCCTTTCCTCTGTTGGGGGCCCAATTCCCTTTTGCTGTGTGACGTAGTGAGGGCAGAGCAGAAGATGATAATTTCTCCTGGCCTCCTCACTGTGCCGCTGTTACATAGCCCAGAATGCTCCTGGCCTTCATTTCTGTCACACACTGCCTGGCTCCTGCTCATCCTTCTGTTCACCAGGAGCCCCAGGGTCTTTTCTGCAGAGCTGTCCCCTAGCTGGTCAGCTCCAGCCAACACTTCTGTAGGACCACTCCACCCCAGTGCAGCTACATTTAGTGAGACTCCTGTCCCTCTGAGCCTCTCATTTTTGTGTCATCCACAAACTCCATGAGATGCCCCGTGTCTCCTTCTCCAGATCTTAATTTGTTACCCTGAAACAAGTCTAGGAACAGGTAGCATGTTGACCTCTATGACAGGTTCATGCAGTACTTTCCTCAACCCTTCTTCCCTTGCTTTGCTACCCACACCCTGTCCAGGGCACAGGCCAGGACCCTCAGCAAGGGGTGCATGGTGAACCCCAGCCTCAACACATCACTGCTGCCTTGGGGAAGCTCACAATATAGCTGGGCTCTTAAGCCAACACAGTGGGCATCCTCTCTCCTCTCTCCTCTCTCCTCTCTCCTCTCTCTCTCCTCTCTCCTCTCCTCTCCTCTCCTCTCCTCTCCTCTCCTCTCCTCTCCTCTCCTCTCCTCTCCTCTCCTCTCCTCTCCTCTCCTCTCCTCTCCTCTCCTCTCCTCTTTAGCAGGATCTTCTGGGCCATTAGCTCCATCACATGCTCTTCTCCTTATGTTGTCCTGGACAGAAAAACATCTGGGGATGATTTGACCCTCCCTCCCCAGCTACCTGGGTGGAGCTTTGCAGAGCAGAAGCCTCCATTGCCAGGCATGCCCTGTGGACCAGCAGCTCCTTGGGGAGGACACAGCCGTGGTTGTGGTTTCTTAGTGGATCATGTGGCATCGATTTCACTTTATAAATAATCTTGCATGGCCTGTGTGAGAAGAAAGCAGCAACCCCAGCTGTACAGCAGGGGGGGCAGCGGGTGGACGCAGTCATGAGAGGGAGCTCTGTAGTTCTGCAGAAGGTGCTAGTGGGATGCCAGGGGAGTTCAGCAGAAGAGCATCTGCCGGCTGGATGGGGCAGCCTGCATGCACAGGCTGCTGAGCTCAGGTACCCCCAGGGTACCAGCAGCACCACTGAGCCCCCTCCTGCCCTCCATCCTCCTCACACCCCACTCACCCCACACCTCCGTGGGACCTGCCTTGCTGCTTGGTTGCCAGTGGAGAAGCTGCAACACAAGAAACCTCTCAGCTCCTCTGCTATGGGACTGTTTCTCCCTGACGTGACCTGAGATATGACCTTCTTCTCCCTGCTTGCCTCTGCCTTCTGTCCTTGTCCATCCCAGGACATCCCTTGCTCACAAAGCCCACCAGACAAGCAGGTACACAACCATCATCCCAGCAGCAAGCAGGTGCTCAGAGGAGTCTCTCTGGTGCAGCTCAGAGAACTGCACTAACTCCCCACCCAGGTGTAGTGTCTGGGATCTGCCTAAGCCCTAGGACTTCTGTGGGTACAAGGGCTGAGAAATCATCCTTCTCTTCCAAGAGGTGCCACATGCTTTGGCCAGCTGCTTGCTGCAAGTGGGCAAGTGTGATATTTTACCTCTCACATACCAGCCAGTGGATTCATCCCTGGGTCATTCCTTAGCTGAGGTTTGGTCTCAATCTAATCTGCAACCAAAAGTGACCACTGACACCGTTTAAACACAGACTTGTATCACACAGGGCAGAAATTACAGTTGTTCTCCCCTTTTAGTGTCCCAGGGACACTGGGAAATAAAACTTCCTCTACAAGTTCTAGTTTCTATGTGCTAGAGGTTTTACTCCAAACAGGTAGAGTCAGGCTTGGTGGAGTCAGTGGACTAAGCTGCTCAGCCCTTTACTGTCCAGAGTCCAGGACTGGGAGGGGAATCAGATTTTATGGAAATGATCAGCATTTCTGGCTCTTTGCTGGCCCACCCTAAGAACACAAATGGGGAGCTGAGGCACAATATCTTCCGGGTTTGTATTTGTTCAATCAGGTGGCCTATCTCCTCAATATCTGCAGAGCTTTTGTTCCTCAGCGATGCACTCAAGCTTCTTCAGTACCTATTTCAAAGGCTGAGAAACCCCAGTGATGTGTGGTCTTCCACAGAAGACCACCTTAGGCTCTGATTTAGGGCACAGAATTTGAGACCTTCCCTGTGAAATACTTGTAGTTCTCAGCAATGCTGTGTCCGCAGTTTCTGGGTGTTCAGACAAGAACCCTTCCCTGTATCCTCAGAGTAGGATCACTGGGACAGTTACCTGCCACCCTGCTCCTCCCAGCTATGTCCAGATCACCACCTTTGGCACATGTTGTGTGTTACAGTCCCTGCATCTCCCTTCATTTTATTTCACTCACTAATTTTAATGATATATAATATAATATTTTATAATAAATACCTCTAAAACCTAAGCAGATCAGGCCAACTGTGACCCAACACACATGTCCTCCACTCAATCTCTTCTCTGACTTTGTTTCCAAGTGATGAGGACGAGTTGAGGAAATCTCTCTCGGAGCTGGTAGATGACAAAATCGGAGCCAGTGCGAAGAAGGTGACAAGGATTGTTGACAGCAGCAACCCCTTCCTGGACATCCCCCAGGCTCTGAATGCCATCACCTACAAGCACGGTGTCCTCACACGTAAAACCCACGCAGACATGGATGGGAAGAGAAGTACGTGTTAACAGGACAGGAGGAGGTGTGCCCCAGCAGCACCAGAGCTTGGCCATGGGCTTCTCTGTGGCACTTAGTGCCATGGTCTGGCTGATGTGGTGATGTTAGGTCATAGGCTGGACTTGATCTTAAAGGTCTTTTCCAGCCTTGGTGATTCTGTGATTCTTCTCCCTGGCTCTCCTGCTTCCTCAGTGCATCCTAGGGAACACAAGAGAGATCCACGAGTGCCGGGGCACAGGGAGAAGAGGGTGTTTTGAGGCATTTGTAGATGTGTTTTCAGGAGGCTTCAGCCTCCCCTTCTCATTGCCAGGAAACCTAACAGTGCCTGTCCCACACAGATAGACCTGGTTGGTCTTCCATCCTGTTCATGGGCATAACCCTGAATCCCACACTGTGAACTACCAGAGCAGCACATGCTGGTTCCATAGTAGTTGTCCACCCCAGCCCTGACCTTGGGGATAGTCTGGTCTTCAAAGCTTAGTTCCTGCCCATATTCTGCCACAGCTGCTGGAAGCAGCTGCCGTGTGCTGTCTGGGCAACAGGGTCCCCCATAGCTCTGCTGTTAGCACATGGGATTACAGGAAAGGTGAAGGAAAAGATATTTGGAATCTGTTAATGAGCAGCGATTAATGAAGCCTTGGATAACCTCTTTTGCTAATTGATATGGTTGGCCCAGTGACTTCAGCTGATTAAAAGTCTTGAGTAGACTCAAGACTTTGACTTCTCACTCAAGAAGACCAAAGGCCTTCCCTGGTTCCAGCACTTTCTTAAGAACCCCTGCCTGGAAGAGTAGCTGTCTTCTGGTCATGTAGATGGCTCCCTTCACCTCTCCAGTGCCCAGCAAGTTCTTTGTCCCCAGTTCCATCAAGATGGCTGGTGGTAATGCTCCCCCTTCAGTGGAACAGAAGTTGCTTTGTCCAGGGTATGTCTGTCACACTCATCTGAAGTAGAGGATCTCAGGGAATGTCTCTGCTCCTCAAGCATTTAGTCCAAAGAACATGAACCTGAGTTTGGAGGAGCAGAGACTTCCTGCACATGTACACAGGTACCAGCTCATCTCTGATTTTGACCTGCTTGTGTTCCTGCTGGGAGCCCGAATCTCCCAGACCACGTCTCTCAGACAGGTGCCCCTGCAGACAATCTGCTCATAACCAATAGCTGGGGGGTGCATGAGGTCTGGGCATCAGCACATGTCTCTTGTGGGTCAGGAGAAGGGTTGGTTTTGCCAGATATGTGAAGATCAAGCAGCACTAGCAGAAGTAGACGTATAATTAAATATTCTTCCTTTTCTAGCTCCCAGAGGAAGAAGAGGCTGGAAGAAATTTTATGCTGTGCTTAAAGGGACCATCCTTTATTTACAAAAGGTAATTGCCAGGGACTTTTCTATTTGCTGTTCCATGCTGTCTCCAAAACAGCCATGCTGTCCTAAGCAGGAGACCTATAGGTGCAAGAAGGGGTGAATCCATGTCCTAACACATGCCTGGACATCTACAGAGCTCCTCCAGAGACTGGTATACAGAACTGGAGGATGCCATCATCTTTGGTGGTGGTGGTGCTGCTGATGAGAGCACTATTCACAGCCCCAAAAGTGCATTATACAGAAAGAAGTGTGAAAAGGGAACATTGAAGCAAAATTTCTGCTGAAGTGTCTCAGCAAGTAGGAGCTGTTGGAGAGGGTGACTGAACAGATGATATGGAATAGGTGAAGTAGGATGTTGGTGAGATGTGCAATAGGAGGCTGAAGAGGCAGAGCATTGGAACAGTCTTATCCTGCCCATTGCTTTATTTGCTGGCATGGATCTGATTATGAGCAGCTTTGCTGAGTCTGGTATGGACTATGCTTAAAGCTTCTCTTCTCCCTCAGGACCTTGCTGGGCTGGATCCTTCCATGAGTTGCCAAGTGACACTTTTCTTCAACGCTCTTCATTCAGTAGCCACCTCTAGTCAACACAAGTATAAATCCCAGGTCCTCATGGGAGGCAAAGTCACCATGGTAGAGTTTCTCTGCATGCTATAACATTTCTTCTTCTTCTTCACTGAAAGGGTTGTCAGGCATTGGAATAGTTTGCCCAGGGCGATGGTGGAGTCACCATCTCTGAAGGCATTTAAAAGGCATGTGGACCTGGTGCTTAGGGACATGGTTTAGTGGTGACCTTGTGGTGTTAGGTCTAAGGCTGGAGTGGATGACCTTGGAGGTCTCTTCCAGCCAGGGACTCTGCGATTCAGCTCTCTGCCTTTCAAGACACTGATGCTAGGAGGATTTCCATGAATAGTCTTTCCTGTGGGAAAATCCAAGGACCCTGGATAGGGACTCACCTGAATGTCAGTGTGAGCCAGCCAGGGATGCCAAATGTCTGTTCATCATGCAACGTCATAACCCACTGAACTAGGCCTGAACCACCTGAGCAGCACAGGCTGTGCAGGAAACCAGTGAACTCACCTGGCTGGAGCAGCACAGCCTGTGGGTAGATGTTCCTACGCATTGCAGTGTTATCTCCAAAGCAATGAGGGTAAACAAACACTGGATTATATAAGAAAGGCAGAAGGATCCTCAGGGCAGCCTGGAGTTGTGACTCAGAGCTCATAGCACACCCCAAGGAGTCTCATGTTTTGCCAGATCCTATGGCACACGTCACAAAGCCAACAGCAATCTGACACCAGTGGTGATTTACAGCATGGGCCGCTCTCAGCCAAGTGGTATTTTTACAGCCTTGCCACTGGGGGCAGCTGCAGCATGCAGGAGAGCCCAAATCTCCAGCCCTCCAGCTGTGGGGTTCTTCAAGTCAGTGGCACTCTTCCCACAGCTCAGCCTCTTGTCTTGTTCCAAGTCTCTGCATGAAGACCACTCCTCATGCTGACCATAGATGATGCATGAGGATTTAACTTCTACAGAGCTACCATCACCATTTCTATGGAGGAAAAAAAAAAAACACAAAACAAATCAAAACCAAACAAAAACATTTAATCAAAATCATGGGAACCATTTGTATCTATTTTTTATTATTTTTTTTTTACCAAGGACTTCTAGGGCATGTCTCTTGGGATGAGTCTGTTGCGAGCATATATTTTTGAAATGAAATACAATTTTAGGACAGAATTTTCTTCCCATGCTGGACCAAAATCCAGTTTACTGAGATTTTCTTCACTGCTTGGGCAGCACTAGAAGGAGCTGTGAAGCCAACCCTGAGTGTCATTGCTACTGATGGGTTTTCTTTGCTGTACAAGGCTGGCAGCAGTAACCATCCAGATTGTTAGATTAACATAGTTTGTTATGTTAGTACTAGATGTTCAGAATGTAAAAAGAGAGTGAGGATGAGATGGTGTGGCAGTTAGAAGATGATGTCCTTATCTAGGTGACCTTCAGGAGCAAATGGTTAAGAGGCTGATTTACAGACAAGGACTGAAGAAGTAAAACACCTAAGATTTGGCTGAGTTACGGAGGTCTGATAAAGAACAGCTATGGCTGATGTTTAATTAGCAGGAGGGATCAGAACTGCAAAGGGCTCCCCAAGGAAGAACCTTTTGCAACAACAAAAATTAACCTGAGGAATATTTAAGCAAAGGAATTGGACCAAGAGGGGTTTCTTAGTCATGAGCTGCTGCCAGCCTGTATATGAACCTCTTCAGAGGTTTTCTGGGGCTGGGCTTGGCTGTAGACAGTGCCAGTCTTGCAGAGACAGGACAGAAGGATGAGACCACAGTGACAAAGTCCTTACCCTGCCACTTTCAAACATTCCCAGCACCACAGCAGAGAGTGGATAAACATCCACCTGCCCTGTCGATTCTTAGTGAAATTCCTGGCCTGGGGGTGGTTTGTGGAGCAAGGGAGTTTCACAATACAGGAAGGAAATGGTGTGCCAGCCTCCCAAGCTCTCAGCAGAAGATGCCTGCAGATAAACATGAAATAGAACCTGGCTTGAGCACAAATGACTGGGGAAAGATTTCCTCATGTGAAGACAGAGAAGAAAGTACCTGCTTCCAGACCTACTTGAGCCATGAAGCAGAGGTTCAGCCTGTTCCAGTTTTTTTGCTCAGACCAAACCAAGGATCTGGGCTTTAACAGGAAATTCCTGTAAGTTTAATAGGAAACTCTACTCGGTTTGGTTTTGGGGAGCAAGCTGAGTAGAAATAAGAGTGAGAGAGAGAGGGAAGGAGAGGGGGAAGAAGGGCTTGGGCAATAGATGTGTAGAAAGGAGGAATGGACAGATACAGAGAGAGGTAGACATAAGGCAGGCAGAAAAAAGCAATTCAGGCAGCAGCCATAAACCTGCTGATGTAGAGATGTCACATGTCATTGAGTCTCCAGCGTTAATTACTGGATTAGCATGTTCTAGCATAGTCTGATGAAGCAATTGCTTGATCCCCCCAAAGGGATGCAGGAGGTGTTGAGGAAGAAATGCAGGTTTGGGAGCAGGGCCCACCTCTTCTGTGCTCTGATCTGCACTAGGCACCGACTCACTCCATGGCCTTTGGCAACTGTACTTCACCTCTGTGAAATGGGGATAATAACCCTTAATCACCACACACAGAGGGGTGTTGAGAGGAATTATGGAGAGCTGTAAAGCATGAGATGTTTTTATATGGAAGTACTGGAAAGGGTGCAGATCTTCCCACAGGGTCTGCCCTTGCAGCCCTCAACCAAGAAGGAGTTTCCAGCACAGCCCCATGCTGTCCCATGCAGGCAGATAGTGCTTCATGGAGGGCCAAGCTCATGGCCAGACTGAAAAGGGTGCAGTGGTTAATTTCCATCAGTAAATGGTTTGTTTAGGCTGGTAGATGTGAGCTGAATAAAAGGAAAAAGAGGAAAACTGACTCTCAGTTCAGATTGTGAAAATGTCTGTAGCTCCATGTCCATATTCACATCACTGCTCAAGGCTGGTGCTGAGTTCAGAGGAGATGGCAGCAGGACCAATACACTGGGCTCCCTCACCTCATCCAGGTGCCCTCCAAATGCAGGTACGAGAGATAGGTGCTTTTTTCTGACAAGACAAGCTTTGATCTAAGGAGTTCACATTAGTTGTGGATTTCCCAGCAGCTACTCATGGGGAGGGCATCAGAAAAGTGAACCAAAGACACCATGGAGCACTGCCATGGCAGAAATAAAGCCCAGGGGTAGTCACACATGCTTAAGCAGAGCCTTTGTGCAGGCAGGAGAGGCACATGAACAGGGAGTGTGTCTGTATCAGCAACATTAAAAGATAAAAGTGAATGAAATTAATTTAGGGGGATTCTGAAACAAAGCATCCACACCTGGGCTCAATTGCTGCAGAGAATATCCCCAAAACAGACCCCAAGAATTGCTGAGCCCCCACCATTAAACATCTGGAGAAGCAAGGGAAAAATAAACATGTCACAATTCAAGGCTGGAGGCTGAGGGTAGCTGGAGTGGTGTGGCACAGCATTCTTTGCCCGTGTCTGAGTGACAGGTACCCATGTGAACAGCGCAGGACACATGAGACAAAAATTAGAGGGCCCTGTGATACCACAGTAACCCTTTTTTCCAGGAAATGCATGGCAGGATAACACCATGAAAAAGGTGAGAGTGAGGTTAGCAGTACTATAGTGTGGACAAAACATTGCCTGAAGTTCCTCCAAATATGATATCGGTTCTGTTTTAGTAAAGATCAGTTTCTTTGCAAGTTACACCAGCATCTCTTCACTGGACACGTCTGTGTTACTATTATGGCTTTAGTCATGTCTCTTCCTCAGCAGCAGTTTATGCACACACTGAACTTACATCAAAGCCCACAAAGGGAGGGAGGCAAAATGTAGAGAATCTGATGGAGATTTTGGAGCAGAGCTGACATGCTTTGCTGAAGGGCAATGGGATTATTCTCCAGGGAAAGCTATTTGATGTAGCCTACACCAGGGTGTACGTGCTGGGACCAAGCTGGCTCCAGATGTGTGGTTCCCCACATGGGCAGCCTTGCCCATCACTGTGGCTGTCACAGCCCAAGCACTGTGATGAGCTGCCTGGCAGAGATGGCCCATGCAGAACCAAATCTCCAACACCCTGCGCTCCTCCAACAAAAACCCATTCCCACCAGCAGGGAGGCAGAGAGAACCTGCCTGAGTCAGCTTTACAATGATTTCTGGGCTTTTTCTTGAGCTTCAATTGATCCCCGTGAGCCTGAAATCAGTAGAGGCAATACCTGATGATACCATTCAAGGTGAAGACCTGCATTAGTCAAACCAGTTTTCAGCCCTGGCAGTCTCTCATTTTGACATGCCATTAAGCCTGGCTATTTGCACTGTATTTTCAGAAAGCTTATCTTTAAATAAGGGTTCATGGGCATTACAGATTTATTCCTATCCAAAGAGTGTCAGTCTTGGAAAAATATTCAGAACTGGAAGTCTCAACAGTAAATAAGGCCTGAGCAGCAATGTCTTCCTAAGCAACTATTTATCTTCAAATGGGAAGACATATTATATCATCATAAGGCAAAGCATTTGTTTTTGTTTGTTAAAAGGTTAATAGCCCATTCCTCTTGCTACTGAAATCCCTCCCCGCTGTGGAAAGGTCTGTCTCTGCTGCCCTGCAGCACAGCCCAGCTGAGTGTCACCCTGAATGCACCCACCCCTTCCTCTGCAGCAAAGCCAGGGCTTTTCTTTGGAAATCACCCTTAAGAGGCAGTTGCATGATCCAGGAGCCCATGCCAGACATTGCTGGGCTCTGGGCCTTCTGGTATTTTTTTGGACAAGACCAAGTATCACCTGCCGGGAAAGAGAGTATGGCAACCACTCTCCAGGATGGGATGATTGCCTCAAGAAAGGAGGGAAGGAAAGGCTTCAGAAGCTTATTTCCCATCAGGAGCAAGGGGCTGTGTGATCCAAACCCATGGGCTGGGGAGTGCTGGTTCCTGGTACTCTGAAGAGCAACAGCAGGGAGGCTTTTCTGACCCTATGTCAGAGAATAGCCTTACTGATCAGGGTCAGCCATCAGAAGATATGGCTTTTCCTCCAACAGCTGGATTTGTACCACCAGGACACAGGAGAAAAACATCTTTTTGCAAATATGCAGAGAAGACCAACCTGTAGCTTGAAATCTAAGGAGGGGCTGGGACACATGGGCCAGCACCATGGGACCCAGACACCCTTGTGCTGGTAGCCAAGGGCAGTCAAGGAATGCAGAGCATGAATGAATTAGTCCTGTAGGTTTGCACTGTACTCAGCAGGGCAAGACAAGCCCTTCTGGGATACCCGTCCTGACATGGACTCTAACATGCTTGGCATGGTAGAGTGGCAGCTTGTTTTTTAGCCAGGGCCTGGTTTTCTTGCACCCACCTATACATGCATGAACCCATCTGCCCATCCTTCCATTGTACCACCCAGCTGGACCAGCTATTGAGCTGGCGAGGGTGCTGAGTGGGAGGGAGGGTATTGCTGGCAGTGGCAGGAGCTCAGTCATTGGGAAAGCAAAGTGTAAATACAGGATTGATTCAGCTCCTTTTTTTTTTTTTCCCTAAAAAGTGCTGTGCCAAGATCATCCTTTCAAAATCCCATGTTTGGTATTTTCTATCTGTTTATAAATATAAATGTATATAGTTATTGCTACCTTCCCTACGTGTGTGAAATTATCCTTCAGTGGAGAAAGGAAAGCAGGAATACAGGGAATGCTGCTGCAATTTGCAAGTGTCAGACTAAGGAACTGCATGACAGACCATGCCAAAGGGGCACATGTACTGGAGAGAGACCAAGCATAGTTCAGGTGGGCTGCACTCAGTCTGGCAACCTCCCAGCAAGCTCTGCTCCTGCACTGGGGTGCACTTTGGGAATGCTGCTGTTCCGGGGCTGCCCGAGCTGATGCAAACCCCAAGCCTGGATCCTCTGTCACACAAAGCTGCAGCACCAGGACAGGCACTTGCAATACCTGCTGATGACCAAGAGTTGCATCCTGGTATGAGCTCTGTGCTGTGGGTGAAGCACTGCAGAAACCTGGCCCTGTCTTGTGCCTTCCCCCAAAGCCTCAGGCATCTGCCATGTTAGAGATAACTATTGATAATTATGTTTAAAACTTTCATCTCCTTCTTCGTACATTCCCAGTGAACTTAATGATGGAAGAAGTTGCCAGATGTTAATTATTATCATTATCAGCTCCTAGCATTTACTGTACAAAGCAGTGCTTCTTTTGGTCTCCGCACTCTATGATTATAGCACAGAGAGAAAGGCAAGTTAATTAAAGTAGCCCACAAATGTTAGTACTGTCATTATCCAATTAACGTTCCTCTTCACAGGATGAATATAAACCTGACAAAGACCTCTCTGAAGTGGATTTAAAAAATGCCATCCGTGTGCACCACGCCTTAGCCACAAAAGCCTCTGACTACAGCAAGAAGTCCAATGTGCTCAAGCTGAAGACAGCTGACTGGAGAGTCTTCCTTTTCCAGGCCCCGTAAGTGCCAGGTCTTCCTGCAGAGCCTGGACAGGCAGCAGGTGACCTCCAGCCACCACCAGACTTCTTCCAACCTGGCCAGATCAACACACATGAGGAGACAAACCTGGGGGGAGGAAGGTGTTGAGCAGGAGGGCTGAGAGTGAGGCCTGTCGGGCTGTGCCAAGGACTTGGTCATAGGGTCACAGTTTCTACCTGTCACTCTTGGTAGCTGTGTGTCAGTCCTGGAGGTCCTTTCTCATCTGTCACTAAGGTGCCCTGAGAAAAATGGGCTGGGATGTAAAGGACTGAGTAAAGGACTCCCCTTACTTATTGCCAGTCTGTGGAAGGGAGAAAATCTATATAGTGCATTGGACTAAGGAGCCGATGGTTCCACTCGTCAGCTTTTGATGGGGAAACTGTCTACAGCTCATTAAAGAAGTGTCCCCAGATGGACGACAATTTCTTTCTTCCTTAGTCCATTGCAGATGAAAGTTGCTGTGCTAATAAGTGTCAAGTGTGACTGAGTCACCTTCTGTTTGATGTTTTTCTTGTCTCCTGCTGAGCTACGTGACATTGTCTGTAAGTTGGGCTGGGGTTCCAATGTCAAGCTAAAGCTTGACATCTGAGTTTGTGCTGTGAAAACCCACTTTAAGGCAGGGGGAGCAGTGACTGATCAGATCTGATGAGGGACCCTGGGCAGTGTCCCATGAATGACACAAATGAGGTGTTCACTCTGCCTCATGGGACCTCTGTTGTGTGGGTCCCACTGGCCAAAGAGCAGGATGTCCTTGGCCATTGCACCACTCTACCTCTCCCCAGCTCCTCAGCAGTTGCAATCAGAGCTGATGAGGAAGACAGAACTGCTAAGGCTGCAAGAGGCAGACAACAGCCTTGAAATCCTTAAGGCACTGGAGGGGAGACAATTAGCCAGTATTTTCCTCTGCTCACAACCCAGCATGGCAGAGAAATGGCTTCAAAGCCAGGCCACCAACAGGCCTGAGAGCAGGAGCTCCAGGGCTGTTCTGAGCTGGCTGGCCTCATGTCAGGAGCATTTACAGACACACTCTCTCTTCTACCCTCCTCCATAACAGAAGTAAGGAAGAAATGCTTTCCTGGATACTGCGAATCAACCTTGTTGCTGCCATCTTCTCTGCCCCAGCCTTCCCAGCTGCCATCTGCTCCATGAAGAAGTTCTGCCGCCCACTCCTGCCTTCCTCCATGACCAAGCTATGCCAGGTAAGACATGAGGGCCAGAGCCTGGTGCTCAGCCAGCCCTGCAGCACACAGCCCAGGCTGTGCCCATCTGCAGCTCCCCAGCTCCTGCCTGGCAGACAGTCAGGTGCTCAGGGCAGGAGTGGAGCAGGCGACTTGGACAAATGGCAGTGTCTGGCCAGTGATTCCTTTCCAATGGCTATAAAGTCACCCTGTGCACACACACTGCCTGTAGGGTGTTGATTCTGGCTTGTTTGTGCTCTTTTCCCATCACATCCCAGCACCTTTCTGGAGCTGGAGTGGAAACAGCCAATGCCACTGAGCCCAGCAGCTGGCTACAGCCCTGATAACATGGCACTGAGAGGTGGCAGCCTCTTGTTTCTCAAGCCAAAAAGCCAAAGAAAAAGGGGGAACCTGAGTCCCTACTCTGTGGGGAAGGTTTTGTAGAAGTGAAGGGGCACAGTGCACCAGACCATGGCTGCCTAAGGTTCAGGTAACCAAGAGAAATGGGCAGCTGCTGTCCAAAGAGTAGCTTCTGTTTGCACAGTCCAGGGAAAGCCCAACTTGCCTTAGCACCTCCAGAAAGCAAGGACACACTGATACTGGTTCCCAGCAAAGGAGAGAACATCCTGAAATGTTAGGGCAGAGATGCAGCTCCTATCTGCTGAGCCAGATGTGGCCAGATGTCACCTTTCACAGAGCCCAGATGAGGAGGGTACTTCTATCTCAAAAAAGAGCAGGATTAGCAGGTCTTGAGACACTTCTGGTTCTGCCTGGCTGTTAAAGAGTGCCGAGCATTTTGTGTTCAGGTGCCAGAGAAATCCACCCTTGGCACCTGTGATGTGTGAGGTTTGGTGTTACTCACCTACCTGCATTTCAGCCACTCCTTATCAGATGAATTTGCAAATGATCTGCACACCTTTGGCTGAGTTTGCCTTGGCAGCAGCTAAGCTTCTGTCCTGGCTGAGATAGATCCCACTTTGACAGGCAGGCAGTGCACTTGGGTGCTGCACTCCTGTGTTTTAATACCTGACCCGCTTCTCTCGGCAGGAGGAACAGCTGAGGTCTCATGAAAATAAAATGAAGCAGATTGCAGACGAATTAGCAGAGCATAAATTACATCCTGTAGAGAAGAGCCTCAAGTCAAAAGAGGCTGAGGAATACAGACTCAAAGAACATTACCTAATATTTGAGGTAAAGGAACTTTTATATTTTCTGTGATAAATTATGCCTTGTCTGGTTGAGGAGAACTAAGAACTCCAGACTGGATGCTGTAAACTGGGAGAGTGTGAAATGAGAGAAAAGGATGAGGGCTCCCAAGCTGATGGGTGTCTTGGGGCAGCAGCAGCAGCAGCAAGTCTCACTTTAGCACTGAAGCTAAAAACAGAACAGACATTTCCTCCCCTCTGTGATTTCTAACCAGAGGAGAAGAAAACTGATAAGAGAAATAAAATCTTCCTTTATTGTGCCGAAACCTGACATTTCCTCACGTCCCAAGTAAGAAAGCTGTTCAGTTCTTGGCATGCATTAGTCTTTTTCAACAACATTAATGAAAAGCTAAGGGAATCTCTGGGAGAATTAATTTCATTTTGCTGCAACTGCTGCTGTAAATAAAGCCAAACCAGTGTTACAGCTGATTACAGACTCTGAGGATGCACACAGCTAAGTTTAAACTCTCTGCAAAGTCTAAGAAGCATTTAATTCTGGGAGAAATGGGATATTTTGTTCCAGTGGGAGTTGAGCTGAGAGTGTGATTCTTGTCACAGAGGTGTCAGAAGTGAGAGACTGCTGGAGGCAGTAGCTTGGATTAATCCTATATTAGTCCAGGTTGAGTGTCTCAGAAATCTCCAAGGATGGATATGTCCCACCTCCCAAATACCAGGGCTGCACCACCCTTTTGTGTAATGCACAGCCTGACTCTCCAAAGCCACAGATTCTGGTTGCTGGTTCCCTTGTCTTTGTACCAGCTCTTCAAGTAGTTACTTGCTGCTGCCTCCTGTTTTCCGGACATCTTGTTTTGGGTGCCTGCTGAGAAGTTTCCATCTGAGCATTTTCTCTAGGCTGCTTTTTCAGCCTTGCAAAGACAAGTTGGCACTTTCAGAGCACAACTAATCTCATCTCTCTTATGAGATGTGCTCTAGAAATGCTTGTTTCTCTGTGCTGGTAAAGAAGCCAGTATAGGCTGCGTCTGTGTTAGGAGAAAGGTTGAGTATTAAACAAGTCTATAAAAAGAGGTCCTATCTAGACTTGGTGTCAGGCAGAGAGGAGATGCTTCCCTTTATGCTGTGCTCTGGGAGGAGAAGTAACAAATGAGTCACTGGATGGAAACCATGGAAAGCTGAAGTAGTTTAATCAATTGAGGGGAAACTCCTAAATCAGGAAGGAGCAGATCTGTTGGTCTGGTTTTGCCTCCAGTATCCACCTTAGACAACCAGAGCAGCAGCCAAGACCTGTAAGAACAACTGGAGAGTCTTGCACAACACTCCCCTTTCTCCTCAACCCTTTCAATGATGGGTTGATCAGTCTTTGCAGGCTCATCATAGCCTAGGCATTGTGCTGTGGTTGAACAGTCCTTGTTGGGTGTGATTAGTAGGATACTGATGATATCAGACAGGTTTTCCTGCAGTAGATGGCATTGCCTCTGCTTTCCACACATTCAATGGCTTGTCCCTGTTCCCAGACTCTCTGTTCCCTCTTTCCCTGCAGAAGAGTCGCTATGAGACATACATCAACCTGCTGTGCATGAAGATAAAAGTTGGGACAGATGACCTGGAAAGAATTGAAACCAGTTTCTTCAAGGTGGAAGCTGATGACATTGCTTTGCGGAAGACACACTCAAGCCCTTCCTTGAGCCAAGGGCACATGACCATCAGCTGTAAGGTGGAAAAGGACATTTTAGATCAGAACACTTAACAAAGAACACATGCACGAGGGGAATCAACTGGCGATGCTTGGCACTCCTGGACTAGATCAATGAGCACAATTTTATCTAGGAAATTATGTGAGCAAATCGTAGCCATGTATGACACAGTGATTGCTCTAGTGAAAGAAATCAAAGAAGCTTCAGTTGACACTCTGGCAACACTGGCATTTCAACATCATAGACACACTATCTCTTCTTCATTCCCAACAGAACCAATGGCTTTCTTTGCCTCCTACTGCAGCCGGCACAACAAAGGGATATGCTGGTTCTCCAAAGGCCAAGTTGCTCTTTTGTCCACCAGGCCTCTCTCTCCTCCTCCTTCTCTCCCTGGAATCCCCACCAGTTCATGGTCACAGTTCCCAGCAGTGCAGGAAACTCAGCTAAGATGATGGTCTGTGGCACCACCAGCACTCCCAGAGAAGGGCACAGAGAGGTGGGGAGCATGTCCCTCCCCTGAGAGGAGCACAACCCAGAACGCCATTAAGGCGGGTGTCATGAGCTTGCTACTGTTTAAGCAAGAGGCATCTTCAGCACGGCAAGTGGAACATCAGCTGCCCATGGCAGGAGAGGCTTGAAGTGCCCTCTGTCACCTCATCCTTTATATATATATATACAAACACATATGAATATATATAAATAAATATATATATAAGGAAACCTTGATGTGGGTTTTTAACCTCAATGTGCAAGTGAAGGCAAGCTGCCTGGGGAAGACACTAGAGACCATGGAGGGTCTGACCAGCCCACCAGGATGTTTTGAAAAAATGAAAAATGCAGTAGCCTATGTATATATATTTTTTTTCCCTCTTCTTTTTTTACTCGAATGGAAATCCCACCTGGCTTGACTGTGAAACATTGCTCTCCTGCTCCTGCTTGGTCAGACAAAGTGGCCAAGTGGCTGCTTATTTAGCATCCATGGCGTCTGCCACTTTGGGTTTGAGGCACAATTGGAGATGTGCTTCAGATCCAGCTGAACTTTTTTGTGCAGGAGTGATTACACCTGCTCCTCCATGTTGTACTTCTCCCTTTTGTGATGCACATGCTGTACTCTTTTAAGCGGGGAATTGTGTTTCTGTTCCTTTCTGCTGTCCCTCGTCCAATGATTTACTGTTGTGCTCCAAGTGATTCCTCTGCATCTCAATGCTGTGACTGTCCTCCTACACTTTATTTATTTCACTCTTTGGTTTTGTCCTTTATCTCAAATTGCTTTTCTTTCCCCCAGGTGCATTCATAGTAATCAAGTTCCAGTTTTGAAGGATCTTGTAGCTGCTAATTACAGTCATTTATTGTTTCTATTTTGCAGCATTTTTTAAACAAACAAAATAAGATTTACTTGGACCTTCAATGTTCGAGAGCTTACGGACTACAGTTTTCCATGATGGTTCATGACACTAAAAACCTCTTCCCAAATTTGTCACTTCTTCTTTTATCTCTTTTTCTTTGTACAGTTTGATAGTTTATTTGAAATTATGCACTAAGAACCATGTAAAGGAAAGAGTAACAATAAAGCGGAATCTGTTGGTAAAGAGAATTGGTCTGAAATACAGTTCCACTGTGTGCTGAATTGGTCCCAGGCCTCATGGCACTAGATGGCCAGGCTGACAGATCTCCACCAGCACCTGCTAATAATGAAAGCCAGGTTCCTATAGGCAGACAGCACCAGAAAATCACAATGCCTTTCTCTGGTGGGTACCAGCCCTCCCATCCTCCAGGGTGCTGAAAGCACTGGCCTGAGCCTGCTTTGGGTGGATGACTCCTCCATGGAGCAGGTGTGGATAGATGGGCTGCTTCGGGAACATACCCAGGTAACTCTTCCTTCTCTCTGATGCAGCCCCAGTCTGACTGTCCATGTGCAACCTAGATGTTTATGGGAGGAGAAAGATACCAACATCTGCATTGGTAGTTGGAGATGTTCCCAGAGGAGCCCGAGTGTCACGGCTGTTTCTCCAAGGCATCACACACTTTGCTGTGTCAGGTACTGTAGACATTCCTTGCACTGAAGACCTCCAAGAAGCTGCTACTCACAGTAAGTGTCTGGTGCCCAGACTCTCACAGTTGAAGCCTGGGGGAAAGCCAGGCCTGACTTTTGCTCTCCAAAATACCAGGTAATATTTTGAACCTCAGGCAGTCCTTTTTGTCCATCCCCTCCAAAAGGCAGTGACATCTCCAGTGTGTTTGAGGAAGCTACCAAGAGCAGCTCATCGCCTCCTGTTGAAGGTGCCAGTCTGCCATCCTCAGTTGGGAGTTATCTGCTGGGAAAAGCAGGATCTTGCAAAGTCTACTGTGGGCACCAGGAAAGGGCTCAGAGCCATGAAATTCACCACGCAATGGATGGGAAGGGGTGATAGCTGTTATGAAACAGCCCTTGGCAAAGCAGCTGAGAGGGTGAAATTTGCACTTACTGGCAACCAGCAGTTTGCCTTGATGTGCAAGTGCTGACACAGGTTAATATGCATGTGCAGATATGTCGAGCATCTCACCTACAAGAGGGCACTGAGAACACCCAAAAATGCCTTGATCCATCCACCTGCAGCCTCAGCTTGTGACCAGGAAGAAAATGCTTTTATTTCCTCCCCCTTTCTCTCCCTGGAGGTGGAGGGCTGGGACACCCACCACTAAGAGAGAAGAGCAGCATCTCAGAGGAATTCAACAGCCACATCCTTCTATCCTCCTGGAGGCACCCAAATGCACTTCCTGGCATGGCCGCAGCCTGTGCCAGGCTCTCCAGAGGGCAGCACGGCAGCTCAGGGGCTTGGATCCTCTGACCATGCTGCTTCAGCCTGACCTTCCTGCCAGACCCCTCCTCCTGGCCACAACCTGACACCAAATTCATTCCAGAGGGACTGTTTTTGAGGGAGAGGGGCTTTGCAATCCCAAAGCCAGGATGTGACACCCCATCGGTGCCTGTGGAGTGATTCTCTCCTCTCTGGGAAGGGTGGCAAAGGCACCACATGCTGGGCAGAGCTGGCAGGAGGCTTTGGTGATGTCCCCCATCTTCCCCTCCCCATGAAAACTGCTGTGAAATATTTACGACCAGGAACACACGTGGCTGGAAGTGAGGGGTCTAAAAATAAACCAGCCAGGGAAAAAGGAGAGAGATTCAAGCTTCCTTCAGAGAAAATTGGAGAGAAAATTGAAGTCGTGAAGCTGCCTCCAAATATAGAACACAATTATGGGAATGGGGGCAAGTTGAGCAAGAAATGACTGCAGGAAGCCATGGCTCAGAGCCAGGCGTGTCTCAGCAGATGCAGAACATCAGAGAGCTCTGCAAATTATGGAGCAGTAAAACCTCCCCCTGTGCTGGGCAGACCTGCAGCTCCTCCTGAGGGACCTAGAGGCCAGACACCACCAGGGATGCGGCAGCTCCACCCCAGCACCCCAAGGTTCAGCCACACCATCACTCTGCAGCCCAGCTCAGGGGCTAGCAGCAGGAGACCCAACATCTGTAGCCTTCTCATAAAGCAGATGCTGCTGTGCCAGCCCCAGTTGGACTTCTCCATGAACTGAGTTCATCAGGTCACAGACACTGAAGAGACTCAAGCAGAGAGATGGGACTGCTTTGGGAACGCTATGACCCTCCATCTCTCTCTTATATGGCTGGTTTCCCCAGGGATCAGATGTCTCCCATTATGAAATCTCCCCTTATGACGTCACCCATGATGACGTCTCCCATTATGAAGTCTCCATTTATGATGTCACCCATTATAACATCTCCCATAATGACATCTCTCTTTATTATCTCTTCCATTGTAACATCACCAATTATGGTGTCTCCTTTTATGGTATCACCCATTATGACATCTTCCATTATGACATCACCCATTATGATGTCACCCATTATGACATCTCCCTTTATAACGTCACCCATTATGATGTTGCTCATTATGATGTCCCCCCTTATGATGTCATCTATTATGACATCTTCCAATATGAAGTCTCCACTTACGATGCGTCCCTTTATTATGTCACCCATTATGACCTCACCCTCAGTGCCCTCCTACACATGTCCCTTTGAGGGAATCAGGTGCTCTCTGCCCATTCCTGTCCATTTCACCCCACTCCAGAAGGAGGTGAGTTGGGGAACCAAAGGCGCTGGGGAGTCTCAGCCTACCTGAAGAGCAACGAGAGGGTGGAGAGCTGCATGGTACTGCTGCTTCCACCCAGCAAGGCCTGGGGCTGCACACAAGTGCACGATGTGTCCAAAGGTTACCTAGCAAGTGTCACACAAATAGGGACTTGGCTCTACCACCCTTATCCTCAGTCCTAGACATCTGAAACCTCTTTTGCACATTGCTCTTGGGTCACATGGGCCTGTGGCAGGAGGGCAGGATCCTTCAGTCTTTAATCTTTTGGGAAATTATTTTTGAGCCGCCTTTATTCAGGGTGAAATGCTGAGCCCTCTGGTCTGGCTGGAGTCCCCA
Source organism: Apus apus (assembly GCF_020740795.1). Lineage (NCBI taxonomy): Eukaryota > Metazoa > Chordata > Aves > Apodiformes > Apodidae > Apus > Apus apus. The sequence goes on from NC_067294.1 coordinate 18,864,395, forward strand.
CAGCACATGCCATGGCAGGTCAGCTCCAGGGCACTGGGCACCCTGGAGGTGCTGGAGCAGAAGAAGCCCAGGCTTTGGGTGTTCTCAGCATGGGCACATTTGTGAGGACCAGGGACTTCTTCCTATAGGGTTGACTCAGACCAGTGTGTAGCAGATCCCTCTCCTTCAGGGTAAGTTCTGCTGGGACTTTTGGGCACCTGTTCACCTCACTGAGCAGGAACAAGGCACTGAGCCCTGGGTGCAACCTCAGGAACTGTGCTTCCTGTAACTACAGCATGTTCTCAGTGATCTCCCTGTGTGGGGGCTAGCCAGAGACAGACTTGCCACAGAAGAGCTGAAGAAGGGGCCTGCTTTGTGCGTCGGCAGATGCTGCGAAGTGTCACAGCACCTGCAGAACTGGACCAAATACTTCTCCCTCTGCTGAAAAATTACTGAAATTGGTGCCAGCATGTGGAGCATGTGCCATGCACCTTGACCTTTCTTGGCACAACAGAAAGCTTCCACAGGTGGGGTGAGGGGGATCTCCCAGTCTGCAGGTGGAGGAGGAAGAGCATTCCCCCAGGAGATATATAGCTAGCTCACCTCAGTGAGCCTCTACTCCTGAGATCTGCTGTGGAGGTAAAATGTCCATGCCAGGCAGAAAAACACCAATCTCTGGGTCTCTACGGGCATAAAGATATTTAAGAAACTGAAACATCGTCCATCTAAGGAGAGGCTGAGTGAGGTGGGACTGTTCAGCCTGGAGAGGAGAAGGCTCAGGGCACCTTATCCTTGTGTATAAATACCCGATGGGAGGCAATGAAGAAGACGGAGATGGACTCTTCTCAGTGGTGCCCACTAACAAGATCAGAGGGAATGGGCACAAACTAAAAGATCGGAAATTTAGTCTGAAAACAAGAAGGCACTCTTGCTTTGAGGATGACCAATCACTGACAGAGGATGCCCTTCTTTGGTGGTTGTGGTGTCATCATCTCTGGAGATATTAAAAAGTCTTGGGCAACTGGCTCTGTGTGACCTGGTTGAGCAGAGGGGTTGGAGCCTTCCTCAGGCTTTTCCAACCTCAACCCGTTTGTGATTCCGTGCATGGTACCTGCTGTCACAGCTCCCCACTGGCCCCCTAAATTGCCTGAGAGTAATGCAGCCCACAGCTTGATATTTCTTATTTTATTTATAATATAAAAAAATGTTCAAGTGTTAAACAGTCGAGAGTTCTGACATTCAGACAATCCAGAGCAAACTTTGACAATCATCTTATGACAAATTAGCGGAGTTTTCTATCTGACCCCATAATGGGTGAGGAATAGAGGATTTAGTTACTTTATTGCTAAAAGTTAAATGAAATACACTGTCAATTGTTGTATTATCTTCTCAGTCACAGCTTCACCATGCATCCGATCTACAGTATCTGAAATGCAAAGGACATGCAGAAGTAAAAATATAAAAAGAAAAAGTCAGGCTACAATGTAAACAGGTTTGCTGCAGAGAACTGAGGAGAGAGGGGCACTTCCATGGGATGCTCTGCTGCCCAGACATGCAGGACTGTCTCTTTGCACACAGAGCCAATGGCCAGAGCTGCTCCAGGTTCAGAAATGTGACGTCCATCATTGGTGGCAGGACAAGTCGGTAACAACTGCCTTTACAACACGTGGCACAGAGGTACGGGACAATCTGCTCTCTGGGCTGCCCTGCACAGGGCCCTTCCTGGCCAGGGCAAGGGCAACAAGCGGGGCCAAAAGTGCTGGGTCTCCTGCCAACCCTGGGGCAGCCCAACCCACCGCTGCCCGGCACAGCACCCAGTGGCCATGTGATGCTGTGGGTCCACACTCCTGGGGTCCTGCCAGCTCCCCCGGGCTGAGCTGAGCACAGCAAGCAGGATGCTCAGCCCGGCAGCCCCCCAGCACGGCGGGCAATGCTTCCCCACAGCTGCAGGCTCAGCCAAGGGGACACTGCAGCTAGCACAGCCCTGGCACAGCCACCGGGCACTGCGGCTGGACAGCGCCCACCTGGGGCCATCCTGCCAGGATCCAACCACATGGAATGGGACATGATTTCACCACCTCCATACCGGTGTCTGCCTTGCCCAACCACCAACCGGCACCAACCGAGCGTCAGACCCATAGGTGACGTGGCCAAAGCCTGGCAGCTGTACTGCAAGAGCTGCTGCTGCTGCACCGTTTCATGTTCTCTTCCTACGTGTGTGGCAAAAGAAACATTATTTCTGCATTTCAGTACAGTGCTGTTGGGTTTTTCTCCTGATTTAAGCAACAATACAATTATTTTACAGGGCATGGCAGAGCCCTGCTGGACATGACAATGGAAATGCTCCCACTCATGTCCTTGATGTGTGTTTAAATGATACCTTAAAGAATAAGATCATTAATAGCAGGGTGTGGGGCAAAGTGGCAAGGCTGTTTTCTTCCAACGGAAGAGCGCCCTTGTGACACATTGTCTCCCAAACAAAAATCTATGATCTTAAAATTGCTACTGAAACAGAATCCTCGGCATGAATCCCAGCACTAGCATACAGCAAAAGGCACCACGATAGTTTTGTTTTCTATTTTTAAGTAGTCAAAAATTGGCCCACTTTTTTTTTTACTTTATTGTTTGTTTCCTTTTCTTCTTCTGTTTCTTTTTTTTTTCTTTTTTACTTTTTTTTTCTCAGAAGCTGTAAATCAAGACATTACATATAAATAGAGATTCCCTATAAAAAAGTCATTGCCGTTAGCTATTATAAGACAACTTTGCTAAAATGAAAATAAAACATTTTATTTGTTATATTTTTTTTTTCCCCCTCTTTTATAGAAAATAAAAATATTTTTTGTTCCGTTTTGTCTCGTCTCTCTCCTCCATGCGGGTTCTGTCTGCGGGTGGGCAGGCTGGGGGGGGGGGGGGTTGCCTAGAGGTGCTCCAGGTCCGGTTTGGGGGTGCCATGTGGCAGGCTGGCCCGGGCACCCTCCCCACGGGTGCCGTGCCTGCTGCTGGGGTGCTGAGTCCGGCTGTCTCCCGGCCGCTGGAGCTGCGGCGACCCCGTGTGCGCCACGTCACTGTTCTGTGAGCTGAGGAACGGGGTGCTCTCGGCCACCAGCTCCTCGTCAGACTCACTGTAAGAGGCGCTGCTGAAGGAGAAGGAGTCCCGGACGGCTCTGGCTCTGTGAGGGACATGCCCGTTCAGTTTGGATTTTTTCCACCGCCTGTTGCTGCTGGCTGTTTTCTTTGGATGCTCTAGCGCTGTGACGTACTCCTGCGTCGTCTCGTAGTCGTCGTCCTCTGTGATGCGGAAGGGGCTGGAGGGCAGGCTCCCCATGCTGTCATTAAGGTAGGTCTTCCTTTGGTAGTAGCTGTCATATCTCTGCGTGTCCTGGAAGGGGAGCTGGTACCGCCGCAGGAGGGGCTGCTGCTCCTCCACACGGAAGCTGATGGGGGCCGCCGGCGGCAGGGACACGGCGTGTGCTGAGTTGGGGGAGGTGATCTCGAAGGTGGGTACCTGCGTGGCCATCGAGTAGTGGAAGTCAACAGGTGACAGGCGTGCTGGTGTGGTCAGGGCTGACACATACCTGAAAGAAGCAACACCTTTGTTTGGACACTGAACAACCTCCCCAAAACCTCCCACTGTGCCTGTGCTCTGCCCAACACCTGGTGTGGGGACCCAAGAGGCCTCCAGTGCTTCTGGTCCTGGAGTTCAGCATCTCCTGAGGAACCAGGTGGAGGTACCGTGCACCACTGTGTGCTACTGGCTTTGGTGGGCACTTGGGCACCATGCATCATGCATCCTAGGACTGCCTCTCCCAAGGGACTGTGTACAATTCCCACCCTGCATCGCTTCAAACTTCACTGCATCTCCAAGCTGGCTGAGTCAAGAATTCCCTCCCTCTTGTCTGCCTGCCAACTTCTTTCTGTTCCCTCCAGAGCTGCCAGACTTATATCTGAGGAAGGTCCCCAGAATGCCCTCCCCTGCTCAGCCCACAGATAGGGAAAGCCTGGATCTTGCTTCCTCTAACTTAGCAAAAATCTTTTGTCTCAAAAAGGCATCTACCACTTTGGTCTGCTCTAGTGACAACACCAGTGTCTGGCCTAGCCCCTCTTTAATCAGCCCCTCCTTCAGCATCACCTCTTTCTAAGGAGACTTCTGTATCAGCTCGGTCAGCCTGCCTAAATGGACCAGGGACAGAAATCGAGAGCAGGAGATGTTGCTTTTCTCCACTTTCTCCATGGACAAGTCCCACTGCCTTGAAGGGTAACTGCCCAAAAGTGGCCACCCAGGTCACCCATGGCTAACCACCGAGAGCTGGAACCAAGGGTGGAGATGTCCCTATGCCCCACAGGGAACCAGAGCCAGGAAGAGGAGGACTGCTACTGTGTCTCCCTAGCTGATGCTGTCTCAGCTCTGCAGTTGTATTCCCCAGAAGACTGGGCCATACAGAGTCCTGTCCAAAGCTCTGCCCACATACACCATCCCTGCTCACCAGGCCATCCATAAATTTTTCCCATATACCTGGGGGCCAGACCCTGCTTGAGATGCCAGCCCAGCAAGCTGCCTGGGGTGTGCTCTCAGACAGTTTTTCTTTCCCAGTTGCTGAGTGCAGCCAGGTATTTTCCATTCCTGTCATCCCTGTGTTCCAAACCTACGTTGTCATCAGGTAAGCAGGGTGCAGTGTTTGCTGCTGCCCCTACCAGAGTGGTCTCCTGGGGTATGGGTTCCTCTGGTAGACCCAGAGCTGGAGCTGCCATGGGACTGCAGCTGGGCAGAGGCAAACATTTTGTGTCCAGCGCAGAGGGCACCAAGCAGGGGGGTCTGACCTCTCGCTGTGCGGTGAGTCCCGCAGAGAATCCACTGAGTCACGATACTGTGTCATGGGCCTCCGCGAGTCCTCGATGCAGAAGGCGGCCCCGCGACGAGCCCGGGCCTCCACGCACGCAGGGCTGTTGCATTTACTGGTTCCCACCGAAGACAGCATGATCCCAGACTGGGAATCTGAAGTCAGGCTCTCTGTCCGCTCCAAGCTCCAGGTGTGGCTTTCATGTCTGTGGACCAAACCCCAGGTGCATAGTGAGCAGGGAAACCTCACCAAGCTCCAAAGAGCTGCATGCAGGCACAGCTCACACTCTGCTCTGCACTGGCATCCCCTTTCTCTCTCCCTGTAGGACTCATCTATCCAGGGATGCCTCATTGCCCACACCTGCTTTTGGCTTGCCTGTCTTTGCTGCTTCTTGGACTATGATTAGAGGGTAAAGAAAGGTAAACCAGTGCATACCAGGTGTTTATCACACCTTCTCCCAGTGGCCAGGGATGGGACATTCCCTGGAGGGAGGCCAGAGCAGTTCTGCTTTGTGCTTGTAAAGAGTTCTGGGTGTGGAGCAACACACCAGCCTTGCTAAGGCAAGTCCACAAAGGATCTTCAAATGTGCCATCTGCATTGCCAAGTGACAGTCCCTCCAGAAAGGCTATCAGAAAGGAGCCAGGAAAAAAAGCACCCACTCAAAATGACTTCAGCAGCAGAAGAAGAAAATCAGATCAGATGAAGGTCTAGATGTTCAGTTACCACTGGTTTATAAGAGATTTTGGCAGCAAAACACTTTCAGGGTGCTGAACAAAGACTATGTTAAGTTGGGTAGACCTTGCTGAGCACTTGGAGCTCCACCTGCCCTAGTCTTGGTGCGAAGATGACAGCCTGCGAAGACTCACCAGGGATGCATGGGGCCAGGTGCACACCAGGCAGGCCACCTGTGCCACAGCCACCAGGCTGACCCCTCTCCATAGCAGAAACATGTGATCCATTAGTGTAACTGCTCTAAACTGCACCAGATGGACTTGTGCCAGCAGAGGATTTTGGGTGGATGTTTCCAGAGGAGAGCAGACCTCATTAAAATTTCCCAAGAACTTGTTAATTATTAAAGGCTCCAGGCACATGCTCGGCTGCAACCACCACACTCATTTATAACTTCAAACAGTGTCCTCATTAGAGGCGCTGATCGAGTAAAATGGAGACGGATGATGCCTCTGGCATGACTTCAAGAAACACCTGCTTGCTGCACTTGACTCAGGAAGATTAGGTGGCAGGTAGCCAGTACCAGAGGCTGTGCAAGGTAGGAGCCTCCCCATAGCTGCCGTGTGTCAGTGCTGCCCTCCAGACACACCTTTGCATCTTCAGGAGGTGACCACAGATGGCCCCGGGTTCCAGGACTTTGCAGTGAGCATAGAAGGCCACCAAGGTGCGGCTCTGCAGGCACAGGAGCCTCTGGGTGCCTGGGTCAAGCTCACACACACCTCACCAGGGTTGGGCTGCAGCGTATGAATTCAGAAAAACCTGGAAAACACATTGTCTAGCTTACCAGGGGCAGGATTCCCCTGGACAAAGGCAGTCATTTCCAGCCCAGCAAGTCATTCTTGGCTCCTTCATTACTTGTTGGTGGACTAGCCAAGGAATCTGGGGAGAAATTCACCTGAAACCTAAGTTCAATATCAGAAGTAGACCTGACTCATTGTACACCAAGAGTATTTGCTCATCCCTGAGCCCTGAAGAGACTTGCCAGGAGCCATCTTTGAGCTTCAGCTGAAAGGATTCATTGCTTGCTGGATGAATGGAGACAAACAAATTGGGCTAATCAAGTAAATAAACCAGGACATCTTTTGCTTTATAAAGTCGAAGCAATGTCATCCATGTGTCACTGACAGGTAGATATGGCCCCCACCGGCACCTCACAGTCACTTTTCAAAGGCACGTGCTCTCCCAGGGAAACACCGTCACTTATTGGAGGAAGCATGAGAGCTATGTAAGAAGAAGAACCTGAACATCCAAACTCAAAGCAGTGCAGGACTTCCTCCTTTGAAGGACTTTTTTGGATCTCATAAAAATAGGGAAGTTCCATCTGCAATTTAAATTACCTCAAAAACCATTAAAACTTCCGCTTCTGAGCCATGCTGCTCTTCCCCCCAGTAGGTATTTTGAAATGTAAAAAACCATTATTGCCTTATCCTATGTAGCAAGAATTGTTGGTAGCTTTCCACTAGCCTCAGTTTTCCTGAGAGCTTCAGAAATAATTCCAGTGAAAGAGATACCACTACCTCAGAGACTGAGATTCTAATGCAACTTTCTGGACAGTGACAGATTGCAGAGGGGTGTTTTTTTCTGGTGAAAAACTGTGACTGCCAAGTCAGACCCTAACTTTGAGGAACTAGCCAAAACATTTTGTGGTATTTTGTGTACTTTGCTTCCCACAAAGCAAATACGTTCTAAATAACATCAAGCGTGAAACTGTCTGTGCAGAGGATGAAAGCCCAACTTCATTTCCTCCTAGTTTCCAGCTATGTCAATGCTGTGGGTTCCTGCTGGCACCTCACTGCAGGTCAAGAATCCCAGCTTTCCACACCTCTCACTAACTAGTTGTGCCAGCAAAGATCTGCAGTGTCAACATGGCCTGTCTCCAGCACAGTGCCAAACATCAGGTAAAGACAGAAAGGGAGGTGAAAGGAAAACCTTTTAGTGGCTTTGATTCTCACAGCATCCTAAGGCAAAGAGCAGGAGAAAGTTTCAGGAAAACACAGTATACATCACCTCTGGCTGGATGTTGGAGTGGCTGTGGAGCAGTGATGGGATGGGGAGCAGGAGTGACTTCCTGAAAAGGTTGTCTCTGTTTCCCTTCGGATCACATGCTCAGTGGCAGAAACATTCTTCGAAATGTACTGTAAAATATGAAGAATAACACAGATCAGCCAACAGCTTGCCAAAGCTGCCACAGCCAAATCTGGCTGGCTTGATTATTTCTGCTGATATCAGATGAGGACTGAGTGAAGCTGGCAGCTCCACACCCCATGGAAAGTGACAAGGAAGCTGGAGGCTCTTCTCTGCCCCAGCACTTTGAACTGGGAAAGGGCACAAGGACTACAGAAGGGTATGAAGAGCCAAGGGGTTCCCCAGAGGACGGTGGTACCATGTGTAGCTACTGAGCTTTAGACAAATCTCTGCTCAGAGGAGGCTATACATCTGACAGAGTACTATAAAAAAGACAGCCCCATGAGATCTGCCAGAGATATGAGTCCTACAGGAACACCAGGTGTAATCAAAATATTTATGCTGAGGTATTCCTTCATCCAACAAGAAGCATTGCTTTTCACAGGGACACTGAACTCTCTGAGGGAGTCATGACTTTGGGGCCAGAAGGCTATGGTTCTTAGAAATTCCCTTTCCTCTTCCTTCATAGCTGGGATTCAATCTTGCTAAAATTTAACATCCAAAGAGGGACCCAGAAGAGCTTGTAACGGATTCATTGTGCTCCTTCCCATCAGTAGTTCTCTTTGTTTGGCTCTGCCTCCCCCCTTTCCTGTTTTGGACCCTTTTCAATGCCTTGGCCCAGCAAGGCACTTTAAGTACGTTGATGGTCCTGTTGAGTTCATAGTCTGATGAGAATCTCATGTGACAGAAGGCTGAGCTGCCCTTCTGGATCTGTTCCTGAAGTCTTCGATCGCTCTCATTGACCTGACCCTGGCACCCCACCAGGACATCCCACCTTGCCAAGGACACAGCTCTTGGTACAGGCAGGAGGGCTAAATCGGCGCTGCCCAGATCACCAGGACATGCTTCACCACGATGGGTCACCACAGCAGCTGTGACCACCACTGACCTGATATCATTTGTCACACTGCAGCGTGGGGCTCGACAGGACAGCTTGATAAACAGGAAACACTGGGAACATGTCTCTTAGGGGAAAATAGGATCACACTTGATTCATCAAAACAAACCTGTCTCAAGTGCCCTAAGCTCATCCTGTGCTTCAAATTAAACTCACATTTCCCTTCAAATGCTTGGGAATGTTTCTATGGAGAACCTCATCTTTCTGTTCAAGTTTGTTAGTGTTTTGGTCCTCATGCACATGCACACAGGTGTGTAAGCACACATAACCCCTTCAAATCCCCCATGGAAAACAGGCATTCAGAAATGTGCAGGGAGATGGAGACAAAAGGTCTTACATCAGCCATTTGGATTTCCTCGGGATCCAAACGTGGATGGCTTGGCCCGTTCGCAAGGCTCCTGTTCTGATGGGCCGGGCACATGTTCTGCCGTAAATGATTATGCATCTGTTTTCTTTGCTTCCTTTAAAACAGAAAGGAAAAAAAATCTATTAGGAAGACATCTCATGGGGATGTCTCTCCTCAGAGACACTCCGGGACACAGATGATAGAGAAGGTAAGTCTTGGGCATATTTGATGTTTCATGTGGAAACCTGCAAATGGGAAGAAACAAGGCATTCAACATTTGCCACCTTCTGCTTTTTCAAAAGAAGGTGAACATTTCTCATCATGGGCTATTTGGGAGGCTGGCTCCAGGATCCCCTTTTGCAAGACAAGGACCAGCACAATTCAGGGGAGCCAGGGGCACCATGATGCTGGGAGTGGAGAAGAGTAGGGAGAAGGAAAAGAGGAAGGAGGTTGTGGCTTGGCACTGGGGACAAGGCACTTGACCTGTCCTGCACCAAGCACAGAGTGGCAAAGCCTACCCATGCCCTGACAGGCCATCCACTCTACAGGACCTGCTGTGTCCCAGGGGCTCCTGAGGTGAGGTGCAGGCTAAGTAGGGAAAAAGGTGCTGCCCAGGAGGGAAGGCTGGTCATTTTTTGTCTCCAAGCTTCTTGTTCCATTAAGATTGCTCTGAAAGTCCATGAAACATACATAGCTAAGCCCACAGCTTCTGCACAACAGCCCACGGGGCTTCTGCAATCAGGACATGAGCTGCAGGTTTAGGGGCAGCTTCTCCCAGTAACACAGGATCATCTGGCTGGGAACAATGATGCTGATGCATGAAGCAAACAGTTCCAAGAAAACATCCTGCTCAGGCACAGTCTGGTAGATGGCTTCACTGGCCTCCTTCATGAGACCTTCCTGGGAATACCACAGCACTGCATCCCCTTAAAATAGCATTTGTTGAACAGCATGAAAGCATGAAGCATGAACACTGCCACTTGGTGACCTCTGGCCAGTTACTGTCTGTTAACCACCCATACTCACTTGGTTTTACAATAAGCTACCACACAGACGATGCCCACCACAAGCAAGGCAACACAGATTCCTGTGATGGTTAAAACTCTCTTCTGGTAGAGCTCTTCTGCTTCTGCAAATGGAGAGAAAGAGACCAGTTACAAATGGGCTCCAGCACCCAGGCTGTGTCTGGCTGCACAGGAACCAGCACTGCATGTGGGTAAAATGGAGAAGAGGGCTCAGTCTAATCTCCTGCTCATCCACTGCCCATCTCTACTAGCTGCCCCAAACCTGAGACCCAGCCTTACTCACCCCTTCAGTCATTTTGTCTCTCTGTACCTTTTCCCTCTCTCACTCTCACTCCTCTGTGCTCAAACATGCTTTTTGCTTCTTCTTTTGTTCCCGCAGTGTAACTTGGTGACTGGTCTCAAAAAGCCCCATGACTCCCCTCTCCCATCCAGCAGATATCCCCTTTCTTGGTAACATAGCAACCTGCCAAGGAAGTCCCCAGCACACCCCACTCACCACGAGCACACATGCCCTGTGATGCTCTCATCACAGACCCTCTGCTCTGACGGGCTCAGGATGCCCTTCCCTGCAGTGGCTGCATGCCCTGGAGCTCAGCGGGGGGCTAGAGACCACCCACCAGCAGGCCCCAAAGCATGTAGGTGCTGAAAGGGACATCCTAAACCAGTCAAAAGGCAGAATGAGGATGGAGAAGTGAAAGCGCATTAGACAAAGGAAAGGGAGTGGAGGAATTAAAATACAGTGACCAATTACAGTTATGGATTTTTAATGAAACCTTTTAACTAATTCCATTGCCCCAGGTAACTCAGATGCAGACACAAAATTCAAGCAGCATGCTGCTGCTTCTCCCAAAGATGACCATTTGTCAGGGACCACCTTTAAAACCAGAAAAGTTAGTCACTGGCATCAAAACCCAAACCCCGCTGGAAGTCAGGTAATTCATTGACATTAACCAAAGCTCCAAGGAAGTGCCAGGCTGTGACCTGCAGTGTGACTGAACTACATCTAGGCAGCAATTGCATGGCAAGGACACCTCTTCCTCTGTGGCTACATCAGAGCAGATGCTCTCTGACATCCAGCAATCTCCACTGAGATCGGCAGGGGCAGTCTGGCTCTCCAGCTGGATGACTGAGAGACAGGTTCAGTGTGCAGCTGCCACGAGCATTTGACTTCAGCACCTATGAGTTATGCCCTCGTGCCCTCATCCTATGTGTTAATGTTGAAGTTATTTCGGTTTGCGCCTCCTTTAATATGAATTGAAACATTTTTTCATATAGATTAGGCAATAAAACTCATGCCATGGTTGCTGTGCTCAGCATGGTTCACTGTGCCACACTGAATAGCTTGAATGGGCTGTGTGATCTCCCCAGTGCTCCCAAGAAATGAAATATAAAACCAGAAAAGAAAATGGTCTGGTCCCACAAAACAAAGCAAGGGAGTAGCAATGAAACACTCCAGATAATTGAATGTTTAGACCAATTTCAGTTTGTCCTTTTAGGGAGGAAAAAACATTTTTTGAAAAAAAAAAAAAGTTCCAGGAAAAATATTTATGTCTTTCTCGCTCTCAAAATGGGAATTAAGAGAGACTTGCTAAACAAGGGTTGAGAATTGGAGCCCTGGCAAGAAGATGCAAAACATAACCAGCAGAACTTGCTTTACACCTGTGCTGCAAAGCTACAGGTTCAAGAAATGCACTTCCATTGGTTTTGTTTGTGCACGGGCCTTTGGCTGCGGGAGGCACTCAGTGTGAAGCTGCTGGGAAGGTGATGTCCCCCACTCACTAGACAGGTGCGCAGCTGAGACTCTTCCAGACTCCACCCCAGGGTGGTGTGGACAAGGAGTGACAGGTCATGGGTCTCCCTTATGCTGAAAGTCCTTGTGCCAGGTAGCTGCACCTCCAGGGAGCCAGAGCTTGCAGGGCTGGGACCTGCCCACCGGGACGCTGGAAGTGGCCAACCTTACAAAACCTCCTTGGGTTTTACTACTAGGAACCAGATGGAGCTGGCACGGGGAAAGAACTCACTCTGGAGCAAAACACCTCCTTCAGTAACATGTTCTCCTTGAACAACTGTCCTTTTCCAGGCATCAGAAATCATGGCAGACAAGTTTTCTTTGCCTTGCACAGCTCTGGGACCTGGATTCCAGCTGTACAACTCTTTTCTTCAGACTGGACTTCCAGAGATTTTAGTAGAATCAGGCAAACCAGCTAGGATCATGTCCTGGTTATGGATGGTACTGGGCAAGAATTTTGATACTACCCAGCAAAAAACTTATTTTACCAAAAAAACAAGGTTTGGGGGAAGGTCAGTTTTCACCATGGACCCAGCCATCAAGCCAATTCTTTCAAAGATTCTTAACCAGCTATATTTTTTGCTACAAAGACTTTTGGGGGGCGGGTTTTTGTTGGGTGTTGTGTTTTTTTTTTTTTCCCCCAAGCATAAATCATTTCCTTTGAGTAATGGAGGGGGGAGAAAGAGCAAAGCCATCAAAACAATGGCTTTTTTTTTTTTACCTATTACTTACATGACACGATGTTTCAACCAAGGCTCAAACCACAGCCTCTGTTCTGGTGATCAAGTCAGTATGGGACCCTGACTCTGGCATGTCTAACTGTCCTGAACCTCCACCTGAACTGCACGGGGAATGTTCCAGTTCACCCGAAATGCAGATTTATCCTCTCTGCCTTGGGCTGAGAGCTCTGCTGTGCGAAGCAGTGAAGTGTGAGGCTGTGCATCACTGCTGCAAAACTAAAAATTAAATGACCCACTGACAGTTATTTAGCATGGCTAAATGCCATTAAAGGTGATGCTCAAAAACCCAGTATCTTTGTGTTGCACAAAACCATCTCCACAGTGACAGAAAGAAAAGAAGAGAATGCACACTACAATTTTGTAGTAGAGAGGTAAGGTTCCGCAGCAGGACTTGTCCATTTGTGTCTCTATGCTCTACAACCACGTCTTCAGCAGCAGCAGCATCACTCTACATCAGCAAACACTATGAACAAACCATGTGGTGCCACATAATGCCGAGAGAATCACAGTCCAGCCTGGGGTGTCACAGCAAGGCATGACAGTGAGAGACGAATGACAAGGAAGAGACGACCGCAGACAGGGAACAGGATGTGTGCGCTTCTGTGGTGACATTGAGAATGGATGAGGAAAAGGACAAAAGGTCAACAAAAAAAGGGATGTCAAAAATCCTCAATTTTAAAGTTGATTTAAGTGTATTAGCATTAGCAGCACCACTTTCTCTGAAACACCTGACCACAAAATGCACACATTTTCTGCAGCAGGGAAGAACTGCTGGGGGATACACACCAATCCTGATAGATCAGGCAGGCAAAAACCAGAGGAGGCAAGTTGCTCTAGCTTCAGCTAGTGCATGTCCCTCCACCTCAGGGATTTGAGAAGACAATTTAGGATCCAAAAGTGAAAGACTGGTGTCTCCATACCTCTAGCAAATGAAATTGAAGCATCTTCATGTCAAGATCTGCTCTGGCTGACATTGCCAGGTGAACATTTTTAAGTGATAAAGATAAATCTCTCTGCTCTCATCTGACCAAGCACTCTCCACAGTTGGCCTGTACACTCAAGGGGAACCAAGCCTCAACGATTTGATTTCCCAGGTGCTTCCTCAGGAGATGCTTGATACATTTCTAAATACAGACTGAGAAGAATGGAAGAAAAATAATATGATTATGAGCAACTGGGCAGGTATGAGCAGGTAATTGCCCAAAGGGGATATTTTAAAAAGCATTTAAGTTACTGCAGTGTTTTTCCAAACTTCAAGTGTGCCCTCATGATACCGAGCAATACACCCTCCACTCTCCTGGGAGACTACTGACTTCCCCAGGCTCACTGTTTTCTAGACTAACTTGTCTCATGCCAGTTTTCTTGGAACAATTTCCTCCCAGTCAGAACCGAAATCAGCTGCTAACCTTTGGGAGGAGGAATGGCAAATATCATCCTGACCCTTCGTAGGATTCAGTGGAGGTTAGTGCATCTACGGTGGCAATTTCTATGAGCCCTGATCTTCCTAAAACTTGTCTCCCATTCCTGGAATGCCTGCCCATTCCCAGGTGGTGCCTGTTGGTAGCCCTTTGGATGGACACAAACTCCAGCTTTTCAATTAAACAGACTAAAAGCATGTTGAATGAGGAGACATATGGCAATTGTAACATCCCAGTCACACCACACACACCAGGCTGCTGCTTGAAACAAAGAAAAAAGTGCTGCTAAAAATACACGTTCACAGGTTTACATTTAGATTTTGTTTTGATTTAGTTTTGTTGGTTGGTTTGTTGTTTTTTTTTCAATCCAAACATCTATCTTGGTGCCAGGGAAGAGAACAGAACAGCTGATTTTTTAATCATCCCATTAAAGCCATAAATATAATGTGGGCAGCTCTTAATGGCTTCTGATTAGTAAATGAATGGTTGTTCCATACCCTTTAATTCAAATCCAAGATGCTCTGCCAATGCAGAAAAAAGACAAGAGAAAGAGAAAAAGAAAAACAGGTCTGTCAGAGATCTCTAAAATACAAACACACACACTGTGCAGTTACAGCAGGTTAGCTTTTCTGTAGGCTCAGCAGCACTTGCACAGAAGACAGTGTACGCTTCAGAGCATTTCAAATTCCCACCAGAGCTTATATCTTATGTAAAGAAAGACCCAAACAAATTGCAGTGGAAATTAATTATGAATTCTTTTTGTTAATTATGAATTCTTTTGAGATGAGTCATGTTTGTTAGTACCTGATATGGAATTCATGGTTTAGGCAGAAGGAAAAAAAAAAAAAAAAAAAAGTACACTTGTTCTGAAACAACTCCTGGCAGGTCAAAACACATAGTGACTGCATGAACCTGGTGAAAACCATGAATTCCCTTTCTACAGGCACAAGATGCCCTGCATGGTTTCACATGCCCCTCTCTGCCTGGGGCCCGTGCACCACCCTGCTCCCACAGGCTGCCCAGGGCTGCAGGGCATCACAGCCCTGCTGGGACTGCTGGGTGCTGGGTCAGCTGGGCAAGCTGCTCTCGGCAGTGCACATCTGCAGCTGAACCACTGATACTGCAAGTGATCAGTTGCCTGGGCAGGGCAATGAATCTCTTGCAGATTTAAAAGTACAAATTGCACTGACAGCTTCCCTCAACTCTGTGATCTTTCAAATTTCACTTCTGCTGTGGTTCTGCATTGTTTTGGAAGCATCAAGCATGCTGAAAAAAAAGCATAAATTGAAGCATCCGCTTTTAGATTCATATTCATACCAAGTAAGATTGTAGTTCATCTTGCAGAGATATTGCTGAGCAAAGTAGTTTACCTAATGAATCAACAACACAGTTATCCAAAACAGATATACTGGATTTTAGTCATCTTCCTGGTACAGGCCTCACCAAAAGGCAGCTTTTCTTACATAAACGTTAAAGTTCTCCATCCTTATCATTGTACACAAAAGTGAACTCCCGATCCCCACACACACAAGATAATTTGCAGCTCAGAGACATCCAGATTTATTTACTATATTTCCATAGGAACTGATTTTTGCTGCACAGAAATACTTAGTTTCCTTTGTAATGCTGCTCAAAATTTAGGCAGGGGGGGAATCAGCACTAATTGCTATGGAACATGGAAACGTTTTCTAAAGCAGGTTCTTCTCTTCAAATCAATGCTGGCTGGGGGGAGGGTTGGGGGCTGGGAGCTGGGTGGGATTGGGTTTTTGAAATTGTTTTATATAATTTAAAGGACACAAAACCTGGCTGCTCTCTGCTTCACATTTCACATTAATTTTGTGCAAGCTGCAGTGACAGGGACACAATGTGGTGGGCAGCAGAGAACTGGACAGAACACATTCATCCTAAACCTGCTGGTTATCACACCTAGCCTTGAACTGTTCCTAAGGCATCCTACCATCACACACACTACTTCACCTGACACTGTAACAAATGCTTGTAGGGATATGTTACATTTCACCCATCTATCTAGGCTACTGGTCCATTTGATAGCTGCTCACTGCCTATACTGCCACATTTTCCTCCCTGTTTCAGGATTATGCTGCAGAATCTACAGCTACAAATGGCTGCAATTCAAAACATGTTCATCTTTTTTGAAAAAAGAAGTGGTGTGCAGTACTTGAGGAACTTCAGCCTTCCCACTGTCCCTCTCACATCAAAAGAGGAGTTTCTTTTGGCTTCCAAAGCCCATGGAGCAGATGCAGCCAGCTAGCTCATCAGATCTTAGCTTTAGGTTCCTGAGCTGGAGAGAAACCATGCAACCATGCAGCAGCTGGAATGTATGTGCCTGCCTATGCCTGAAAACACACCAGGAGCTCTGCAGAGAGAGGAAGCCTCACTGCAGTCTGTGCTCCTGCCTCTGATGTCCATGGCTACTCAATAACTCTCTATCATTGTTCCAGGCTACAGACATAACTGAACACATTGAATAGGAAGACACTCTCCCCTTCCCCTGCTCAGGAGTTACTCCCAGTCTGGGCAAATACTGTCTTCTGTGCCAGGACGGTGAAGGAGGAGACACTTCACGACTCTGCTGGGATATGGGAGGTTTGTCCCTTCTCTAAAGAAGACACTTCAAAATTATTCAGCACATCCAGAGGCTAATGAGATGACCCCATCTCTGGGAAAAAAACATTACTTCAAAATGTAATAATTCTGCATTCAGCTGAGGGACATCATCTTCACAAACATGGCTTACCACATGCTGCCTATTTTATACCAGCAACACATCACTTGGGAGCAAACACATTTCAGAAATCAAAATCTATCCTAGAGACAACAATTCATTTTGGTCTTAGAAAAAAGATATTCCTGACTGCACACCATGTTTGAAAGATGTCTCCTTTGCTTTTCTGAAGAGGTTGATCAGGAAAAGTACATCTTTAAAAGCTTTGTGTTATATTTTCTGCTGGGTGGAGAAGATGCTCAGCATGATATGTAGCACCTGCACTGTGTCCTGCAACAGCTCAGTCAACCTGCATTTTACTCACCCTCCCTGTTTGACTGGCAGTCTGGCAGCTTGGGATGCTGGGGATGCCTAGAAACCTTTGAGCAACAGTCTGCTTTGTGGCCATTAACTGTACAGAGGGAAGAATGAGGCCTTGGTAAGTCCTCCAGCTCCTCCAGATGGTGATTCACTCCATGCTGATAGAGGTGGTTGCAGTGGGGAGATGGATCTCAGGCCTGTGGCAGAGGGAGCCTTTGGGCTCTGTAGAGACAAACTGATACATGCCAGGAGTGCTGAGAAAGTGCTGCAGTACTCTACAAATCCCATGGGACAAGCTCCATTGGAAGAGAAATATCCAGAGGTTAACATGCAAATAAATTGCCATGAGACAGCACTGAGATGGCAGCTGTAGGCTGAGTGAGGAAATGGGTGTATTTATTATTTTTCTCACATCATTAATCTTCTTTCTGAACTCCACACATGCCCCCTGGTCATGGCAAGGAGCTAGGGCTGAGCACCCTGAACTGCTCTGGGACTCCTCAAGCTATCTGAAGTGAGGACATTTTTTGGAAAATCTCATTCCAAAGGTACCTGCTGAACCTTTCTGAAAATGTTGAACTTCAGACAGAACCTACTTCTCCTAACGCAGCTTTCAGTTTGAAGGAAACAGTATCTACTCACCTCTTTAATTAAACACTTTGCAACATCTATATGATTTCTTGTACTTAAATGCTAAGCTGGGCTCCTCTGTGTTGGTTCCAAAGGAAACTGGATGAGTAGGCTGGAAATGTTCAAATACCTAGCACTGTATGTATGGCAGAAGGCTGGCCAACAGAGAGAGGCAGAGAGCACGGGAGAGCTGAGGAAGGGAAAAAGGGAAAATATATGGAAGAGATAACAAAGAGGTTTCATTTTCCCACTCTTCATCTCAGCTGCAGCACATCTGCATGGGATTCAGGTTGGAACCCATCGCCCAGAATGGTAGGAAGATGTGCAGGGGGAGGTTTAGGTTGGACATTAGGAAGAGATTCTTCACCCAGAGGCTGGTGGAGCACTGGAATGGGCTCCCCAGGGAAGCAGGAATGGCTCCAAGCCTGACAATATTCAAGAAGCACTTGGACAATGTCCTCAGGGACATGGTGTGAACTTTGGAGTTGTCCTGTTCTGGGGCAGGAGTTGGACAGGGTAATCCAGGCTGTCTGAGGAGGTGGTTGAGCCACCATCCCTGGAGACATCTAAAAAGACAGATGTGGTGCCAGGGGACAGGGTTTAGTGGTGGATGTGGCAGAGTTAGGGTAGTGGTTGGACTCGATGATCTTGAAGGTCTTTTCCAAGCAGAGTGATACTGTGATACCACTCAGCTTGCTGAAGAGCCATGTGATGCACTGACCTTGGGCTCAAGTCCCCCAGAGGATGACATTCAGCTGAAGTGGACTGAAAGAAAGAATCCAGTGGGATTTAGGTGCTACCAGCAGTGTGAGTACTCTGTGGACCCACTGTCACAAGTTTTGGGGTATATTTTTTCTCATCGTTGGATGGAAGGCAAAGTCCTACATGTACTTGATCCACACTTGATCTGACTGTTTTTCTCTATAATGTATTTTACCTGTTTTAAAAGATGAACAGACAAAACCATTTAATCTAGAACAGCCATATAGGAATAACACCCCAAGACAAGATGGCTCTCACTGAATTGTAGATGTATAGGATGATTAAGGAGGATAAAAGCTTTAGCAAACAGCTGTGAAAACTGGGCCTGTGCTCACATGGACTTCAGGCTGCCCAAGAACATCATTAAGATGTTTTGTTACTGCATGCATTATCCCCACAAACATGCCTGAGCTGCCCAGAGGGCTCTCTGGGTCACAGAGCAGGCTCCAAGGCATGAAACAAGGGGGACGATGAACATCTGAGGACCAGCAAGACAGACTGTTGATAAAAAATAATACTGACAAGAGTAATACTTGCAGCACCTTGGTCCAGGCTTCCCCCAGGGTGTGCAGGGAGCAAGACAAGACATTCCTGGGCTGCTGGGGACAGAAGACACTGTGCTTGTGTTAAGGGCTGAGCAGTATGTGGGACCTCCAAGTACAGAAATTCTGCAAACTTCCCATAAACTGCACAGCCAGGTGGCTTGTCCAGGACTGTAAAAAAAATACTTTGTTAGGCCTCAGGAGTCCAGATACGTAACAGAGTATTAATGAGCTGCTAATAAGCAAGTGGCTTAGCATGCAATTAACTTTAGAAGATCCTAAAGCATAACCTGTGCTGCTGTCCAGGGGAGAGGCATAACCCTGTTATGATAAACCACAAATGCCCTGTAATTACCCAGCCACACCACAGCCACCACCCTGTCATTAAGTGGTCAACAGTTATCATGTCATTGAAAGAAAGCTGCAGAATGCTTGTAGAATTTAAAATGCTGCTAAATACTGGTTTAGGGTTCAAATGATTAAGAGGCAGAGGAGGAAACATAAAAGTAAGTAACAACAACAAAAAAAGTATTCTTCTGCTTATCATTTCCAAATCCCAATCAACAGGTAGGAAACTAGTGCTGAGCAAGTGAATTGAAGTGAATAGAGAAGCTGAAATTCAGCTCTAGACCTCCCCAGAAGAGCTTGAAGTGGTACATTTATCCACCTCCTTAAAGGGATGCTTCACCTCAGTGTGACAAGCAAGGTTCCAAAACTCACCTGTCATGAGGGTCACCGTACATGTCAGGGTCCTCTGGACATACCAGTCCTCTGGCTGCAGCCTGGTGGCTTCAGAATGAGTGGGACCATCCCTCAGAAAAATAATACTCTCACCCAATAAACCTAAACTGCTCTGTACCCATGAGGGCTTAATTGGCAGCATTGGAGCCAGTTTGTATGTCACTAGGGGAACGTGATTCTGTTTCCAGCCCAGAGACCCTGATGCAGACACTGCAAGTAGAAACAGTTTATGCTTTTCTGGATGGAAAAGGTCTATGAAAGTAATTTCCTTGGAAAGAATGACTGATGGGAAGACCCAGACATCAAATCTACAGGACATGTGTTACGACAGGGAAGGAATTGTGCTGCTGAGATCATCAACACAGATCACACCCAGTGATGGTGTGGTGGATGCTCAAGAAGAAAGAGGGATTCCCATCTCGGAAATACCCATGGTCATCAACTGTAGTTGGAAGGAATCTGCAATGCTCATGCAAGGAAAATGTCCTGCCACACAGCAAATCCATCAGGAGCCACACCCATCACCCTAAACTTTTCAGGGCTCCAGCTAGGGAGGAGTTCTGGGAGACAGAGCAAGCTGGGAACTCAGAAGATGCTTTCATATCAGTGTCCAATGCAAGCAGAATTCTCTAGGTAGTCTGTGGCTGAAGACTGATTTCTCAGCTCTTCTCTTCCATGTTTCCAGATGACTATCCTGAGTAGCACGCAACAAGAGCAGCTGTCTTTTGCCCCTTTGAGATTTGATGCCTGAAACACAGACTTTTGGGGAAGCCCCAAATTGAAGAGAAAGCTTGCTCCTCCAGTGGGTAGCAGAAAATGCTGATCTCTGCTTTCAAAGCTGATCAGTAGGAAGACTCCAAGTATGAATTAAAATTCAATTTGTAAAGAAACCACGAATGAAATATGGGGTTAAAATTGAGAATATACTAGATGACATTGTGTATCAGTGTCAGTTATGTTCTAGGATGTTTACAGGCAGGCTATGGACTTCAACTTTAATTAGGTCACAAAGTAGAAAATGAAGATGTTTCACTACACAAGAAAATGAATGGCATGACATTTGTTCTCCAGATCAGTGACAATTATTTTGGGAGATGAATAAATAGCAAAGTTGATGAAATTTCAAAGATGAAATTTCAGATTCCACAGACAAAAGACAAGCATAAACAGAAAACTTCATTCCAGATTTCTAAATTGTTCCATAAATCACAAGTGGAAAGAATACAAATGTGCAGACATAGGCAAGTTATAAATGGTCCCACTCACAATGTTTAACTTTCAGTATCTCAGCCCCACCAGGAGTGAAATAGTTGCCAACATGCTTTACAAAACCTTTATGTCCAGCCAGCCCAATGCCTGGCAATCTCTTAGTAAACTTCCAGCAGGGTTTTACAAAGACCTGAAAAGTTTCTTGTAGAAGAGAGAAGATAGAGCTAGATCTCGATCTGATGTAGAACAGGCAGCTATTAAATACAGGTGCCAGTGTTTTATTTAAAAAAAAAAAAAGAAAAAAAAAAAGTTTCTTAAAAGGAAGAATGATTTTGAACATGTTTCTGCCTTCTGGAAAGAGCTGCAAGATACAATTGTGCCTATGGAGTTGGACCCAGGGGACAGCTGTCAATTGGGTGATTCTCCAGTACCCACTTGAAGCTCTCAGAGTAGAAAAACTTTCTGACTCTTCTGTGATCTTGCTGAACTTCCCACCCATGTGTGCCAGCAGAGATGAAGATTTGGCTGCAAAGGCAAAATGGTCCCCAGGCACTCATGCTATGGATTTATTCAGGCGGTGGATCAACAGGTTGATGTGTTAAACTTGTGTTCTCACTATGCCACAGCCAGAGACACCCGTGACTCTGCATGTACCTGCACCAGGGTCTTTCCAGGAGAGACATCCGACAGCTAAACCAAGGAGTTTGTATTCATCACCCTCAGCACCTCTGGAGGATGAGACATCTCATCCTGATGGCAGCATGGGACCTCAAGTAGCCAAATCCTCACCCTTGAGTGTTGAACCCTCTGCAGTGGCTATGAAGAGAGTCTGGGGTATGAATTTGGACTTAAACCTCTAACACAGATGTCTAAAAGCCTTCTGAAAAAAATACTGAGGGTCTGGCTGCCCTATTGCTGCAAAGACGGGGACAGGGAGCACAGGAGTCAGAAGATGAGTTCATGACATGAACCCAGACTGCCAGTACAGCTGGTTACTACTTCCTAGCATATTGCATTCCCTGTGACCAGGGTCAGGGAGGATTCCTTCCCTAGGTCACATTTTGAAGTTAGGATCTCACAGTCCTCTGGTTTCATCAGAGTTACATCATAACTGCAAGTTCTAACTCCTGAACCTAGCAGATGATTTGACTTTACCATATGTACAATGCAGTATAATGCATTAATTATATCTGCAATTATAATCCTAAAAAGACTTACAAATATGAAGACTTTGATATGAAAAACTTTTTAGTAAGATGATTTAGTGACTCATCTCTCATGGAAATGATTCTCTGCATTCTCATCTACCAGGGAATTCCTCTGTTTTATAATTTGCAGACAATCACTGTCCCCTCTGTTCACTGCCATTATTCTCCTTCAGTCTTAAATTAAAACTGCCTTAAATGTTTCTTTAATGCCCTCAGCGACATGGTACAGCCTCTGTAAGGCTTTCTTATTACAGGTTAGTTGAAGCCTAGACAACATGAACTAACTTTGACCTATCAACCAATTACTTACATGTGGATGGAGGAGCGTGCACAGCATGGAACTGAGCTCAGTGAAACTGCACATAGACCAAAGGGATCTAACCAGGCTTCAGTCAGCACATCTAAAGTCAGGACATCTTTTTCTTCACAGATATGTACCTTTCAACTATTTCAATCTCAGTGAACCTGCAGTTGTTTGCTCTGACATCTCTCTTTCCTCCTCTCTTCTGGGAGGTTTTCAGGTTTGATGACAGTGGGAAAGCCATCTGCCATCCTGTCCTAAAACTGACCTATGATGAACAGGACAGAGCTTTGAAGTTTCCCTGGGAGACTCTGCCAACACTTGGTGTATGTGGGATTACTGTGCCAGTGGCTTCAAGGCCCTCCCTTATCCGTGTTGCTGCCACTTAACAGGCCAGTGTCCATCTGCTGGCTGATGGCAGCCAACTGTCTATGCATACACAGCCTCTGCTGGGCAGGAGAAACCTGCTACCTTAGACCTCCTCATGGTGTGAGGCTGCTGGAAAATGGACCATCAGGGCGGCTTGGACTAAGGCAGGTTTTCCCACTGGCATCCTGGCTTGTATCAGGAGTAGTGTGCCCAGCAGGAGCAGGGATATGATTCTCTCCCTGTACTTGGCACTGGTGAGCCCCCACCTCAAGTCCTGTGTGCAGCTCTGGGCCCCTCACTGCAAAAACGATCTTGAGGTGCTGGAGCAGGTCCAGAGGAGAGCAGCAAGGCTGGTAAAGGGACTAGAGGGGAAGTCTTATAGGGAGAGGCTGAGGGAGCTGGGGTTGTTTGGTCTGGAGGAGACTCAGGGGGGAGACCTTCTCACTCTCTACAACCACCTGAAGGGAGGTTCAGTCAGGTGGGGTCTGGGCTCTTCTCCCAGGTAACCAGTGACAGTACAAGAGGGCCTGGCCTGAAGCTGCTCCAGGGGAGGTTTAGGTTGGACATTAAGAAGCACTTCCTCATGGAGAGGGTGATCAGACATTAGAATGGACTGCCCAGGGAAGAGGTGGAGGCACCACCCCTGGATGTGTTCCAGGAAAGGCTGGATGTGGCACTTAGTGCCATGATCTGGCTGACGTGGTGGTGTTAGGTCATAGGCTGGACTTGATGATCTTAAAGGTCTTTTCCAGCCTTGGTGGTTCTGTGATTCTGTGATTCTGTGCTTAGCACAAAGGTAGGCTGAGAGATCTGCCCCAGGCAGGTCCCACAGCTCTGTTCACATGGTGGCTCCTTGCTTGGCCAAGGTAACAGGGTCTGGTTGCACCCTGCAGCCACTGCCCCAGGGGAGCAGCAGGCTCAGCACCTTCGACTTTTGCCTCCAGTAGCTCAACACATTTCCCATCACATTTGCATCACAACGCAAGCGAAATCAAATGTAAACTTCTAAGCAGATAGGAATTAACCCCAGAGATACTTGCTTGATTTCTGCAGTTGCAAATTCCTACCTAAAGCAAATGCTACTCACTCAAAAAAACGGCTGAGCCTGGAGATCTCTGAGCTTGCCCAATAATAGAATTCCTAGTGAGTTCCTCTGTACCAATCTGTTAGAAAATAGCAGCAACATCAGCATGATATGGAAAACACCTCCATCTTCAACAGTTCCTCTTAATTTTCAAGCAGGAGGGTATATACCCACAACATCTGGCAGTAGGAACTTGGTCATATGGTTGTAACAGCAACACAGAGAAGCATCACATGTGAGAAAACCAATCTAAAGACACCTGATTTTTCCCCTTCATAATCGTGGTGGGCTAGCAGGTATTTTGGCCAGTCTCCAGAGCTACCTGTCAAATAGATAAAGATAGCCTGAACTCCTAGAGAATATGGGGGATTTTACCTGAGCAAAATCTGAATAAGGGTTTAAATGGGTGAGATAGGAAGCTGCTCCTAGAAAGACGATATACAACATCTGGCATGACCCTGGGATGCTGCAGCACCTTCCTCTCTGGCTCAAATTTACAAAGTATCTGCCATAACTTTTCAGAACAGCATCTTAAATGTATTTCTCCCTGCAGAGACTCTCATACAGCCCTGGGATATACCTACTAAAAGTAATATTATTATGTTTAATATTTATGTTAAAGAATCAGAAGGCCTGATCTGGGCCTGAAGACCTAAAATACCCCAAATGCATTTAAAACAACACCAGTGTAGGTGTCATTATTTCCTGTTTAAGTATCTGTCAAGCACTGGCAATGCTCTCAAAACATGAATCAGGACAGAGCTATTTTATTTCCAGTGGAAATGCCTGAACCTCGTTTAATCTGTTTCAGCTTTTGACCTGTCAGAACCCATATGGGATGAAGTACTGAGTGAATTACAGAGCTACAGAAACTCCTACTGTGCTCTAATTATTGATTGAAGCAGTAAGTAAGCAGTTTTCACAGTGCAGGCTCAAGTGAAATGCCTTTCCTATTCAGTAGAACAGAAAGTTCAATACGTGCTTTTCTGCAGTGTTGCTATGTATGTTACCCAGCTGTGACCTGAAAGTGAAAACACCTATAAACACACATGAATCATCTTCTTAGATGATTTTTATCCAAGTTCAGACAGGTAACCTGGATCGTTAAGCTGTTTTTACCTTACTATTCTGTGGTTAAAAGCAGAATTGAGGTAAGGAAATGTCCATGTGTGGGTTTAAGATCGGTGTTGTTCTTCTAACGCATGAGTAAAAAGAAAACAAAATTCATTCTCATAAAGAGCTGAATTCTACAGGCTGGGGAAAAAAACACACATTGTTTATTCTTGCCATTAATGTTCTCAAAAGGCATTTTCCTTACAGAAAACTCATTTTCACCCCTGTTTTGGTTTTGCAGCTTGGTAGCAATAATGTTTAAGCCTGTTGGAAACCACTTCATGAACCATGCTACAAAGCAGCTTAATCAGGTGAGCATCCCACTGCTGCCTGCAGCCGTGGGCTAAAGCAGAAAGGAAACCCTTTCGCATCAAGGTAAAGATCAAAACAGAACATTTAGTTTTGTTATTTTAAAAAGAGCTTACTTGGATGTTTTATTCTGAAAGAATAAAGCAATGGAGGTTTCAACTCTGGAAGCCAATTTGGAACAAAAGGCAATGTAAAAACATCAAACTGTCCCAAGAGCTTCACAAAGCTCATCTGCATCTTGTCTGCATTCTCTGTAGAAGGGGAGCCTAATGTGAGCACTTGCCAGGTATTAGCATGTGCTAATGAGACTCCTGCAATTGCCAGCTCAGGATGAAGACTGCAGGACTTCTTACAGCTCCCTGGGAGAGGGGGCACTGGCAATCAAGGAGTCCTCATGGAGAGACATTTCTGGTTCCCACTAATTAAAGCCTCTTCTGTGGCTCTTTTTAAAAAGCCTTTTTTTAAACCCACTATTTGTGGTGGTCCAAAGGGCCAGCATGGAGGGAGGATGGGTCACACAGAGGGTCACTGTGGCTGATTTCTTGTGCTGTAACTGCAGCTTCTTCAAGGTCAGTCCTTACCCTGAACAAGGATCCCACTGATCACACTGATCACACTGCAGGGACACTGTCTGAATATGGACACAGAAAAACTATCTGCCTTGAACACAATGAGCTAATGATGTCTGTAAGTGAGGTATTTCTGGAGACTTAGAGCCTGCAGAAATTTGAACCAGGAACTGGGAAGCACTAAGTGCAAGGGCTCTGGGGTATTTACACCCACTATGAGGGTAAAGGATAGGTCACTGTAGCTAGACACAACCCCATATGCAAGGCTGTCCAAGTCCCCAGAAGTGACAAACACCTCTGTGCCCAGGAGGGATATAGTCTGAGATGCCCAGTCAGCAGGTTTAGTTCGCATCCTGAGTGGCATGAGGTGTGGGAAACCCTGAGATAGCAGCCACCAGCATGACTTCTGGGACTCCAGGCCTGTCCAGCCCCCTGGGCACGCTCCAGGATCTGACCCCAAGCCAGCCTCCAACCATCTCACCTGAACAGCAACTGATGTTTGGCTTAGCTTCTGGAAACAGAAACACAACCTCACCTGAGGGGACATTTCATTAGAGCCTGTGCTGTGTTTTCCTCAGTTGGTACAGAGAGACTCACACACCCCCGCAAGGGTCATGGGAAATGTACAGCTCTTGCACTGCATGACACAGTCCATCTTGAGACAGCAACAGCAGCAGAGACAGCTTGTCACACAGACTGTTCTCACACAGCACACCACATACCCTTGTGCCTTATTTGCATTTTGCATGAAAAGAGCAAGCAACATTCAGTTCAATCAGAAATGAAAGCAGAACCCATTCTAACAAATGGGGAGACAACAAGAGCCCCAGTTCTCCTCTTGGACATGATCACAGCTCCTCTTACAGCCAAGCAGAGCTGGGAGTGCACAAGACAGGAAGAGGGCTCTTGGAGAACAGAAGAACCTGCTTTAAGGACACAACACAGAGCAACAATAACCAGGGAGAGAGAGAAGTAGAAAGAGACATACTGGAGAAGCTGACCATTGCGAAATGCTGACATCGGTCTCCTGTGAATTCGATCGGACACCTACCAGAAAAAAGAAAACCAGAAAGAGAGAAACAAGATAGCAACATGACACCCAAACAGACACATCTGAGGCCCCTTCTGATCCCTTCTGTGACTCCTAGCCATCTGCTTTCAGCCTTCTCCCTTACCTGCATCCCTAAGCCCTAGCCCAAAGCTGACACCAAGAACCATCCCTGACTAGACCACTCTACATCCACCGCTGTGCCCAGGAGGTTTTAAGCAGTGTGGCGCATTTTTTGTCTTCAAACATACTTTGCTTAGGATCTGGCATGTACAATCGCAAAGGCAGTTTCTCCAAACATCTCTGTCCGAAGAATCCATTTGGACATCTGGAGGGGAAAAGGGGAGAAATCACAGAACACGTCTGGCACCATTCTTGAGGCTAAGGTCAGAAATAAAAAGTGCATTGTGATGAATGGAAAAAATAAAGGCTTCACGTGTGTATTTACTCTTCACTTTGCTTTAACCAGGCACCTGCAACATCAGCATTCTAGCTCTGGTTTTGGCCTGGATCTTGAAGCAGCCAGCCAAACCCCTCCTTTCCTCATCTGCCTGCCTCCTTCCTTCTCACCTGCTAGAAGTACCAGCTGGCAGCACGATCGAGATGGGCTGGATGCTACTTTCAGAGACTCTCCTTGGAGCTGCTATCTAGACAAGACTGGCAAGAGGCACCACAGAGCAGTAAGGAACTGCTCAGGCGACAGTGAGCGCTGTGCAGGGCAAGCACCTTCCTGTTATCATCACAGGAGTCTCCACAGGATGGTCCAGGGAAGAGGGTTACATTGAGATTAGAGAGAAAGCATGTGCAGAGTCTCTGTGTTAACAGAGAGGAAGGGACAGAGAAGAAAGCTGAACCCAACAGGTCTCACATGCTGCCCAACAATGAGGCTCTCTCAGGCTACTCCAACCAAGGTGATGAGCTGGGATGTGCCAGCTCACAGGGCACCAATTACATGTTTGTGTGATGCTGCAGGGGCAGGGTTGGCACCCTGCAGACCAGGGCTACCAGGCATGGTGAGGAAACTCTCTGGATCAGGCTTAGCTAGGTTTGGGGATCACAGGGATGTGGGCAGGGGTGTACTGGGGGCTGCTGAACCACAGGTGGGACAGCAGCACCTGCACACCAGGCGTTGTGACCTACCACAGCTGCACGTGAACCTAGGAAGCAACCAGAGCTCAGTTGAAGGTGGTCAAACCCTCCTCCCCCAGGCACTTATCTCTCTCCTTCACTTCATCTTTTCTTCTGGCCTCCTTGGATAGTCCTTTAAAGTTATCCCTGAAGTTATTCCTGAAGTCCCAGCTCCTACCTGCCTGTCCCACAACTTGCTTCCCAACAGACCTCT
Organism: Apus apus; assembly: GCF_020740795.1. Lineage (NCBI taxonomy): Eukaryota > Metazoa > Chordata > Aves > Apodiformes > Apodidae > Apus > Apus apus. The sequence continues at coordinate 18,892,614 of NC_067294.1, forward strand.
CCCTCCTCTGAGCTCAGGAGGGTTTTATCCCTGGAGCATCTTAACATCTGTTCTCCAGCTTCCCAGGGTAAGTGTAGGTTCTGTGCCTGGTACACATCAGACCTTCCTCATGCCCCGGTGCCACCCACAACATCTCATAATCCATCAGTGTTTGGCAAGCCCCAGGTGCTCAACAAAAAAGGGACTGAAATACACCTCAACAAAAAGGACATGGACCAGAGGCCTGAGCCTGAGGTCAGTGGCTTGGTTTCCTGCTGTTCACTGCAGAGGATAGCAAACAGCCAGAGTGGCCTTGGCACAGTGTCAGACTGGTCCTAGCCTGCACATATGGTGGGGTGGAGCAAGGCAGGTTCAGGTCCCAGGTGCTCAGTGCCAGCCCCATGTGGGTGCTGTAGATCTGACCCTCTTGTGCCTCCCAAAGGTTGGTTCACACCTGCTCCCAGTCTGTGACACAGCCAAGGGGCTGTGGAAGGGATGGCTTTGATGTTTAAGATGACCAAAGCTTTGCTGTTCCAAAGCTTGCTGGCAGATGAGTTCTATGCTGGTGCTCAAGGGCTACGGCAGCACTGGTTGTTCTTGACAGACTTGTGCCCAGGTGGCATGTTGCAGATATGCAACTCAAGTAGAAAAAATAAATTCAAGCAGGTAGATTCATTCCTGCTTCTCTACTTGCTTAAGGAAGATAAACAGTTTTTTTCATCAACCCTTGGGGGCAAAAGTAGAAATTACAGAAGTCTTCCCTATTCATCATGACCAGAAAATCTTGATTTTTAATAGTTCTCCCTCATCCTGGATGTACACTGAGCTGAGTCAGCAGGCGGGAATCACGACATGAGGGAGTATCAGTGGCTCTCACAGCCCCTTCAGGGGGGTACACCAGACCAGGGGTACACCAGACCAGGGGTACACCAGCCCACGGTCAGGCCTGCCAGGATACAGCCTTCTCCCAGCTGGGGGGCTCCTCTCTCAATGGGAGAGGTGAGATTCAGCTGAGCTCTGTGGAAGGATGTGAGGAGACACCAGGGAGCTGGGCACAAGGCAGGACAAGGTGTGAAATCTCCCAGCTGTGGTGATGGACATGGCTGGTGCCATTCCCCCAGTGCCTGGAAGACTGCATTAATTCTCCCTCAAACCAGAAAAGAGGGGAAGGCTGAGTTATTTGCTGATACACCACAGCCACAGGCTCCTAAAGGAGGCCATCCACCTGTGGGACAACCCTCTGGTACTCCAGAGGTAGGCTGAGCCACAGTGCTGGATGCCTACAGATATTCCTCTGAATCCAGAATGATCCAAGGAGAAGACGTAGCCAATAAAAGGCTGCCTAATCTCTCCATCCCATCTGCTGTCCTCCACCTCAACACCTACCCAGCTCCAAACCTGTCCATCTTTTCCCTAAAATTCCCAGTTCTCCAAGGCAGGGTGCCCCATGTCCAGGGAACATTCCACCTGCTGTCTCCTTCACAGAAGAAAGATCTGGAAGGCCTTACATGACTTACATGACTTTGGCGCTTTACTTTCTGCTGGTTTTCACTGCAGTTTTGGTAGGTCTACACTGAGCAAAAAAGCTGGTGCACCCTCAAACCTGTTTTCTGCGCTACACAGTATGTGGTTTTGGGGCCTGGGCTAACACCTCCATGTGGGAGTGTGCTGGGCTGTTTGTGCACCCTGACCTGCTCAGGGGCAACTTAAGGGCACGGCTCTGTGTGAGGCCTCCTTGACCTCTCCAGTCATACACTTCAGTTTCTCAGTATCCAAGTCACTGTGGAAATTGGAAATTTGACTCCCTGGTCAGACAAATATCTTGGAAAAATTCAGCCCCTATTCTCAATTCTTGGACATTCATCTTGGAGCACAGGAAAGGGAGACACACCAGTAACGTTCCAATAGCAGGGAGCCCAGCCAGCTCCCAAGGAAGCCCAGACAAAGGGTTTACCATCAGACATGAGGCCTGGTGACCTTCCCTGTCATGAAGCAGAGGAAGCTGGTGCTGGGAAGTGGAGTGAAGATGCCCTGTGGGCAAAGAGCACAAATCTGAGGCAGCTGGGTGATGCTGACTCACAAGGACAGCCCCAGGGAACCATGACTTTCAAGAAACCTTTAAGAGATTGCACTGGGGTTTGAACAAGGTATCCACAATAGAAGGTGTCTTCTCCATCCTTTGTGAAGTTTATTCATCACCACTGATAGCATCAAGAACTTACTCATCGAGTCTTCATGCATATCCAGTTTAGCTTGCAACATGCTGCCCATTTGCTTGGGATTGGAGATTTCATGTACGTTGTGAGCACACAAAAGGTCCTCAAAGTGCTGCTGAATGAAGCGAATGTCCTACCCACCTCAAAAAAGAGCTAAAATATCCCAGGTGCACATTTGCAAGAGATCAGCAAAGGCTGGAACTTCAGTGTGACTGAAGCTGCATGCTATTAAGGAAAGACTGAAAATTGCATGGAAACTGCTGTAAGGAATTAAAAACCCAGAGAAAGGTGAAAAAGCAAAACAGAAAAGTGTCAAAGAAGCTTTGATGCCATGAGAGCTACCATACAGCCCATCTTCAGATCTCTGCAGTCAGCCTAGCGCGGGTGGGGAGCATAGCCTTCTAAACAGAAGCCAGTAGATAACTATCTTCTCTGTGTCTAGGACAGCTAAGGTTTTTTATCTTTAGTTACAAGTGAATCAGCAGTTGGAAAAGGGACAGAAAAGAAGCCTTCATGAACACGAGCCCCTTCTGTCACCTCACAAGCTAGCAAACAAGTGGTCAAGATACATGTGCCACTCTGGTGTCCCTGGGTCCAGATTCCTCATAAGCGAGGCTGCTGGCAGCAACAGTGGCCTTGGAAAACACAGAGGGCCTATGGTTCCTTCTTTTTTAGCTGTCTCATACATCCAGGCTGGTGAAGATGATTTGATATTTATTACTATGGCTCCATGTGACTTTAGGAAGAAATTTCTGGCATACATGGCCCATGAATCTCCCAGTCTGGACAGGAAAAGAAGTGGAAAGGACCATTGCAGGATCTGCTGCCTGCAGTAAGGGCTTCTGGGCAGCTCCTCCTCAGTGGCCAAGCATATAGCCTGAGGGACATGTCTGAGAGAAAAGGTTGAGAGCCATGAGGTGGTCTTTGTGAAGAGGTTTTGGCTAAGTATCCCAACAAAATGGAGTCCCTCCTACTTTTGAAAGCTCTTGCAGGAGCTACACAGATGGTGAACTATTCCTGCAAATGCTACCTTTGGACTTTCTGGTCCACTCACTGGTGTCACAAAGGGCCAACATGTCTCTTCTCAAAGGCCAAGGGAAGTGAACAAAGCTGTGTCTGTAGGAACAGTCTTGAGGAAGCACCAACCTCTTGCAGACAGCACCTTGTCCCTTCTCTAGCCTGTGAGGAGAACCCCCAATATTGTTCTTGCTTGACTTCAACCCTCTCTGTGTAACCAGGTGCATGAAAATTGAAAAAACCTGCCACATCTGAAAATTTGCTACTTGCAAATACCCTTGATAAAACTGGTCAGGAATTTTTCTGTCCAGATTCTGCTGTTGCTGGAAGATAACCAATTCCTTATGTTTTGAGCAATTCCTTAAGATTTTTTTTTTACTCCATTTTGAAAACAACCACAAAGTTTTGCTCTTGGGTTCAGGATGAATCGCAGTTAAATATTTATATGGTATAAAAAATGCAGTAAGATGATCAGCCACATGATGCATCTCAAAAAGTACAAACCAGAATGGTTTGAATGACCCATTTCTATGTTGTTTGCAGAGCACTTATGAACACTGAGAAACTTTGACCTTTGGTGCTGTATCAGGGCACAGCAATAATTTTTGTTAATTATTACTAGCTACTATTAATTAATAACATAATTATCATAATGCTCCTGCTGGAACCAAAACTTTTTCTGCCCAGCTGTTGATTTAAGTCTTGCAAGGATTGGCTCATTTCCTTTGCTTCCTCAGATCTTCATTAAAGTATGTCAAATTTGGTAGCTCTCATAATGCAATCCATGGTACAGAAGGATGTGAACATGCAGGTGCTTCAAAATAATGGGCTAAGGAGAAGCTGTAGCAGAAGGACACAATGCACTGATATAAGCAATTGAAGAAATGTTTCAAGCATGTTCCTTATTTGTGTGAAGGGCTGAAGAACACGACAGTTCTGTCATTGTCTCCTGATCAGTCCTAGATGTTCAGCTCTGGAGACCCACAAAAGGCTGGGCTCCAAAAAATTGCTGATGGAAAGAAAAGCAACCAGAATAAATGCAGAGGCCTTATCCAGAGCAGCTAATAATGGCATGTTTGCTGTATAGTGGAGTTCAAACCACAGGATCACTCACTTCTGGGTTCAGTGAAGACAACAGTGCAGCTCTGACTGAGCCAAGGGAGCTCAGCAGCATCTGCACCATTGACTTCACTGAGCCTTGCTGTTGCAGAATCAGCTTCCACGCTCTGATGGGTCTCAAGGGTCTGTTAAAAAGGACACGTTGAAGAGGTTGCGTAGACAGGCCCCTTGAGCCCAAAAAGGTACCTGATCTCATCACCCCAAGATAAACAGCATGCAAAACTCAACAAATGGGTCCAGTCTGGTTCAGGAGATTTGGAATAGGATGTGGAGGTTTTCACACCTAGCTCAGCTCTTCTCTTCCAAGGACGTTGCAACACTTCCACACAGAACTGCTCAAATACCCATGGCAAAGTGACATGCCTGTGGATCTGCAGTGTGCAGCTTGTGCTGAGCAAACCAGCAGAGTCAGCGAGAGGGATGGTGCAGCTCCTGAGACCACAGGGGAGCTGAGCAGGTTGTGCTGCATGGAGGACTATGGCTGATGTTCACCCCCCTGGATGGTGCCCTGGAAAAGCACGGGGGAGCTGGCAATGTGACTGACCCTTCAGAATGATCTTTCCCTTTTTGTGGGAAAATGTATAGGAGACAATGTACACAGAGGAGGTAAGCAAACGGACTTCTAGGAAGTAAACATAATATTGTAAGCTGGAGATCTGCCTACACCTGTGTTTAAAAATGAATTTATCTCTTTTCCTTTGCTTTGGTTTCTATTCTCTCCTTGACTTTCACTTTTGTTTGAGTTCCTCCAGGCCTCTGACCTCACTCTCTCACATAATGCAGTGCTGCCACCCCAAACCCAGCGTGTCTGTTTATCTGTCAGCATCTGTAAATCCTTCAGTCTGACTCTTGCAAGCACAACTGGTCCAACATGATGTGGGCGTGTTGCTCTATAAAGCTCTTTAAGTCTTCTGATGCCATGTAATTTAAGAAGACCCTGGCCCAGGGTACTAGCCACTCTGATTACATCAACCACATGAAGGAGTCACAAAGCCCCTGTCAGTGGGCAGGGAAGGACTGTGCAGTGAGGAGACTTGGCTTTGGCTCTTTGTTTGCCTGGGAAGATCCCAACTGCAGATAACATGTGCCAAGACCTACCTGGGGAAAAGAGTGATTTTGCTGCCACACAGGCTAGTGCCTAGGTTAACACAATCTTGTGGGGCATGGCTCCCAGCACTACCAGATTGGAGCAGCTTCAGACTGCTCCAAGTTGTGCCAAGAACCCAGTGGGCTCCAGGATGAAGGTAGGCCCAAGACCAGAGGCTGTCAGCCATCCCAGATGCTGCATGTAGCTGGACACAACCATCTGGTCACTGCTCTTCTGTGTCCCAGCCCAGCTCAAGGTTTTGAGACTTGCTTGTGAGCATCCCCTCTGCAGGCTCTCAGTTCGCTCTGCTCAGACTCACCACTTCCCAACAGTTATGCTGAGGAACCAGCACAACTTATAAGGCCTCACTGAGAAAAATGATCTGGAGAAGGGTCAATAAATTCATCCTGTCAACAAAATCCTTGGGCTTTTTAATTTACTGGGGCTGTTGAGGCAATTCTGTATGCCTGTGGCTCAGGCCATTTCTTGGGTTTATGCTGAAAATTTGTAGAATATCTGAGTCAGATCAGACATCTCCAATTTAACTTTCAGATGGGCTATTTGCAGAGTCAGGGTAAGAGCACAGATTGTATCATCTTCAGGTTTCCTTTGACACTACCATGTGTAGAATTTACTTCAAATTAAGGACAAAATTATGCAAGCACACAATTATAAAAAAAGACATAATTTCTGGAGCAGCAACAATTTCTGTTCTGGGCTCTTCCCTGGTGAAGAAAATGCATTGTCCAAGAGCTAGCTGAAGTGTATTAAAAAGGCTTGGAGGAGGTGGGCTTACAGGCAAACAATTTGCTCCCCAGCATTTAAAAGACCAGGAGGAACGCTCTTCTGAGAAGCCTGTTAAAAATAATAATAAAAGGCCAGGTGCCAATACAGGCATTATCTGTAACAAATCCAGTATGAGCCACTTTAGGAGAATTAATCATTTGAGAATCCCACTACTCTTTTTGCTTCAGAGTGCCAGTGGCAACATCTACAGGAAAGATCTCCTTCTTCTGCTTGTGGGCAGCTGCAAACAATGAAATCCCCTCCAGGAAGCTGATTGCAGGATGGTGACAGGTAGAGAACAAGAACACTCCAAAGTACTGTTTTCTGAAGCTGATATTGGAAAGGCTGGTAATACCACACAAGGACTGTAAGCTGGCCCCAGTGGCAGAAGACCCCCGAGGTCCTGCTGACTCTTATCAGAGCAGAAAAGTGGGAACAGCACATGGATACTTATTGTTCTTGGCTCACGATGCTCAGGTGGCTCTTGTTTGATCTCCAAGGCACCTGAAGAGGTTATGTGCAGCAGGACCTATTGATCTCCTCCATATTCATGTCTCAGACTCATGGCATGGCTGGGGGTGCAAGGCTGGCTCCCACATTACAGAGTTCAGACATGCAGGTCAAACCTCCTCTCGTTTGTCCTCTGCATCTGTATAATTGCATCTTTCACAATCCACAGCAGCAGATCTCCTGTCTCATTGCAACAATGAAGATGTGAAACATTTCAGCATTTTGCTAGTTTGCAGGCAGGCAAATGTAAGGTCTGTTTAACCATCATCAGGCTTCCCCAAGAATTGTCCATATTATTGGAAAAGCCATTTGATGGGAAATACTAAGTTCATTTCAAATGCTTCTGCATTCCTCAATAACTAACTATTGCCTTCTGGAGTCCAGAAACTCTAAACCAGCACTTCAAGCATCAGGATTTCTTCTCTTCAGGCTATGATTTAATGATAAAAACACCCAAGAAGAGTGAACATCCATATATCTCCTCAAGCAGAAATTACTGCACTGTGTGGAAGGCACTCGGGTCCCTTGGGTTCCTGGTAATACAGAACTGGTTTTTCTGGCAGAGGAACAGTCAAATCACTTCTTTTAGGTTAACACTTTGCTGCACTGCCATACACACCCATTCAATTCCCATCTGGTTTTAGCAATTGGTATCTTGTGACTCCTCAGAAAAGGAAATAATTTTATCATCTGCAAGGAAGGAATTGAAGCTTTCAGATTATATGAAATAAATAGATCTGGTTTGCATGGCACATAAAACCTTAATGGAATCCAACACTGAGCTTCCCCTCTGTTCATCAGCTATCACAGCAGCCTGGTTTGAAGGTAGACTGTTTCTTCACAAGGCTGGAATTACTTTGGTTAGAACAGTCTGTCTCCTGAAGACACATGATAACTACCACATGCATCCTTCTTTAGGAAAAAAAGAGCCAACCATTCCAGCTGAGTATTTCAGGAGCTCAGGTAACTCGTACTGTACTTAGAAATTTATCTGATTTGAAAAGTCTTGATTTGGATTCAAGTTCTTCCCAAAAGAAATAGCCTCGAGATCCATGCTTTTGGCACGACATCGTTGCTTAGAGAGAAACAGTGATTCATACACTTTTCCAGGCTTCAGGGGTTGGGCCCTCCCCAGCATGGAAAGACTGGAATGGCTGGGGCTTCCCAAGGCTACAGCTACACCACTACAGGAGCTGTGACTGATTCATCATATGGGGCTTCCCCCACATTTCCTATGGGCAACACTGGCAAGATGAACTTAACAGTGCAGCCAAGAAGCCAGTGGCAGAAACAACCACCCTACAGCACAAGGGTGTGTGGTGTAGAAGGGCTGCTCTCACTTCACACACGTGGGAAACGTGGAGGACCACAGCATCTGCTTTCTGTCCTTCATGTCTGAAGGGCAAATCTGGGAGATCTGGAAGATGCTGTTCATCCTATATCCTTTCCAGCTGATCCTGCATTGGGAAGTGAGAGCACAGGAGCTCAGCAGAATGCACTTCCACATGGTTTTTCCTACTGCTCCCTGACAAAACAAAGGAGCACTGGGAGAAGGGAGGAGTTGTGCTGAGTGTAATCCAGCTCACAGCTCTTCCAGGAGGGATGATGGTTCTGTTCAGATGTGTCCTTCAAGGCCTGAGGAGCTGTGGTGTCTAGTGAGCTTCACCCCACACAGTGGCAGTGGCACCAGGTTGACATCCACAGACATAAATACCTTTGGCTGTGCATCTCCACTGTGGGGTCTCTGGGCCATGCAGGGAGAAGACAGTCAGCTTTGGTCTTCTCCAGGCTGGGCACAGTGACCACTGTATCTTCAGCTGAGCTCAGAAGCTGACTGCTTCATAGTCACCTGCAGGAGCCTGGGGGCAGGTACAGGTGGGTTTTGTGTACCTCTGTCTCCAGCACTGCCAATCACACTGCACTGATTCCCAGGCCTCAGTAGGGTTGGAGAGTGAGCTGTGAGATGCTGCTGGGCTTGCTGGCTGTTGATAGGTTGAACCAGAGGTGAAAAGGTCTCATATCCCATTCCACATCCCTTGGACTATGCAGCCAAACTTTATCCTCTCCAAGAAATTGCATTTTAAGGATAAGGACACAGCTTGCTCAGGGAGGTTGTGGCTGCCTTATCCCTAGAAGTCTTCAAGGCCAGAGTGGATGGGGCTTGAAGCAACCTGGTCAAGTGAGAGGTGTCCCCAGGCCATGGCAAAGGGTTGGAACTAGATGATCTTTAAGGACCCTTCCAACCCAAACCATTATATGATTCAATGACAACGTAATATGTCTTCCTGGATTTTTTTTGCAGGTTTTAAAATTTGAAAGGGAGAAACAGACACCCCCCAGCCTGCCACAAAGGGGCACAGAGTGGTGAACAGCAGTGTGCTAAACCTGCTTCTGGTCCCATGAGGAGCAGACAGGAGAGGTAAAGGGGCAGGTCTCAGCAAGGGGCTTCCTCCAGTTATGGGGGTGGGTGTGCACTGGGGAAAGACCCCTGCCTCAGATGGGAGGACATGTCAGCAGGGGACACAGAGCTTTGACCTAGCTCAAGGAGAACAAAAGGGACTTGACCTTCCCTGAAGCTGCAGAGGAGAAAGGGAAGAAAGGGAAAGGAAACAGCCAGGACAAACATCTTGGAGGAAGAGTCAGGAAAAGTGAACAGTGGCACTCACACAGAAAAGAAAACCTGTACCTCCCCCACTCCCACCCCTCTAGTCTCCCTCTCTGAATCTGCACAGCTCAAACTGCAATTGCCAGGAGAATTTCAGAGCTACCCCCGCCCTGCCCCCCCCCCCCCCCAGGCAGTTGCACAGAGGTGTGCCCTCCCGCAGCCAAGTAATTTCCATATTGACACAAGAACTACAGTGACTTACTTGCAAGACAGCTGGTTAATCCCCTCGATGTAGTAGCATACCCCACCATTGACACAATAGGACTTGGCTGTTTCGTTACATTTTCTAGCATGCCCGGACCAGGAGGAGAGAGTTGTGGTTACTGCAGGGGGAAAAAACACACAAAAAAGACATTTTGTTATTTCCTTTGTTGGGCAATTCTGCTTCCTTAGATGATTTTCAACTAGTGCATTTGCCAAAGTAAAACCCTGCCAACCTCAGCCTGTGCCTTTAGACCCACCTTCACCTCTCCAGGTCCTGGGGCTGCGACTTGACCTTTCCTTTCCTAGGAAGAGAGGCCAAGTGAGCGAGGAGGGAAGGACACACCTTCCTCGCAGCAGCCAGCATGTCAGGACAAGATAATCTTTCTTGGTGAGCTACAGGGAAAGGGGCCCTTCCCCATGTCTCCTCATCCTCCCCTTACACATGCATGCAACGCTGCATGGGCAGGCAGGAGGTGTGAAAGAGCAGGTGCTGCAGGGTCACAGAGTCATGAGAACGCTGAGGTCTGATTTGCCTCACAAGACTGGACCAAGACACAGAGATATACAGGGGACATTCCATTACTCCACATCTCCATGAGGAAGAAAGGTTTTAGCCATAAGCCCTCACTGTCTCCAAAACAGGTCCAGAGGAAGCAAGAACAGCTCCATCTTTCCCTTCTCTGCTTCTGGGCACTCCTCTGTCACGCCCCAGTGGGGCTGCTTCAAGACAGCAAGAAGTTCAGCACTAGAAGTCAGTCAGCCTGATGTGTGCTAAGAGGGAGGCTGTCAGCATGTCTCAGGCTTCCTGGGATACAGATGCTTTTCCAGGTTCTTGGAGCATTTCTTTCCGGAGAAAAGCCTTCCAGTCATGTAAGGTACAAACAAAATTGAGGGTACTCTGCAATATTCCACTGCAACTCCTGTCTCTGAATGACTCAGACAAAACAGAGCATCTCCATGGGCAAGACAAGTGAAAAAACATTTGTTAGAGCAACAGTTGCACGTTACACAAGCAGACCAGCTTTGGGGAAATGCAGACCCATCTTCACATAATTGAAAGAAGGGCTGAACACTCAAAAGCATCTACTTTTTCCAACTGAATACTTAATCTCATTAAAGGTAGTTCCCCTTCCTGGACTACCCAACTTGCTCATACCCTGACAGCTACATCTTCAGCAGTGTAGTTACTACCTACTTTCCAGCACCTTCTATACTGTCCTCAAGGTTTCTGAGGAGATACCCTCCTCCATCCTGTTTTCCAAAGCCTGAAAGAGCCTCATGGAGAGGTCAGTGACTTTGGACCAGCTGCTGAAGACTGAACATCTCATTGATACAGGATTACAGGAAAAAGGCTGGGGCTAGAGCACCAGGCAGGAGCTAGTCAGGACCATGGGAGAAGCAGCGAGGCACAGCCTGCCCTGGACAAGTGGGAACAGGGGCTGATCCTCACAGCTTGGGCAGCCCCTGAGCCCATCCCACCTCCGCAGCAGACCCAGGGACTGCCGTGGATGCCTGCCCTGCTGCAGCCCCCCCTGCCAGAGCCAAGGTCCCTGCTCTCCTGCTCCTGCCCCAGCCCAGTGCCTGCTGGGCCTGCCCAGGCTCCCATGGGAGGGCTCCTGGCATCCTGTGAAGCCTCTGACACCTGGATGATGTTCTTCAAGCTTGTCCTGGCTCTTGCTTTCAGGAGTGACTCTGACTGCATGGTGCCCATGCAGGAGCTGGCCCATCAGGCTGAGCACAGCAGGAGTAGCCACTGGTACCTGCACACAGCCAAGCTGACTGTTCATTTTACATGAACCAATGCACTGTCCACCCCCATTGTCTTCTGTTCCTCATAGGGAAATCAAAGCTTTCCACTGTCTGACAGGGCTGGGGTTGTGGACCAAGCAGAGCTGTTCCTGTTCTTTGCCTTTAACAACTGCTGCCTCTGGGGTTTTCACAGCTATCAAGGGCAGAGCAAGTTGTCTCAAAGTGCTCTGCAAACCACTCATGGCAAATACTTCAGCATAGACTGAAAACGAACATGGCCCTGGGACAACAAACAGCTGCTCCCCTACCAGGGCATGTAACACCAGCCAGCTGGGAGCTAAACGTGCAGAGCAGTGTACACAAACGAGAGTGTAAGCTGGGGTTTAAAACAGACAATTATTTGACCAAGCCACCAAAGAAGTCCTTGCAAAAAACCCTAATGTATGAAAACTCCCAAATTTGTGTATTGAAATTCAGCATTCCCTTCTAGTTAAGATTATTGAGAACTTGAAGCCAAAACCACTATAATGGCTTTGTAACAAGCCTGTAGAATTTACACCTTTTTGAGTAGTAGCACATGTCTTCTAAGGCCAGTGGAGAGCTGTGAGACCCGTACAGACATCTAACTGTGTGTGATGGCACCTGGACTTTCTTTGCAAGGCCTTTCCTTTAGCTATTGCTTGATCTAGCTACTAAAAATGAGCCTTAACACCAAATGCCATTTTAAAAATTAGCATTAATGAGGAACTGGAAGGGGTTGCCCAGGGAGGTTGTTGATACCCCATCCCTGGAGGTTTTTAAGGTCAGGTTGGATGAGGTTTTGTGCAACCTGGTCTAGCGGTTCCCTGCTCATGGCAGAGGGGGTTGGAACTAGACAATCTTTAACGTCCCTTCCAACCTTAACAATTCTAAGATTCTATGAAGATAAAACCCAGCCTCGCAGCACGCAGCTGTGTCCAAAAGTGCAGCTGGAGCCAGGCTGTGCAGGAGCTTTGCTCTGCATGTGCAGGGGATGCTGCAGGTTGTGCAGGGGAAGTTGCAGGTTGTGCAGACTGTGGGCATGTAGGAACCACATGCTTTGCTCTGCAGCTCTCTGGGGTCTGAAAGTTGCAGGGCAGCAGGTACACAGAAGACAGTCACTGTCCCTTATAATAGTTCCCTACTGCTGCCTTCCCAGCACACAGTGTGGGAGCTGCTGAAAGCTACTGGCAGGGAGGCCTTTGGTTTGGAGTGCTGGCAGGATGCTAAAGCTGCAAGTGTGCTGTTAGATCAGGGAGCAGTGAAACTTCATGAACCAAAGCACTGGTACAAATTGAAAGGCACATGGATGAAGAACAAGCACAGCCTGCAGGAAGCCATTATCCATCACCCCAACATCCATCAAAGGTACCAGTTGCTTGCAAACGAAACGATCCACCTGGAAAAGTCTCACATTATAAACCCTACAGGGAAGGATTCTGGAGGGAGCCTTGTCATGGTTCACACAGTAAGGGAGGAGCAGAGAGGGAGAAATAAAATCAGAGCCCAGCAACCTACCCATAGAAAACACCTCAGATAAAAGGGTACTCTTTCCACCAGAACAGGTGGGTGGGATGATGCAGGGCTGTGTGATGTGATTACAGTGCTGACCAGCGAGAGATTGAATGGTATTTTCATCCCACATGAACAATTTAGTTCCTTTTAAACAGATAAAAAAAGAGGGTGACATGAATGAGGCTTAGGACATGCATGTTGAGCACTTAAAGAAAAAGAGCTGTCAACAGAGATTTGCTTGTCAGAAAAATATGTGGTGGATCAATTCTCCTAGAAGCATCTTGTTCATGTTTTTTACCTTCTAAATCCTGTTTTCTGCAAGCTCAGTGCCTTTTCTCCCAAAGAAGCACAAAGCATTTAAAAACTGAATCACAGAATCATATTTCCATGGTCCATTTGTTGGCAGCATAGACGTAGCAAAGGCTACAAGAAGGGGCAGCCAGCCCAGTTCCCTGTCAAGAACAGAGTGTCATGAAACACACGCTAAAAGCTGAGTAATGTTGGTCAAACCAAAGCCCTGTCATGTCTCTGACACTGGCCACTATGCAATGGATAAAGAAGACCAGCATAAGCATGAAAAGACAATTTTCTTCTGCCATCTAGGATGAGCAGCTCAGAGACAACCTAACTCACCCCTAGTGTCTTTACATTAATAACTTTTTATGGGTTTATTTTCCACAAATGTGTCTAGTTGCTGTTTGAACAAATCTAATCTACCTGGTCCTGAGCCATCTGCAGTTCGACGACCGATGTTGGTAAAGTGACTGTACAGGTTATTTGCAGTCATGTTCATTCACCTCCACTTCAAACAGCACTCAGCTGTGCCTGGTGACCCAGAAATTCCTTCTCAGAGCTTCTACTCTGTTGGCTGGTGTGGTAGAGGAAGTCCTTCGTTCAGCCTCCAACACAACTCCATCTATCATAAATTACTTGGAAAGTTGTAAAATTACTGAGCTATTTAGAGATCTAAATAAGCAAGGGATCAAATTTGGGTGGTAGCTGCAATCTGGGTGGAAAGGGACTCACCTGAAGGCAGCAGGAGATGATAAAGGGATTTGTGCAGTAACACCAGACATGGACCAACTGCCTCCCTAAGTACTTCAACGAATTAAGAACAGGAAACAGGGAGTGTGCAGGGGGTAGGCTGCAGAGAAGAAATTGGGAAAGTAGACCACTGGGAATAAGCAAGGTGCCCCTAAGACAGAGGTCTCTGCAAACACAGAGGCAAACTGGCCACAAGGCTGCTGCAAGGTGGAAGAAGGCGTGGAAAAGCTCACCCATCAGCAAGTCATGTCTCCAGCAGGTCTTAGGCCCAGGGCTGAGAACAAAGCAGGAGGGAATAAGGAGGTGAGGACAGGGGAAAGAGGGTGGCCTCTTGGTGGATGTGTATTGACAATCTAAAGCCACATCCTGTTGTGGTTGTACCAGTCAGTGAGCACAGTGCAGCACAAAGACACATGAGATTTAAAGCCATTCAGAGCATTTGTTTCCCACCACACATCTAGGTTATTTGGGACTGGCATCAATGGCAGGGCAAAGAGGAGAGAGCCAGAGGCACTGACACTGCCATGTGGACACCTCCCTTCATGCAATCCATCTACGCAGAAAGGCCATTAATGATTGTGCAGGGCTTCTTACACAATTCCTACCACACACGTCACTTACCGTTTGCAGTGAGCTCACCTGCCTGTTCTCAGAAATCTGGTGAAATATTCCCCCTGCAAAGAGTTAATTAATGCAGCTTGGGCTATAAATTATAAGTTAATTTCTCACAAACTAAAGCTACTGTCGAGGAGAGCAGGGAGACAGCAAAAGCTTCACTGCTCCTTCTTTTTGTTTTTATAAATAACTTTGACTGGTGGGTTCATAGAGTACAGACACTTTACTCTCTCAATATTTAGACATTCAGTCAGACAGATGAACTCTGCTGGTTAGAGAGTGTATACAAATTGCCAGCTCTGTATATGCCTCATGTACTTACTGATAAAACACAGAATTGCTGAGGTGCCTCTCAACCGAGTTCATCCAACTGCTTGTCAGAAGGACATGGATGAAAAGCTGTCTGGCCAAGCTATTCCTTAGTTGTCGCACTGTAATTCTGGTGTAAGCCACACTAAATCCATGATTTACACTGATTAATAGGTTGGGAGGCTGTTGATTCTAACCATTCTGTCTGGTGCAGATCTCTGTTCCTCTGGTATGACACTCTCTTCTCTCAATAAACCTGAGCAGAGGCTGGATGCTCACTGCTGCTACCTATATGTAAAATCAGAAGGGCCTGTTTAGGCTGGGGCTCACCTGGCAACAGACTGGGGGCTCTGGAGCTCATAAAAATGCCGCTCCTGTGTGTTTATGCACTTGGAAATGACCCGGTCTTTACCCCTGCATTTTACTGAACTAGATTCTGCTGGAATTATATTCCCAGTTCTTGAGGGGATCATGGAGATCAATAGCTGCAGACTAGAAGATCATCCCAAAACACAAATACTAGACTTCATGATGTTCATCTCAGAGGATCAGATATTGCTGATTAAAACAACACAGGCAGCTCCTCCCACACCTCCCACCTGCACTGTTCAGGTGTTTCACTGAAGAGCAGGTTTTAAAGGTTTCTGTGCACCAAGGGACTGCCTGTTTCTACAGGACAGGTAGCTATTGCAGCGGTAAAGACCTGTGTTATTCTAAAGCTTCTTGTTCCTCCGCCAGGCTGATCTCACCAGCTTTATGAAGGAGCACTTCCTACACTTTTCTGGGACCAACAAGGGTCCCAGAATGGAGGTGTTAGCACTGCAGCATTTTATGATCCCCATCGTCAATCATAACAGCAGCAACATACCTCAGTGAAGGGATTTGTTCAGCAACCTAACAAGCCCCTTTGAAGGGCCAGTGCTGCCATGAATGCTTTGCAGGCTGAAGCCCAAGAATCAAAGTCAGCCAGAGCAGAGTTCCTGGTACATAGCCTCCTGCTCTGCACATGGTGCTCACAGCCCCAGTTCTTTCAGGAGACACCAGTTCCACTCAAGGCTTCACTTTGTACTGCCCCTCTTTGCCTTTAGAGTCACAGTGGCCTGTCTTACATCACATCCAAAGTAGTAGATATGATGGCCACTTAAAAAATACAAATTAAGCAATGTCTGGGACCAGAGAGCAGGCAGGCACAGAGCAGCTCTCCCTGCGCCCTGCTGGTGAGATATCCCACACGTACACCTCAAGGGACCTCCCGGCAGTGCGTGCAGGCTCCATGCAACTACCAGCCACACCCCCAGTTGTGGGTTTGAAGTTGTTTGAACAAAGGCCACACCAGGACTTATTTTTACCCTAACACTGAAAACTGGTCTGCCTGCATGGCCCTCGGTAAGCTCCCCAGGGCAGTAGTCACAGCACCAGGCCTGCCTGAGTTCAAGAAGCATTTGAATGATGCTCTCAGGCACATGGGGTGATTCTTGGGGTTCCCTAGACAAGGATAGGAGTTGGACTCGAAGATCCTGATGGGTCCCTTCCAACTCAGCATATTCCATGATTCTGTTACTCCTGTCAGTGCCCTGGGCTGGCTAGACACCCTTTAGCTCCAAGCCAACAGCAGCACACTGATGTTTGTAGTGTGTAGATGTTTGTAAGGCCTTCAGATCAGAGTGCCCTCAGGTGGACCAACCCATTAACCGGCAGGTCCAAGTCAGCTGCATTGATCTACATGTTGGTTTAGAGTATCTGCCCATCAATGCCGGATCCTTCCGTATCCTGATGGTCTCCAAATCACACTTCATTCCCCAGCCTGTATTCTCCTTTTCCCTCTAGACTCCATCAAAATGTTTCTAAACTTTGACACTGATTCCTGTTCCATTTACTAAGCAGGTCGGTAGCCACAGACTCCCAAACCCTGCGTAACTGCTTCAAGCTGCACAGTGAGGGGATCACATTACCCCTGAGTTGTCTGGAAGTTGAAATAAGCATAAAGGACCTTTCTCTCTGTATCAGGGCACATGATCAAGTTACCCCAACTCTGCAAGTTACTACCTGTGAGCTGAGCCACTATGACCATTCAACTGCTCAGCCTTAGCCTGTGACAAACATAAGACAACACAACATGTCTTATTTAATACTTTTTCATTATGGATGAGGCTACTGCAATTATCTCATGGTACTGGCCTCAATAGGAAGACGTCTTGTTAAGAGCAATAGGTATGTCTACTCCTTTGAGCCCCAGTGCTTTCTGAAGAGAGAATCTCTAGGGCTGCTCTAGTCTGACAGTGCTCAAAGACGGTGGTACCATGTCAAAACAGGCAGCATCAAGGGAAGACTTTCCCTTCTGAATCTGGCCCCCAGAGTCTAGCTTGACCATGTGGACCAAAGCTGGTGTTACAACCAACACTACACCCTTATTGACTATCACATATCCAGCTTGTTACATCTGCTAAATGGCTCTAACTCATCCAAAGGTGTCCACACCACTGGATGAAGCTGAGTGGTACCACATGCACGTACCATGTAATGGGGGCATCAGAAAACCCAACTTTATGTTCTGACCCCAAGTACAGAATTCTATGCACATGGGCTAGACAAGTATATAAGGCCAATTTGAATCCAGACAACTCTCAGAATGCAGCACTGTAAGATCCCTGATCTCCCAAGTGTGCTCTCTTTGGTGCCAGATCCAGACTGGTATCACCACAAACACCACGAGATCCTTGGAGTTCTCCATACTGTCATGAGATCTGTGAGACCCACACCAAATAGTGACCAGAGGTCCTCCTCCAGCCAGCATGTAGGCAAAGGGAACAGCAGCTGGGAAAGAGATCCCAAGCACATCTTCATAACAGTGCAGATGTTTCCAAGAACCTAAGGTACAAACCTGCCTCCTTGTGCTCTGTAGGCTCGTGACAGGTGCCAGTTAGGCATGGGAACTTGTGTTATGGGAACATGAGAAAAGTTATTTAAGAAGAGAGATAGAACACTCTGGAGACCTGAGTTGCATTTTGAGTGCTCCCTGGTGTGTAAACCTGCCTCTTGTCAAGGCTGCAGCAGTGTCAAGAGGGCTGTGGCCACTGGAGAAGCAGAGGAGGAAGGCAGGGGTGACTCTGGGTGGGGCAGTATTTGCTACACTTAAAGGTTGTAAGAAAGGTTTTAACAGTGCTCCAAGGGGGAAATACATGACACGCCACTCCTTTTACCAAGGTAGAGGTAGAAAGGAAGGCCAGACATTCCAGGAAGGAACTGGGACCTTCAGGAAAAACACTAACTAAAAGCATATACACCAGGAATAACAGCACTACATGAGGCTACACAGAGTAACGGGGGCCCACAGAGACTGTCTGGGCCATGGGGTCTAACATCCTTGCTCATCCTACTTGGTCAGATGCCTGCCTCACACCAGGGGCCAACCAGAAGTGACCAAGTGCCATGATCAAGCTGCCTGTGCCAGGTAGTCTCTTCTTTGCCAGGGAACTGCAGCACTTGCATGGTGCTTTCCCAACACAGAGCTGAAAATCCAGTTACTACCTTTCAGTGAACAATGAGAGGTGAGAAAACCTACAGGTGCCAGAAAGGCTTTTGATTACAGATATTTAAAGGAAATGCAACAACTTTCTTCAAAAAGAGAAACTTCTCTGCAAGTCACACAGCATTTTTCCAGTTTTGTTTCTATTGTTGAAATTTGGCTTTTAGTGAAAAGAGCATCTATGCAATGTGATGCAAATATGTAGCATGGATCTATGCTGGTGAACACAAAGGAAAAATCTGGGGAAGGATGGTACAGTCATTGCATTTGTGGTGCTGCATCTCAGCATGATACGCCCACTGCAGTGGAAGGCCAAGCACAACACGAGCACATTTAATTGCAGTTTTCTAGTCTTAGAAGCTTTTAAAGGATACCTGGCCAGTCCCTGCTGTGGCTGCAATCAGACTTCCTTGAAAATCATAAAAGGTTGAGCTTTCCAAAGAGGAAACACCCCCATAAAACCTGCGAAGTGGAACTGTCAGAAGGGAGGTAGAGCCACTGCACTGCCAGTTTGGGGTGTCAGCAGCTGGAATGGAAATACGAACAGATCTCAAAATAACCCCCTGGTCCTTGGCTCTGGTGGGAAGGGGTCCTGGTGGGCTGTCTGAAGTGCTGAGTCTGCCCTCATGGTGAGGTGCCCCTCAGGGGAGAGACCCTCCAGCACAGAAATACTGTCCTCCACCAGAAAGAGCTGAACCAACAGCCAACACCTGGCTTCTAGATCTACATTTGTACCCATGCTTTGAATTTTCTTTTTGGAGGCCTATATTCTACTGCATTTGTGACAACTGAATAGGAAGGAATGGGGAAAGGCACTTCCACCACATTACATCAAGTTACACATTTTGGGAAATCTGTTCTTGTGTTCTGGTGAAAAATGTGATGGCAGCACACAGATGTATTTTCCGCAATTTTCTTATGACTTCCACTTAGAAGACTCATGTCTTTTTTCTTGTATTTCCTACAGCCTCTTTTGATTTTCTCATCCGTCCTAAAAAAAACCAACACCCCACACCCCCCAAAAAACCCAATAAAGAAAAGCAACACCAAAAAATCAAAGATTGCAACAAGCTGATCTTACAATTAGCAGTAAACCCATGTATTGAAAGAGCTGGGAATGTGTAAAACCCATCTGGAATTTTAAGGAGCATGCTCTTTAAGTTACCAGAGCAATCATTATCAAACCCTCCCTGTCCAGTACAGACACCAGCAATATAAATAATATTTGTTTGAAAGATCTAGGGAAAGATCAGTGGTTTGGGGAGAAATCAAAGAGAAGTAGTGATCAGAGAAGATTCTAGGATGCATTTATGCAGACTGTCTCATAAAAAACAAAACAAATGAGGGAAAAGAAGCTGTATGGAGGGAGTGGGGGGTAGAGGTACTTACACTCTTCTTCCATAACAACTATTTTAGTTTCTGAGGCTGGTAAGACTTGTGGTGCTTTCGTTGTTCCTGGGGAAATTAAGGTAAGAAAGTAGTGAACAAAAATATCTATTTTGAGCAGAGAAGGGTGGACTTAGCTACTGCAGGGAGGAGGCCAAGAGCAGGTGCTGCTGGCTCGCACAGGCTGGGGCTGTCAACGTGTTAGTACTGGTTAGAGTAGGTTTAGGGGGTACCTAGGTAACAGAGGAAAGTAAACCAGTGTCCCCACAGGGGACAGCACTGGGCACGCCCATCCCCTCGCTCCTGACTCTAGGAACTCTGTCCTGCTAAAAAGGCACAAATGGCCCAGGATTCACCCAGCAGGTGATGAGCAGAACTATGGGAGATTTTCTTAGCCCTGACAGTCACAAGAGTGCAAAGATGGGATCACAGAACATGACAGTGAGGAAAACATGGAGTTTAAGAAAAGAGATCATCTGAAAAGCCTCTGTCCCACAAGTGCAAGCACAAAGTGATGCTCCTGCAAGAGATGGAGGAACAGGAAACAAATGCAGGCCATGGCCCAAGGCACTACAGGAGCTGAGCATCTGTAGCACTTTCCTCTGTATAAATCAGGATACTGGGGGAAGTCCAATGTCCACAGTCTCCAGCTCTACTCAAGCCCAGTGGCAGCAATAACCCCTCTGGATCGAAGTCCCTCACCACCCTTTAGATGCCCAAAGGATAAAGCACCAGGAGCCTTCACTGTGCCTGCAGTACCTGTCAGAGACAGGGGGTGAGAGCACCACAAAAAGATAAAAGTAAAATGAATTTTGTACAAAAGTTTGATTTTTTACCTGCAGTGTCTAGCAAAGGGGCAGGGAGGTGTCAGTTAAGGAGGTGTCTTGATATTTTCCGAGGAAAAAAGAGTCTCAGTCATGTCTCAGCTGTGCCCTTGTGCCCATGTGATACCAATATTGGACTGCTCAGTAAAGAGAACTGGGAAATGTGCCGTTTTTCTAAGAAGGCAACTAATTTACCTCAAAGTAATGAAACCAGCATCAAAGCACAATATGTTTTGGCTAAGCTCAGAAGCATTTCCTCAGAAAGTAACACCCTCCCAAAGCTTTTCAAGGCCAAAGCATTTATTTCTGAGCTGGGCATTATGTGGAAATCACCAGAGATTGGCTGATGGGCATTTTCTAAGTGACATGGGGTCACTGCACAGCAGCCACTCTCTTCCTAAAGAAAAACCTCTCTTCAATGTGATGTTTTCAGTGATTTGCAATAGATCTGCATGGCTGAAAAGATGCTCTCATGCTACCCTGAAACTGCTATAAACCAAGAAGTGGTAGTGGAATGGAGCAAAGGATACTTTGCAATGGCAACGCTGCCTCATCAGGATGACAATTTTTACCAGCAGAGACTGAATCCCAGACATCCATGGCCCTGAGGGTCTCATGTGTGAGCTCTTTCTCTGCCAGCCAGGGGTCCAGTGGGCTCAGAAGCCTCCATCTCTGGCCTCTCTAGCCCTGCATGGGAACAGTGTTTTGGGCTGAGGACACCTAACTGCTCCATGATGCTCATCTCAATGCCACATTCTATGGGGGCACCCAGAGATGTCCCCAGACCACATTTCTGTGTCACAAGATGCGGTGGTAGCTCAGGACCTTTTCCCAGTCCTGGATTCCCCTGCCTGTGTCACAGCAACATTACAGGCCCTCCAACAATACTGCAAAGTGTCAGGTCAGACAGTCCCAGAGCATCAGTCCCAGCCAGCCTGCCCGGGACAGACAATTGCAGAAGGCTCCCAGGGACAGGGCAGCAGTAGAGAAGCAGAATGTAAAGCACCAGAAGATACAGGAACAGCAATAGCTGGAGTGAGCTTCTGGAACAGAGGGGAAGGCTCCAAGAGGAGGCCAGCTCACAAGTCTGCTCTATTTCATTCTTATAAACTGCTAGAATTTCCCAGAGCTCTGTGTTGAGGCTTGGCCACAGTAGGGTCAGTACTAAGGAGTATGCAGAAGAAGGCAGGCAGGGACAGAAAATGGCACACATGTGGATCTGGACACAAGCAGAAGCCCTGGGGAGTTTTCTACTGAAAGATGTTACAAAAGAAGGAGCTTGCAGAAGTGAGGAAAGCTGTCGAGGTCCCAAGAAGGTCCAGCAGTAAGGAAAGGGAGATTCCAGCACAGCATGTGTCTGGGCACAGATGAAGGATGCTCAGCTCTGGGTAGCTCTGGGAGGAAATGAAGAAGGAGTGCAAAGGGGGTGACAGAGCTGTAAAAGCCTACTGGGATCATCTTGTTTACCTTTGCAAGGGACAACAACTAGCACCCAACTGCTGTCCCACCTGGTGACCTGCACATACCACAAGCAGGGTGTGCAGGGCTCACCAGCAGTGAGCCAGAGGTCGATTTCCAACATCAGAAACTGGATTAAGGGAGGCACTGCCACAGCAGGGCAGGACATTGGCCACAGCAGCCATGGGCCATAGCAGGGTAGGACAGGCCATCCACAGCACCTTGCAGCCTGCAGCTCCCATTAGGAAAAGGCACAGGACAGAGATTTGGTTCTATGTGTGGTTGCTTTTCAGGTCTCAATACATTTCTGGGCAAATCTGGTGTCCTCACGCCCTTTGTGGCCTGAGTGAGAGCAACCAGACAGCAGGCCCTCCTGCCAGGAAGAGTAAACCCCAAGAGGTGCTCCCATGACCTGTGCCTGTGCATCACATTACCCAGTGGCTATGAATGATCTCAGTCTCTGGGATGTCTCTCTGACTCAGGCAAAGCCTTTTGTGGCACTTCCAAATTGCAGGGGCCTGATGTGCGTTTTCCTGGTGCCATGAGGAGCACGAGGGGTCAGAGCCTTGCACAAGGGTTCAGAGCCTTGCAGGGGAGCTGCTCAGTCACACTCTTGTGAAAGGGTTTTGCAGGGGCCTGGGCAGGGTGCAGGGAGGAGGCAGCCAGGGTGCTGAGGGCAGGTCTAAGCTGCCTGGGCATGCTGGGCATGAAGGGGGCTACACACACAGATTCCAATCAAAACAGATGCAGTTTACTTTGCAATGGGACAGCCAGAGCAGGAGTCTAAACAAAAGCAGTTGCAATGCCTCAGTTAGGCACCCATGGCTGGCCCAGCATGGATAGCCTTTCTCCAGACTCAGGTTTTAACTGAGGGGGACATTATGTGACATTACAGCTCCACAGAATAAAAGATTCAGGACTGCAAACACTGCTGAGGAGGAGGTTAATAGAGAAAAATAATGCCAGTAAGCAGGAGAAGAAAGCTACCTTCCTTCACATTAGACTATTGCTAATAAGAGCACAACAGAGAGACTGGATCACAGCAGAGGGCTGCAGAGCAAAGCCCAGGCTCCCGTGGTGGCCCATTGTGAGTGGCAGAGGAAGAGCATAGGAAACAGAGCTGGTAGAGAGTCATCCCTCCCCTGCTCACACCCTCCTGGCTTCTGGCAACCACTGAAGGGACTTTCTGAGCTGGAGGGTGAATCCAAACCATCATGTTAAGCAATATAATAATTATGACCAAGATAATAATAAAACCACCTAACCTCAGACTCCATCTGCTGAGCTATAAGAGATGGAGCACACATTCTAGGATGAAAACCAGAAGCCACTTCACTCATCACAAAGCTATGATTTAATTACTTGTCTTCTGGTGAGTTTTGCTTCTCAGAAATTCTTTAAAAAAAGAAAACATCAAGCCCACCAGCTTTCTTTCCTTCTTAGCCCTTTTTAAAAAATATATAGACTGTAAGTTTATTTTAAATGGAAATTAACCACATCGTCTGTGACAGATAACAAAGATAAACATTTACCTAAGCCCCATTTTTTTTATCTCCCAAGATTTTTTTACTTGATATCCTAAAAGCATGAAACAAAATATAAGATAGATGATGTGCAGAACCTCCCACTTTCTGCTTGAATGGCAGACAGCTCAAGACAGTTGCTAGCTTCTTCACTTACCACTTTTCACATTCAGGCTGCCTTTTGCGGTGTCTTTCCCTAACACGTTCTCGGCTTCGCAGCTGTACTCGCCAGCATCTTCCAGCTTCACCTTGTTGAACTGCAGTCTGGAAATCTTTCTGTTGAAAAGTACAGCAGACATTTCTTACTCGGTTGCTAACCATCCTCATGAGTTGATAACCATGCCTGGCCCCGTACACTGCCCAGTACATCACCCTTTCTGGAGAGGATGGGCAGACTGACCTCACAAGTTGAATATGCACTACTCAGGCTTGGTCAGGATTCAGTGAAGACCCTTCCTGGGAATTGCAGCCATCATGATGTCCTAAATGAACTTCTCCCTCTGAACCCACTGCCTGTCACCATGGTTTGGTCTCATTCACACAGGAGGTTTTGTGAGGGGTTGAACCCATAAGTCCCAGCATTCCAGAACACAGACTTTTTGCACTGGAGAATAGCCACTTTATGGATGGGCTGGGGAATCTGCCTGTGAGACAGAGATGTGGAGATGAGATGCATAATCTGCAGTCCTCAGCAAGGAGGCTGAGCAGTTTAGTGCTTCCCCAGCTGTGTTCAGCAGTGCCACACACTCAAACACAGACACCCATGAGGTCAGGGGACTCATTCCTTTCCAGCCTGCAGATCAGAAACCCTGTGGTTTGACCCAGACAGCTAGCTTGTAGCTTCATCCAGGCCAACACACAGGGCAAGCTTTTTGTCTCCCCCAAAAATATACACTACAAACATAGAAGCACAGAATCACGGGCCAGTCTGGATTGAAAGGGCCCTTAAAGATTATCTTGTTCCACCCCCTGCCACGGGCACGGACATCTCCAACCAGACCAGGTTGCTCCAAGCCCCATCCAGTCTGGCCTTGGACACTTCCAGGAATGAGACAGCCACAGGTTTTCTGGAAAGCCTGGGTCACTGTCTCACCACCCTCACAGGGAAGAATTTCTTCTTAATATCTCTCTAAATCTACCCTTTTCCAGCTTGAAACCATTCCCCCTCATCCTGTCACTCCATGCCCCTGTAAAATGTCCCTCCCCAGCTTTCCTGGAGCCCCTTCAGGCACTGGAAGGTGCTCTAAGGTCTCCCTGGAGCCTTCTCTTCTCCAGGCTGAACACCCCAACTCTCCCAGCCTGTCTCCAGAGCAGAGCAGAGCTGTTCCAGCCCTTGGATGATCTCTGTGGCCTCCTCTGGACTCACTCCAACAGCTCCATGTCCTTCTTGTGCTGGGGGCTCCGGAGCTGGACCCAGCCCTACATGGGGGTGTCATGAGAGGGGACTAGAGAATCCCCTCCCTCACCCTGCCCTGTAGGGCTGAACAGCACACAATCCTGTTATCAGCCAGCAGTGCCTAGAAAGAGCAGGAGGTGATTGACATGATAATTGGCCATGTCACCTAACAACCTGTGCTCCATGGCAGAGGGAGCAGGTTTGAGGCACTTCACTGAGGACAAGCATCACCTTACCCAGTGGCTATGAATGATCTCAGTCTCTGGGATGTCTCTCTGACTCAGGCAAAGCCTTTTGTGGCCCAGTTTACCAGAGTTTTATAGAAGCCTTCAACACAGACTGAACACCAGTCATGAGACCACAGTGGAACTCCTATACTGGGGAGTCTTACATTTCCTTCCATTTTAGCTGCCTTATCAAAAAACACCCTGTGAACTCTTCTCGTGGGAATGTTTCTGCTTTCTACCCCAAACTCTTCTCTCAGGTCTGTGTTATATAGTCACTGTATTTAGAGACTAGGAAACAGTGCCAGCTTTAGAAAGAGGTCTCAGTGGCCTGTGTAGCTGAAGGCAAACAAAATTCCTTTTATGTGGAAACTATTCACTAGCCTTGGACATATTTGCAGTGTTACATGTGTCATATGAGAAGGACTTTCCTTTGGGCTGTGCAAATCATTGTCCATAGGAAGTCCTTCCCAGGAGCACACTGGCATCTTTTTAACACCCTGAAATGCTCTTCTACTGGGAGGCACAGCACAAGGACACAGCATGAACATCTCACTAGTTATATTAGTAAATTAAAAGCACTTGGAGACAACTTGGTACAGCTCCCAGGATACAGGCACTGCCCTGTTTTGCAGGATACTGTAAGTGTTCAATTGCATGAGTTTAGGCCCCATGCAGAGCAGTTTTAAAATGAATGTTGACAGTGTGCAAAGATCTCTTGGATCCTTCTAGCCCCAGGTCTCCTCCAATCCACTATGCAAAGCCAGGGGTTTGGGTCAAACATGTTCCAACATGGGTGCCTAAACAAGCAGGCTGGTTCAGAGGAGTGCGGAGCTGCCCTGAATCCCAGTGCTGCACACCTCCCTGAATTCCCTCAGCTCACTTAGAGCAACAGTCCTGGGCACAGTGATGCCTTGAGTGTCAAGCAAGACTCAGAGACAGCAAAGCATGCGAGGGCCTCCAGAGCCTGTTGCTGCCTGGTGACTATTGGGTTCTGCATCTTGCCTGGGAGGAGCAGTGGGCACCTGGTGAGGGGGTTGGCTTTACTGGGCTGCCGTGCCCAGCCCAGGACCACATTCTGCACCCCTCCACAGAAGCTGCTGTAGAGCCAGTTGGCAAAGAGGTGAGGAAGGCTTCTGGTACTACCACAGGCAACTCCCCCAGCACAGCATAGCCATTACTTTCCCTCAGCCACCTCCACCCCTGCTGACAGAACACACCATTTGCTTTAAAAACCACCCCTGTGACAGCCTTGTCTCCCAGTATCCTCCTGGACAAAATGCCCATCATCCAGCTGGACAACTGTGCTATACAATGGGTGAGCAACTGGTAGTGACAGTGACTGGGGGAACATCAGGCTGGTGACTGGTCTCTAGTGGGGTCCCACAGGGCTCCATCCCAGGCCCAGTCCTCTTCAATATCTTCATCAATGACTTGGAGGCAGTAATTCTAAGCAAGTTTGCTGATGATACTAAACTGGGAGGAGCTGTTGACTCCCTTGAGGGCAGGCAGGCCCTGCAGAGAGACCTCAACAGGTTGGAGAGATGGGCAGTCACCAACCACATGAAGTTTAACAAGGGCAAGTGCCGGATTCTGCACCTGGGATGGGGCAGCCCTGGTGGTCAGTACAGAGTGGGGAACAAGTGGCTGGAGAGCATCGGGTGGAGAGGGACCTGGGGGTCCTGGTTGATGGCAACTGCAGATGAGCCAGCAGTGTGCCCTGGCAGCCAGGAGGACCAGCCCTGTCCTGGGGTGCATCAAGCAGAGCGTTGCCAGCCGGTCAAGGGAGGTGATTGTCCCGCTTTGCTCTGCTCTGGTGTGGCCTCATCTTGAGCACTGCCTGCAGGTTTGGGCATCATGATATAAAAAGGACATCAAGGATAGTGTCCAAAGGAGAGCCACAAGGATGGTGAAGGGTCTGGATGGGATGATTTATGAAGAGCAGCTGAGGTCACTTGGATTATTCAGCTTGAAGAAGAGGAGGCTGAGGGATCACCTCAGTGCAGTCTATGGTTCCTCACGAGGGGAAGAGATGGGGCAGGTCCTGACCTTTTCACTGAGGGACAGGACTGAGGGAATGGCAGCAAGCTGAATCAGGGGAGGCTTAGGTGGGTTATCAGGATAAGGTTTTTCACCCAGAGGGTGGTTGAGCACTGGAACAAGCTCCCCAGGGCAGTGGTGGCAGCACCAAGCCTGCCTGAGTTCAAGAAGCCTTTGGATGATGCTCTCAGGCCCATGGTGTGATTCTTGGGGTGCCCTATACAGGGACAGGAGTTGGACTCGAAGATCCTGATGGGTCCCTTCCAACTCAGCATATTCTATGATTCTATGATTTTATGTGTTGAAAGCAGGGTCTCACTCCAGGTCCTGTAGGAAACAGCCCCTCACACATCAGCATGCTGAGGCTCTCTGCTAACCCAGAGCTGAAAGCATCAGCCAACACGCTGCCTTCAGCTGGCAGAGAACAGACATTCTGATAATGTCTGTTGTGTGCTGTGGTTGACACCCTAGAGGGACGAGATGCCATCCACAGGGACCTTGACAGGCTGGAGAGGTGGGCCAGTGCCAACCTCATGAAGTTCAACAAGGCCAAGTGCAGGGTCCTGCACCTGGGTCAGCACAACCCCAGGCACAAATACAGGCTGGGGGGAGAATGGCTGGAGAGCAGCCCTGAGGAGAAGGATTTGGGGGTGGGAGGAGATGAGAAGCTCCACATGAGCCACCGGTGAGCGCTGGAGCGCAACTGCATCCTGGGCTGCATCAAAAGAAGTGTGTCCAGCAGGGCCAGGGAGGTGATTCTGCCCCTCTACTCTGCTCTGGTGAGACCCCCCCTTGGAATACTGTGTACAGCTCTGGTGCCCTCTGCACAAGAAAGATATAGACCTGTTGGAGAGGGTCCAGAGAAGGGCCACCAAGATGATCAAAGGCCTGGAGCACTTCTGCTATAAAGAAAGGCTAAGACAATTTGGGCTGTTCAGCCTAAAGAAGAGAAGGCTCCAAGGAGACCTTATAGCACTTTCCAGCACTTGAAGGGGGCCTACAGGAAAGCTGGGGAGGGGCTTTTCATCAGAGAAGATAGTGACAGGACAAGGGGTAATGGTTTTAAACTGAGAGAGGGGAGATTTAGGTTAGATATTAGGAAGAAATTCTTCACTCTAAGGGTGGTGAGGAACTGGAATGGGTTGCCCAGGGAGGTTGTTGATGCCCCATCCCCAGAGGTTTTTAAGACCAGGTTAGATGAGGTTTTGTGCAACCTGGTCTACTGGTTCCCTGCTCATGGCAGGGGGGTTGGAGCTTGGTGATCTTTAAGGTCCCTTCCAACCTTAATGATTCTATGATTCTATTATAATTGGCTGCACCACAATCTCATATGCACTGCAGGTTCTACCATGTGCAGTAACTGGAAAAATCCACTACAGCATTAGAATATCACCTATGTATGTGATCTTTTACAGATAAAGAGGCTTAAGTCCCAAATATACAAATTAGAATCATATACAAATAGAATCATAGAACCATTAAGGTTGGAAAAGACCTCTAAGATCATCAAGTCCAACCAACAATACCAACAAAGCCACGTCCTGAAGTGCCACATCTAGGAAGTTATTAGTGACACAAAAGGCTAATGAAAGAGGACATATTTGACAGATTCATCTCCAGTTTTAGGAGGAGAGACATTTGGTCTTCTACCTGGAACTGGAGAGGAATGTGAGCAGGATAAAAAACAATGTTGGCATTTATGGCATATCAGCATCAAGGTGAAACCAAAGGGGAGCATTTTGTTTAAATACTGTTGTACTGTAAAAAGAGCTTATTTTTATCTTCCATCACATTTTGTTGAAACTCTCCTGGATTTACAGATCCTTTTGAAAAATCAAGAACTTTTTCTTTCTTTTCATACCCCAGACTAGTGGTGTAGCTAGTCTGTGTCTCCACACTGTGCTGTATAATGTCAGGTAATGGACTTGAAGGACAGAGATGAAGGATACAGACAAGGATCTGTTTTAATGTGAAGCACAGCAACAATAAAGAGAATTTCCCTGTTCCAGGAATCACCAAAGCAGCCAGAGAGATGCTTTGTTTCACAGCATTAGTCAAGCAGCTTTTAATTCACATGGGCAATCCCTCTGCAGCGGAAGAACTGAACTGAAGGATGTAAAAGAGCCCGTAAAAGAGCCCAGACCTTACCTGATCAAGTGTGGCAAAGACAAAGATGACCAGTCTGTCTCTGTTCTATTTTATTATCTCCAAGTGCTACTGAAATATCTCAAAACTACCTAGGAAATGTTTTTCAAGTTCATCTTCTTCCTTCTGTGGCCCCCAAGGGCAGGTACTTTATGCAGTTGAGGACCGAGGGGTGTTTTTACAGAAATCCCCAGGAACTCTGCCACGCACAGGAGTTCTGTACCAGGCGCCCTGCTGCCCTTCTGGGCAGTGTGTGTCTCCTGGGGACACAGCCCCTGGGAAAGCTCTGCTGGGTGTGCACCAGGGTGCCTGGCTGCCAGATGATGCCATTCTTCTGGAATAAGGTGCTCCCCCAGGCTGTTTGCTCAGTGAAAGGGCCAGGGTCACTGACAGAGCCCATCATCTCGCTGCAGTGCAACTCTGTTGACATTTCTTTACTCCCAGGGAAAATCTGCCTCATTGTCTTTCCTGACCCTCAGCACATATGACTTAGCCACGCACTAATTATCTCCTGCAGTGCCAGTGGAGGAATAAGCCATGGGGAATATGTTGTCTGCAAGCTCTGGGGGATAGGATTCACCAGGAGACCTTCAGCTTGGCCAGAAGAATATCCCCCAAAATACCTTCCTGGCCAAGAGAAAAGAGTCCCCCAGAGGGTAGTTTGGAGTGATGAGTAAATCCCCCTCTGCAGTGCCAATCTCCAGACTACAATGGGAAACAGAGAGACCAGCCCTTGGCCGGAACCTACACAAAGATCCTGGCAAATTCTGGCTGGAAAGGGTGGCCTAATCTGCTGTAATTTAGACATCTCAAAGTTAGACATCGAAATGTGAGCTTGGGCCCTGAGGCCTCCAATACAGTCACAGGAAAAGAAACAGGCACTTCATCTCAGCCAAGGAGGAACTTTTCATGACAGGAGTCATGTTCCCACCAGCACTTTGGTCAAGCTTGAATAATTTTGTTCCTCTTCCCTACTGCCAAGTGGAAATGGTACCGTCTTCTCAGGTCATCTCCTCACAAAGCCATTCACTTCAGAGCATGTGAGCAGGAGAGCAGCTCCCACAAGCTGACTTCAAGACACCTACGTCTCACTGAGGGCTCAGTGTGCCCTGTGTGAGCTCAGCCACTTCTGCAGCGTTCAGGACAAAAATAGCTCTGGGATTACTACTGTTGTAATATTTTATTAGTTTTCTAAAAATAGGGTAGCTAGTGCATAAGAAATAAAGAAGTCAAGGAATTAGCTGATGAAGAGAATCTGAAGACTATACCATATGCAGCCCCTAAATTGTCAATGAAGAACAGTGCACATAGTAAACATACCTGAGATCCTAGGAATAGGAAATTCCCAAACATGACCCTGGCAAAGGACACGCTGAATACATTGCTGTGGTTACCTATTAACTCCACCTCTCCCCATCTGCACGGAGGGACGCTGGTGGGAAGCTCATCAACACTGCAGGGACCAGCAAGGCCAGCAGTCACTGTAGCGTGTCCTGCTCACACTCCTGCCAGAGATTTAACTGGTGCCTCTGTGCTGCCCTGGCACTCTGCACTGTGGTACATTTGCTGCGGGGGAGCAGGTTAATGATTGGCAAGAAGATTCAGAATATCCAGTATTACAGTTGAGATGTGTTGTCCAGCTGCCACCAAACCTCGGGCAGCCCTGCTGGCCAGAGTAGCAGCTCTCAGCAACCTGGCCTCAGAGAGTAATATTCATCTTCCCCAGCACACAGTGGAACAAAATCAGGTAGAGGAGATGACTGGAATGCAAAGCAGAGTGGGGATGGCTGTGGCAAAGCACCTCTGTCTGACAGGGCAGAAGTGGCAGCCAGGAGCATCCTCTGCCCTGCACAGCCAGGGAAAAACCACCCAACACTCTTCCCTGCCCTCCCATTATAAAGCAGCACAACAGAGCTGGGCCTTGCAGTGCTTGGGAAAAAGAAGCAGCCCTGTACTGGCTGCTCTGCACCCTACGGCATGGTCTGGCTGGCTCAGGATTAGCTACAGAAACAGCAAATGAGAAGGGAAGGGGGGGAAATGCCCTGAAGCAAAGCAATAAAATGAGAGGGGTGAGGACAGGAAGGTTTGGACTTCTCAGCTTGGCCACCATCTCTTTTGCTGTGGGCAAAAGTCCTTCTGCCTCCTCCCCTCACACCATCATCTGCCCTGCACATTGTTTGACCTGCTGGGACTGTGGGAGAAGCAGGCATGAGAGACAGCTAATGTCCTTGTGGGTGCCCATCCCCTGACCCCCTCTGCCTGCTCTCTCCTACCTGTGTCCCCCAACATCAAAGTGCTGTTCTAACCTGAGAAGCAGATCAGTGCTGTTGTCTCTCTGTGCCCAGGCTTGGGGCAGGTTGATTTTAAAAGGAAGACTCGACCTGTCCTCACTCTGCAGCGCTGACACTGACACTGGTCTTGGAGGGAGAGCTGGAGTCCCCCCTGCATTGCGCAGCATCAACAAACGGGGAAAAGATCGATCAGTACACTCCAAAGAGCAGGGTCACTTGTGCAATCCCCCTCCATCCCCAGGTTCAGCCTGGGGCCACATCGCTGAATCGCCAGGGATGTCCCCCAACAGAGGCAGTGATGCCACCACACATCAGCCCCTGAAGCAGACTGTGTGGGTGCTCTGTTGAGAGGCAACCCCCAGGTGCTGCTGCTCCTTGTGCCAGGCAGGTCTGTGGCAGCTGCCAGGGTGGAAAATCAATAAATGAGAAAAAGATGAGGTTTGGGTTCAGGCTGCTGTGCAGACCTGATGTCAGTGCAGGGTCCCTTGTACTACTTGTCCTGGATTTCAAGGTAATTGATCCATCTCACAAATGTTTCCTGCAACCCTGATGCCAGGATTTTGATTTCTTTGAGAGAATGTAGATGCTGGAGCAGTACTCTGAGGCCAGCTCAGAGCTGCTTCTTTTCTGATCACTGATATGGTCACGGGAGCATGTTAGCAGCCTCCCATGAGCCAGGGACCTCCCAGAAGCAAATGTGCAACAGATAACTCCCTGCCCCTAATTGTGGGTCACCTCCAAATGGAGATGAGACACCCCATAGGTGCACAGCGAGGACACTGTGCAGAGGTGTAACTATCTCAGCAACCAAACCACAGGGTGGTTCTGCAGCAGCGAGGGAAAGAGAGGGTCAGTGCTGCTGAGGAGAAGGCAGAAATGTTAGTTTGGAAGCGTAGGAGATGAGCTGGAGGCTGATACACTGGGCAAATCAGAGGCAGGACCAGAACTTCAGAGGTTGCCAGAATGGAAGCAAGAAGGCTTAAGAGGGCCTTTTTAAGCAAAGCCAATTAGTGTTAAAGAATCAGGGGAGGGGGAGAGGGAGGTGCCACGTTAACAGCAGCTGTCTGAGGGGAGCTTTTTGCAGAGCACAGGAGTGGAGATGAGCAGAGCCAGGCTGCAAATACTGAGATAATGAAAAATAACTTGTTGGAATAGAGCTCATGGGAAAGGGATGGCACCCTCAAATGGACACAGAAATACCCCTCCAAAACCTCTGCACAACATATCACAATGGTGGTTCACCAGGTTGTGCAAGAGATTCAGTTTTGGGAGTCCTTTCTGAGTTTGAAGCCATCTCATTTTTTTTCTTCCTAGGTCATTTTTATGCAACTCATACATGTCACAGATCCTCACTAATGCCTGGCCGGGAAGGATAAGGGGGACCTGGCAAATTCATGCCTGTTGGTATATAGCGTGCTGTCCCAGATGAAATGCTGGCAGCCTCAGCCCTAACCCCATCCCTCCTCCCCCAGGGCAAAGCATTTTAACTTAAACTGGTGAATGGGATTTCAGCTTGTGCCTCAATGAGTGCTTCAACTTAATCAGTGAGGGCAACTGCAGTGAGCCAAGGTCTGTGGGCAGAGAATTTTTTAATATATTTTCTTTTTAAACACCCAAGATCACTGGAGAAATCACAGAAAATTTCAGGCACATAGAGCTCCTTCCACCTCTAAGTTGGCACACACCATCAGCTGAAGCACCCAGCATCTGAGTAACTTGTTAGGCACTGTAACTCCGTCAAGTTAAATTAAATGCTTATTCCCTGAATCTCTTAGGAGCCCCAACTTGTGGATTGTTTTAGCTCAAGACCCAACTGCTTCTCCTTTCAATTCTCAAATTCCCTGGTTTAGTCCCAGGTGCATTGGCCAAGATGATGTCCATCATCTCCTTTAAAACAACAAACAGACAAACAAAGGAGATGCTGTCCTTCACACCCCCCTCCAATAAAGTGCCTTCAGCAGCTAAAACCAAATCCCAAGTATCAGGGACTTATAATGACATCGTGAGAGTTAGCAAGGCAGAAGCTCCCCTGGTGATTATAACAACACCGGTGCTTGAGAAGACTCTTAGCTTCAAGGCATCTGGAATTGCTCTTGCAAGATCCATTGTCAAATGAGCTTTTTCCTTTGTTTAAAAATGTCAGCCTGAAGACCCCTGCCAGAGTGGTGGTATAGCCTGCTTGGGTTCACTCTGGCTCCCACAAGGCTTCAACAGTTCTCTTTGCCCCTCCTTGTCTCCAGGCTTAATTAGGAAATCATTTATCTTTATTGGCACTCTCTTTCCCCTGCTGCTTTGGCATTATTATTATTTTTTGCCTTCATTCCAGAGCAGTGAGCTGTACAGGGAAGACCACAGCCCCATTCATTGTGGGTGGAGAATAATCTACAGCAGGGAGCTCTACAAGGAAGACCCCAGCAATGAATGTGCCCCAACTGGCATTGCCTGAGGGACTACTGTACAGCAACAGGAGAGGAGGGTATCCCTTGGCTCCATTTTCAGGCTAACAATAGGGATTCCTGGTGATACTGAAAGTAGGACACTACTCCCAAGAGATGTCATATGGTCAGCCTGTCCCAAACTGAACTGCCAACCCTCTCCAATCTAATGATATGCCTACTTCATCACTCCAGCAATCTCCCTTGGTAAAAGAGTACACAAAGAGAAGAGGCTGTAAGGACAGCCACAGCTAGGAGACTACCAGGCTCCTGGAACCCCCCCTGACTCCAGCTGAACATCTATGCGTCTCAGGGCCAAGCCCTGAGCACAGCCTGAACTAGGGTAGGTTCTCTACACCTCTGCAAACAGAAACACCTTTGGCTTTCTCCACAACTGGCATTTGACCATTTGCCAGGACAATCAGGGAGTCAAAACCGAACCTTCAATTCCTGGGAACCAGCAGCCTCAGCCAGATCTCAGACACACTCAGCAGAAAACAAGATTCCTTTGGCAGCTCAGAGGGAGAGCCATCACCCAACTGTGCTGCAACTACTGCCTGCAGTTCTCCCTGGGTAATTTCTATGGGTTCTCCATCAAATGTATTTTATTTAAATAGAGCTGAAGATAAAATTCCAGCCAATACTTTCTTTCACCTGAAAGAGAAGTTCCTCTTCATGCAAGCCAGGCTTGCCCCAGCCTGTTACTAATTACATATGGAACATGCAGTTCAGAGAGGAGGAATCAGAATTGTTCCCCTCCCTCCAACAAATACCCAGTGAAAAAAAAAAACACCAAACCTGACTGCTTTGCCTGATGGCACCAGAATTTTTGCCAGTAAGTATATAAAACAAGAGGGAAAATGATGGATAGAAAATCTGAAGACCTAACTTGCTATTAACTGCTCCTGTCCTTTTACAACATCCACTTCCTTATTTTCAAAGAGATCTCCTACTGCAGGAAGGCCAGTGGAATCAGATGAAAACTTGATCACCAAAGAAAAGGTCACACCTTCTAGTTAGAGATCTCAGGGGTCTTTAAACACACAGGGAGGAAAGGCAGGCACAGAGCAGCAGAGGAACAAGTCACTGAGGGCAACCATGCTCTTCCTGTTTCCCATCCTAATCCTCTGCATGTTGCCTAAGGACCACAGAGTTGCAGACAAAGAGTCTGTTGCAGAGCTGTGCCCAGCTCTGCCAGGGAACCGCAGCACCAAGGGAAACACTGTGGACAACAGCTCATAAACTAGATTTGAAGGGGGAAGGGGATTGGGGGGGGGGGCATGCCAGTGTTTGTGGGACAGTGTGCTAGCAAGGTCCTTTGGTCTTCTGTCTCAGTGGAGGTAGTAGATGGAGAGCCATGCAACAGCAAAGACACAAGGGTTATTGATGGGTTAGAAACCACAGCAGCACCTCAGAATGACCAGGTAGCAATTAGGGCTCCTCCCCTCAGAAAGGTGGTGAGATCAATAGCCCAACTGTAGGGCAGCTACACCAAAGCAGGCAGCATGGGCAGCAAGCAGGAGGAGCTGGAAGTCACTGTGCAGCTGGAAAACTAAGACTGAGTTGCCATCATGGAAACATGGTGGGATGACTGACACAGCTGTATGCTGTACTTGATGGCTACAAACTCTTCAGAAGGGACAGGCAAGCGGGAGAGGTGGCGGGGTGGCCCTGGATGTTAGGGAGTGTTGATTGCCTAGCACTTAACAGTGGTGACAATCAGGTTGAGTGTTGGTGCATGAGAAGCAGTGGGAAGGCCAACAAGGCAGATACCATGGTGAGTCTGTTACAGACCACCCAGCCAGGATGAAGAGGCAGATGACACATTCTGTAGGCTGCTGAGAGAAGTCTCACAATTGCTAACCCTTGTTTTCATGGGGGATTTCAACTTTCCAGATGCCTGCTAGAAATGCAATACAGAAGAGAAGAAAAAGTCTGGGAGGTTCCTGGAATGTGTGGAAGATAACTCCTTGACACAGCTGGTGAGAGAGCCAACTAGGGAAGGTGCCCTGCTGGACCTGCTGTTTGTCAACAGGGAAGGACTTGAAGGTGCTGTGATGGTTGGTGGCTGTCTTGGGCATGGTGACCATGAAAAGATAGAGTTCTCTAATCTCAGTGAAGTAAGGAGGGTGTCTGTGGAACTGCCACCTAGGATGTCTGGTGGCAAGACTTGGGCTTCTTTCAGAGATTCGTTAACAGAGCTCCTTGGGAGGCAGTCCTGAAGGGCAAAGGAGTCCAGGAAAGCTGGATGCTCTTTGAGAAGGAAATCTTCAGGGCTTTGAGCTTTGGTTGGAACTCAGGTAAAAAAGGAGAGTGTATGACCTTTGGGACAAAGAGCACGCCACTCAAGGGAACTACAAAGATGTCATGAAGCTACGCAGGGAGAAAATTAGGAAGGCCAAAGCCCAACTAGAACCAGCCCCCCAAGCTGGAAGATAGGGATGGGGAGCAGAATGGTGCCCATATAATCCAAGGAGAAATTGCTTAGTGACCTGCTATACCCCTTAGACGCATGCAAGTCCATTGGGCTGGATGGAATCTACCCATGGGTACTGAGGGAGCTGCAGAAGTGCTCACCAAGCCACTTTGCATTGTCTATCAGCAGTATGGGCTAACTGAGGAGGTCTCAGTTCACTGGAGGCTGGCACATGTGAGCCCATCTACAAGATGGGAGAAAATGAAGAGCTGGGGAGCTCCAGGCCTGTCAGCCTGACCTCAGTGCTGAGGAAGGTTATGGAACAGATACTCAAGTGCTATCACATAGTGCATGCAGGACAAGTCGATCAGGCCCAGTCAACATGGGTTTGTGAATGCCAGGTCCTGCTTGACCAACCTGATCTCCTTCTATGACACAGTGACCCTCTTGGTGGATGAGGGAGAGGCTGTGGATGTTGTCTAGCTTAGAATTCAGTAAAGCCTTTGGTACTGTTTCCCATGGCATTCTCCTGGAGAAACTGTCTGCTCATGGCCTTCATGGGTGTATGCTTTGCTGGGTAAAAAAAACTGGTGGGCAGGAGTGTTGATCTTCCTGAGGATAGGAAGGTTCTGCAGAGGAGCCTGGTCAGGCTGGATGAATGGGCTGAGGCCCATTGTCAAGGTCAAGGGCTGGGTCCTGCACTTGGGTCATAACAACCTCATGCAATGGTCCAGGCTTAGGGCACAGTGGTTGGAAAGCACCTAGCAGAAAAGGACCTGGAATTGTTGGTCAACAGCAGCTGAATAAGAGGCAGCATGTGCCCAGGTGGCCAAGAAGACCACCAGCATCCTGGCTTGTATCAGCACCAGTGTGGCCAGTAGGACCAGGGCAAAGATTTTCCCCGTGCTGGGCACTGGGGAGCTTGCACCTTCAATCCTGGGGTCAGTTTTGGGTCCCTCATGACTAGAAGGACATTGAGGGGCTGGAGTGTGTCCAGAGAAGGGCAACAGAGCTGGGAAAGGGTCTGGAGAACAAGTCTGATGAGGAGCAGCTGGGGATCTGTGGGTGTCCAGCCTGGAGCAAAGGAGGCTGAGGGGAGACCTTCTGGCTCTGCAGATGCCTCAGGAGGTTGGAGCCACAGGGGGTTGGCAACAAATGAGACAACCAGAGGAAATGGTCTCAAGTTGCCCAGAGGAAGTTGTCGCCAAAGGGAAATTTTCAGGCCCTGCCTCAGGCTGCCCAGGGCAGTAATGGAGTCACCATCCCTGGGGGGATTAAAAAGCTGTGTAGATGTGGTGCTGAGGGACGTGGTTTTGTGGTGGGCTTGGCAGTGCTGGGTTAATGGTGGGACTTGGTGGTCTTAAAGGCCTTTTCCAACCAAAATAATTCTATGATTCTATGATGCCATATCCTGGCAGGGCTCATTTTGCCTGGCACCAGCAGAAAACTCTACTAGGTCATTTAAAGAAAGATGCCATGAACGTGGCCAGGTGCTGCACAGTCTGTGAAGCTTTTTGCTTTGTGTACTTTCTCTACTTTCTAGCCCTCTGGAAACTCCACTGTCCTCTGAACTGAAAGGAAGAGCAGAGGACTTTCAGGAGACCAGTGTTATCTCTAACTAGAGCCAGATGTATAAACCCTGTTATTCTTGAATTAATCATAATAGAGTCAGGCTTCCTTTCTGAGCTTTACAGTTGAGGATGTTTATCCTTCCCTGAAGCCTGCTCCTAACATGCTGGAAGCAATAATGCACATCCATGTCCCATGTCCCATGTCCTGTTTTGGGTTCCTCTACTAAACTCAGCCCCACTAACTACTTAATGGAGATATGCGAAGTCAGGAGGGGTCCCTCAAGCCTAAGGCTGCATGCACAGTGCAATATTTGATGTTTATTGCATGCCATCAAGACCAGAAGGAGGCAGGTCCAATGGCAGTGAGCACTCTGCTCTTGAGATCTTTTTAAGTACTGAGATGTAGCAAAGCTGGTGGAACACCTGCAAAAGTGTTCCCGCACTGCTGACTGCTCAACAAGGTCAGCAAGAGGTTACGGTCTCAGAGCTGTTGCAGCTCAACAGCTGCTTGAGTCTGGTATCCATATCCAGGCTCCAGGTGCCATACAGGCACCTCTCCACTTACTGGAATGTTTTCTTGGCAGCAGGGAGCAGAAGCAGGGATAGGAAGCAAATCTGGGGACAAATCATCTGGGGATGCTTTGAGCTCACACCTCTGCTTCTGAGGGA
Organism: Apus apus; assembly: GCF_020740795.1. Classification (NCBI taxonomy): domain Eukaryota; kingdom Metazoa; phylum Chordata; class Aves; order Apodiformes; family Apodidae; genus Apus; species Apus apus. The sequence goes on from NC_067294.1 coordinate 18,931,351, forward strand.
ACCTCAGACACTGGAGGAGGCAGGTGCTCAGCTTTCTTTAAAATGTTTATTCTTGGGCTTATTTTACCAGCAGGAAGCACTTGTAAGCAGGCACATGTCTCTGGTCTGTAACTGCAGGCTGTGTGCCAGCGTGCTGCCATGGAAACTGGTAAATGCAAAATAATTACGACTTGACAGTAGTGTCCTGAGGAAAGAGGATCAACCTTCTTCCATATGTTCATGTCCCTGACCCAGGGAGTGTGTGCCCACCACTGCCCTGCAGTGGGTGGGATGCCATCCAGTCACAGCTTCATGCTGGACACAGCAAGCCAAGAGGCAAGGAGGGATGATGATCTCTGGGAGCACAGCAGGGAAACGCTGCAAGAAGTTCATCTTGACATTGTCAGGATCCCTCCCCAGAGAGTTTTGCAGGGTGTTTGGTCTGGGGCTGATTGCTCCCTAGGTCTGACAGAAACAGCTCCCCAACATCCCTGCAAGACCCCAGCACCAGAAGCTGGGGGTCCCACCAACCTCCTGCCCAGGGGGACAGAGTGTCCACCCAGGGTGTATCCGCAGCCTTCCCACGCCCCGCTGCAGCGGGTGGTGCAGACATTCCTCCAGGGCATCCCAGCTTCAGTACCCATCAGTAAACAACTGAAACCACCAGGCTGACAGAAATCCTGCAGGCAGCAGAGGCAGGGACAGTTCTGCCCTACCTCTGCTGCCTGCAAGCCCAGACAGCCCTTCCTGAGCCCACAGCATCCACTGGATATGAGTCAGTTATCCTGGACCCACTGGTGTTTCTAGCCTGTCTTCCACTGACCACCACCTCATCCCAAAAAAGCCATGAATCCTACAGTTATCACAAAGGAGGTCAACCATTTGGGTGTGACTTTGAAATCAAAACCAACAGGATTGAAATTAAATTAGAGTAATTGACAATGACTCATTCAAGCACTAACTGATTTTTCTAACTGATTTTTTAGTGGCTTCTAATTTTAAAAACTAATACTCTAGCAAGTTCACAATGAGAAGAGATCAGCTATTTTTCACACACTCAGACAGAATATATGTTAGCAAAGAATTAGCTTCAAGTTATCCAAGGGGTTTGGCAGTTACAAACTGACTTTGTTGTTGGCAAGGTCACAATATATGAATGCAAGCATAGTCATGATTATGGAATAATTTTAAGATACTTCATATATAAATATTTCCCTTGAAAAATATCAACATGGATCCATTTAAATTAATTCCCAGTGACAGCCCCTTAGCTTTGTCATCGGGACCTATTTGTCCCACTTGGGACAACATTGGAGCAGCTGCCCAAGAGCTTCTCTGAGCGGGAAGTGGGACACAGCCACCATGGAGCACCCTGGGCACAGTGGCACAATGTCTTGCATGAGGCAAGGCCTTGGTGGGTGACTACAGACACTAATCAGACAGTATTGTGACGTGCTCTTGCATCCTTGCAGTTGCTGGAGATGTTTCAGTTCACCTGAATTCAGCAGAGAGCAGAGGGGCCACTCCCTGCTGCTGGTGGCTGGTGAGGTGACTGCTGAGTCAGAAGAGCTTCTGCTCTGAGACCCCTAACCACAAAGCAGGATCCACCCCAGGTAACCTGAGCTGCCTACAACCATCCTGCAGCCAGCAGGGAAAGAGATATCTCCTCAGGTCCCTGGAGACCCATCTCAGGTATCCAATGGCACAGTTACCCAAGGAGATGCCCACCTATAAATCAAGAACCTAACCTGTGCAAGCCTTGCTCCTCTCTCTCTGCTACTCCTTGAGGAAACTGGGAATCCTGCTCACTCTGCTGAGCATGGTCAATGGGCTGGGCATGGTCCTGTGCCTCTGAGGAAGCATCTTAGTGTGGCTCAGCAGTGAACTGAAGAGCACAGCACCACTTCTAGCCAGATGGTCCCCTGGACCCAGACTCAACACTAGTGAGCAGAGGCAGAGCAGCCATGTAGCATACTTACTTCCCATTCCCATATTTGATCCGGATGTCTTTGCTCTTCTTCAGCTCTTTACCATCTTTAAACCATTTGTAGGATGGCTGAGGGTTTCCAGCAGTCGCCTCACACTTCAGTGAAATCTTCTCACCAACATGAACATTTGGGCTTTTCAGTTTCTTCAGCTTGGGAGGGACAGCTATAAAAAGAGAAATCAAACAATGTGAAACCTGCCTCCTCCAGAGGCTTCGCACAAGCGACATGAGCCCACCCAGTCCTGTCCTAAGCCGCCTGGGGACAGGAGAGCTGGAGAGGGCATGCACCACTCCCCAGGCTCTGCAGCACAGGGCAGGGAAGGAGCACAGTCAGAAACATCTGAGTGGGGAACAGAGGGACCCGCGGGTCTGACTCGGCTCTTTTATCTGCTCGCCAAGGCCAGACCTGACTCTCTGTTTTCCCCTCTTTATTCTGCCCTAGTGAGGCCACATCTGGAATACTGCATCCAATTCTGGGCTCCCCAGTTCATGAAGGATAAGAAACTACTGGAGAGAGCCCAGCACAGGCCACAAAGAAGATGAAGGGGCTGGAGCATCAGCCCTGTGAAGAAAGGCTGAGAGAGCTGGGGCTGTTCAGCTTGAAGGAGACAGAGGGGAGATCTCATCAACACCTATAAATATCTACAGGGGGTGTCAGGCAGATGGGACTCTTTTCAGCAGCATCCAATGACAGGACAATGGGCAATGGGCACAGGAGGTTCAAGTTAAATATAAGGAAAATCTTCTTTACTGTGAGTGTAACAGAGCCCTGGGACAGGCTGCCCAGAAAGGTTGTGGAGTCTCCTTCTCTGGAGACATTCCAAACCTGTCTGGATGTCTTCCTATGGGATCTGTTGTAGGTGATGCTCCTTTAGCAGAGGGTTGGACTAGATGATCTTGAGAGGCCCCTTCCAACACCCACCACTCTGTGACATTGACTGTGTCTTCACTCCTGCAGGCAGGAGCCAGGTATCTCCTGCTGGTGCAGGGGGTGGCTCTGCTCTCCAGGCTCTCCCCGCAGGAAGCCAGGGATGCAGGAGCTTGAGCTTTTCAGATACTGTTTTTCCCTACATCCTGCCATTGCCACCAACGATTGCCAACATGTACATGTCCTCTGCCACCACAACAGCCACACTGCCAACCCCACAGCCCCAGGATTCTGCTGCAGAAGGAGCAGAGGCAGGACCTGGGGAGGGGTTCCCTGTCCCCCAGAAGTGTGTGCCATGGATGGTCCCTCAGCATGACAGTGTCAGCAGCACAGCAACAGCAACAGAGGAGGTTCCAGTAAAACCCACACAAATAAAGGATAAGAAGGGGAGGAGCAGCTATTCTTCGGGTTGCAGTCAGGAAAGTGAAAGAATAAAGCTATTTAAATGGTGCCAGGGCCTGTGCTGCCAGGCTGGCCAGCAGCATTTTCAGTTGGAAGCCTGGGTTTGCACCTGAGCTTTCCTGGCTGTTTCAGAGGTGATTTTATCATGCGCCTGGAACGTCAGGCAGAGAGGGAGACACCTCTTATCAATCTCTGCTAGGCTTCATATTAAACCTGACAAGGAAGGACACACAGGCTTAGAATTTTCCTTTCAACTGGCAGCTCTGCACTCTTTTTGCTCCCCTTTTCATTCTAAGCGTTATCCTTAAATACGAAAAAAGCAAGTTGCTAGTTTTGCCTTAAGAATATTGGTAACAATGGTTTCCACTTGCCTGAGATGTGTTACAGATAAAGTATTTTTTCTGTCTAGTATGCACAAGCCACCTTTTAATTGCCTAGTGCATTCTGATCTTGCAATATGGAAGAGCAATCAAAGGCAGGAGAACAGGACTGGTTTCATTAGAGCAACTGCTATTTCATAGACCTTCGGATGTCTCCACTCACTCTTCATGCCAAGCTAAGTTATTGTAGGTTGGTTTTATGTAAAGACTGCTTTCACTGGAGGTAATCTTATGCAAAATAGAAAGCACAGCAACCACCGGGCATATGCTCCCATGGTAGTATCCTCTGAAGACTCTCTTACTCCTTTATCTGTGAGGGCACGGGAAGCTAAAATGCCCTTAACAGAAAAGATACAAACATGGACAGAAATGGAACAGTTCAGAGTAACACAAATTGACATGGAGCTCCTGGAGAGAGTCCAAAGGATCCGAGGGCTGGAGCACCTCTCCTATGAATACAGGCTGAGAGAGCAGGGGCTGTTCAGCCTGGAGAAGAGAAGGCTCCAGGCTTCCAGTGCCTGAAGAGGATACAGGAAAGCTGGGGAGGGGGTTGTAGTGAGAGGACAAGAGGTAATGGATCAAAACTGGAAAAGGGGAGATTTAGGTTAGATATTAGGAGGAAACTCTTTGGTGTGAGGGGGGTGAGACCCTGGCCCAGGTTGCCCAGAGAAGCTGTGGCTGCCCCATCCCTGGCAGTGTTGAAGGGCAGGTTGGATGGGGCTTGGAGCAGCCTGGGCTGGTGGGAGGTGTCCCTGCCCATGCAGGGGGGTTGGAACTAGATGATGTTTAAGGTCCCTTCCGACCCAAACCATTGCATGATTCCATGAATTGGCTGGGCAAAGCTCACAGTGAAAAGCAAATCCAGAGGTGTCTGCAACTGTGACAGGAGGGGTGGATGACACAGTCTCTCTGCTCCCCAGCATGCCAGACCAATTGCTGACTCCAAGCTGCACAGCTACACTGGAACTAAGGCACAAAACCAAACATAATACCCAGGAGAGCAAAGGAAGCATGTTTAGCACACCAAGGAAAAAAGGACTAACCCCACCAAATATTCTCCTCCACTGTTACTTTTGCACACCCAAACCTGCTGCTGGATGGGGATGGGGTTGGGAATGGGGAGGGGCATAAGAACAGGGAAGGGGGAGGGATGGGCGAGGAGGGCTGCATGGGTGCTAATGGGGTAGGGACATCACAAAAGCAGGTTGGGTGTCTGCAGGCAACTCCTTCAGGCTCCACACTGACACCTTGCACCACTTCCCAGGTCACCATGCTTTGGCACAGATAGACACTTCTGAAGAAAAACTATCTCAGCTTTTCCCAAATGTCAAGAGTTCTGTGGAAATCCGAGGCATTCTGGGTTTTGTGGAAACAGTATCCCTGATCCTTGCCTGGAAATGGGTCACCCAGAAGAGCAGGAAAGCATGAATGGAGAAGGGAGCTTGTCTTTTCTCAGAATACTGTACACAGAGAACCAGAAAGGCAAACAGGACCTTGCTTTTATAGAGGTCATTTTTGGAAATAGAGAAATAGACTCTGTCAAATATTTGTTCTGTCTGAATGTGAGTGTTGGTTGGCTTCTATTGTACACTGAGGTCACTCTGTACTATGCCAACAGTATGCAGGTGCCTTAAATACTGGAAAGGTCCTGACCTTGGCATTGCTGCATCTGCTCCATATTCTTTCCAGCCTTGCAGTGTGCAGAATGATGAAGCAGACAGCATGGCCTGGGAGAAAGATGTGTCATCCCTGCCCCTCTCCCCAGAAAAGGCTGGCAAAAACAGAGCAAAGCCTAGAAACATGGAAATCATTGCAGGAGAGGGCCAAGGAGAAGCAAGAAACCTTCCAGGATCTCTATTCCCAGGTTCCTCTTCACCAACATGAGTCACATCTCACCCAAATCTCTCACACCTGGTGCTCTTGGCCACCAGTTAAAAATGACATGACATGACATTCCTAACTAGGCAGGTCCAAAGAGACACATGCCAAGTGTGGCAGAGATGGAGCTGATGCTTACACAGAGCAGGGGCTCTGCCTGCTTCCCATTCCTCCAGCAGAGGGTCCTGCCCAGGAAAAGGGAGGAGAAAATGTTTTATCCCCAGCTTGTGTGTCTTCAAGTGTTCTTACTACAGGAGGGAGGGATGGTGCATCCAGCTCACAAGCCATGCTTCTTAGACTGTCATTTCCCAGTTGAATCAGACAGGCCAGTGAAAAGGGGAATCCAATAGAGAAGCATTGTGGACTGTGCCTGGGAAAAGTGCTGTGCACAAAGGAGCAGAGCTGTGCTCCCAGACACACAGCACCTCCCTGTGACACTCGTGCTTGGGCAGCAGTGTGGGCAGAGCCCCACGCAGTAGCCAGAGCTGAGCTCAGCCCAGTCCAAAGGGAAGCCCAGCCTTGGTCTGCTGGAAGGGCTGGAGAGCCTCTCTTCATAATTTCTGCATCTTTTAGAAAAACAAATCCTCATTTAGAGCCATTAACTGCTGATGAGCCTGCTTAATACCAGCCAAAGACCTTCCACTGTTTTTCATTCAGATTGTTTAAACTGCAGCCCTTATTCCTAGTCTGAATTTCTCTAATTTTGGCTTCCAGCCAAGAGATCTCTGCCTTTCTCTGGTAAATTTGAATCCCATCTACCAACCAGAAACCTCTTCCCTTTTTAAGTACTTGTTAACTATGAATGAATCACCTTTCAACCTTCTCCATTAGTAAACTAAAGTAGCTTGAGAGACCAAAGCAGCACACATAGTGCTAGTACTGGAGTATGTAAAAAATGAAGTTTTACATTTTGGTTCATTTTCAGCTTGAATATTGACCCATTTCCCATCTCTGCCGTGTCCAAATCAGAGAGCTGCAGCTCAGAAAGTTGCAAGCTTGGTTCAAATAGACATGAGGATGCTCTGAATGTTTGGGGTCATTTTAATCTGTCCCTGTTTGGTACTTTTTCAAACAGGTTTGGAAGACAAAGTCACAGCTTCGAACATATCAAGGTAACCCACTGTGTCTGGCAAATGGTCCCAGATGTCTACCAAGCAGGGTCCAGGTCCTATCTCCTCACAGTTCCACCAGCTCCTGGCTTCCCAGCCTCCTCCACACAGGTTTCTGCTGCTCAGATGTTGCCAGAGCAGCTTTTGTCAGAGCCAAAACACCGAACAAGGGCTACCCAAGTCACCCCACCAGTCTGGCGCAGACTGAGCTGAAGCTGCAGTTTCAGCTTCTCATGATCTGATTCTCCTAGCCCTGGTCTGCCAGCTCCTGGTCTCCTCCACAGCCAGTTTAGCAACACACATCCCTCAGCCACCACTGCCACTGGGTTCCCAAACATGGGGAGGAGGTTTTTGGCTGTGCTTGTCCGACTGAGGCTACAGGCAGCCTCAAGCAATCATTTAGGAGCCATATCTCTTGTCACCTTGCAATCCTGTCTACCCCTCCTCTATGTGAATTTGAGTCTCCTCCCTGAGGGAATGAAGAACTACCAGCCTGAGGTGTTGGACAGAAAAGGCAGCTGCACTCCAGGTGATTTTTCTAACAGACAACCAGGTCAAGGGTATGTGGTGCTGCAGTAAGGAAGGTTTAATTCTGCTAGAGCTGAGACTAACAATCAGTACAGATTTTCTACGGGTTTTTGCTCACTCCAAAGTCAGACAAAACCAAATCAACCATTAGATCCCAGCCTACACTGGTTGGAAGAACTAAGCCTAAAACAGGCCAGGGCTGGAATCAACAAACGTCCACCATTTCCTAACCCATTTCAAGAGTAATGTTCCACTAAGAGGCTTTTGCAGGAGTTTTGACTTCTGACAACAGTCCTGGCATCTACTGCCAATTTATCACTTTCTCATGGGCAGCAGAGGGTTACAAAAGTCTAAAAAACTGAGGTCTAAATTGCACCATTTGAGTTGTTTGAACATCCACCATAAAAGGACTTATATGTATACACTGCTTTAATTAATTAACTTCCAATTACATTTGATACGACACTGAAGTAGCTTGATGATAACACCACCTCTTTTACTTCTAGTACCTGGAGTATGCCTGAAAGCACCTCAGAGCCTCCACTCAAAACATCATGAATCATGAACAGGCAGAGTGCCCAAGCAGAGTCCAACAATAGAGCAGTAACAAAACCACATCCCACCCACAAAGCATCCCACACAAACAAGCCCTCAGCAGCAGAGAGCGGAAACAAGCCATCCTGGGAAAGGTGCTCAGTGAACAACCCACGAGACCAGCCACAAATACTGCTCCAAGAACTGGTCTTGCTTGCTCTGAGAGAGGACAATCTACAGACACGTCTGGGAACTCTGGGCAACAGATGTCATGAGTAGACATGACTTATCTTCCTGGCCTTCCTCAGAGGACACAGTGCCAACCACTGGGGGTTCCCACACACACTGCCTGGCACATGGGGGGGGAGGGAAATGTTTAGGTAGATGGATATGGCAAACTTGGAGGACAGGGCCCTTCTGTGTCTCTCTGAGCAGCTGAGGAAGAAGGCAACTTAGCTTGAATTCTCATGGCCACATAAAAGGGAGACTGAAAAATGCTTTCTCACACGAATGGCAGCAGATGCTAGGAGAGTTATGACCTACTCAGGTCACAGGTGATGCCTTGACATGCCTACATCAGAGCGAGGGCTTTCAGTACACTCCTCACTCCCAACTGCAACCCTCAGGTCAGGACATTCCTCCTCTGCCAGAAGTGGAGGGAACCTGCACAGGTGATCTCTTGGAAATGAGCTGTGTTTCTCAGACTGCCCAAGCTCTGCAATGGGTTAACACATCTTACTTCTTGGCTAATGCATTTCTGCTGCTTTTGTTATGTTTGCTGCCTTTACTGCTGTTATCAGAGGTGATGCTCCTTTGGCCTGTATCTGCTTTGGCCTTTATTTGACATGGAGACAAAACTGAATGGCAGCAGCACCAGCTCTTGCCTACCTTGACTCTGACCATTTCAATACTGACTGCAAATGCCAACTTGTCACGGAGGGAGCTGCACTGAAGGAAACTCCCTCTAGCCATAAGGAATAGAAACATGGAGTTCACTGGAAAATAAGATTTTCTTAACACTTTACATGTTCTGTTTGTTTGGCCTCCTTTTCTCTAGGTTTTTATACACAGAGGGTGACACCGCATTCCCGGCTGCGGACGTTGGCAGGTTGCAGTGTCTGCAGTGGGGACTCTGAACAGAGCTCAACTCTTTGTGACCCTCCAATGCCCCTGAAGATAACAGGGCTGTATTTAACTAAAGCTGTATCTGAAACTCAGGAGGGAGAGATGGATATTCAATGGATGGACAGAACCTCCACCACCCACACAGTCCAGAGCCTGCAGAGAGAACCTTAATGTCAAACTGACACACTACTGTATCTCAGCCTCTGTCACAACCCACCAGTGGGTAACTACAGGCTCCAAATTGAGAATATCAAATATACAATAGTGTCTGCAATACGCTTTATGTTTTAGGCAACTTTTATTTCCAATATATTCAGAAAGGATGACCAGACTCTCTCACAGCTGTTGACGGGACAGTCTTTGCACACTCACTCAGACCTCTGTGTCCTGGGCAGGGGTTCATGGCAGGTAAACCACCATGTCAAATCTAAATATTCAAGAGGCACCATTCTGCTGTGGCTGCTATTTAGGCCTTTTAACTAACACACAGCCATGTCTCTCTTACTGGATCTGTGATGGCAGAGACTCCACTGTGGGATCCAGTACTAGATGACATGAGTCCCTTTGGGCATTTACACTTCACTTCCAAGGGTCTCTCTATGCAGTAACTGCAAAGACAAAGGCTTCAGCAAGGGTTAGTAACACAAAGCTGTCCAAGGACACGGGGGATGTACTCTGTGCCTAGCATGCCCCACGCTGCTGTGCCTTTCCTGCAGAGCTACACCAGCAGGAGTCAGAGGAATCTTTATGCTTCTGGGAGAGAACCCACTTTGACAGCTGGAGACACCAAGTATGACAATGCAGGATCTATTCCTGCAGGTCCTAGAGGGTCTGCTGAGGACATCCACCCAGCTGACTCACAGAGAACAGAAAGTGATGTGGAAAGGACCCAGATGACTGGAAGTGTGAAGATGCTGAAAAGACTGAGATCAGCAGTCCTGGCATTGTAATGAAGTTTGGAAACCTTGCTGGAGCCAGAATGACTGCATCATTCCTCCCTATGTGCCCATAGCATCCCTACCATACAAGTTCTTTCCCCTTAACTAGGTTCCTGTAGCCTTCTACCTCAGAAAGGAGAAATTACTACAGTCACAGTCCACAGCACCATATTTATTTAAAACTGTGAGATACAACAATCAGTATTTTCATGACAATTCCCATCAGTCAAAGAAAATTGGCTGGGAACTCACAAGCAGGTATGTGGATTATGAAATAAATGAACATCTGGCCACTGGGTAAGGATGTGCTCCCAAGAGCCAGGCTTTTCACCGAAATTGTTAAGCCAGCTAGGTATGCTTTTATCACAAATTGGGCAGAAATGCTGCAGGTGCCCATGACATGGCCACTGCAATCCTCACCTACACAGCAATGCAACAGCTACAAGGAATTCACATCCAAATACTCAATATTAAAATGCAGGGCTGAAATACTTGAATTTGCCAAACCTAGTACTCTATGAACACTAGCTGGTTTGCAAACAATGTAATTGGAGTAGAATTGCTATTGTGTTTGTTTGTTTTGAATATATTTGGCCAGGAAGTTGTCCTGGAGGTATAGTTGAGCATAAGTGGTCTGGTGGAAAAATGTCATTCATTCTGTTCCTATTAAAACCAAAAACAATAGCCACACAAAGACAGCAGCGACAATTTCTGCCCTTCATGCCTCTAACAATGTGTTTTCAACCCTAAAGGCAACATCTTGTTTGTACCAAATTGATTCTGGGATCATATTTTATATAATCAAATATATCTTTGAACAAAGATATATTTTATGAACTGCTCAATTTCCAGATGACCTTGGAAACAACAATTCATAAAATATAGCTTTATCTCTATTTTCACAATCAGCTAGGAAACTGGCCCACCCAAACTCTGTGGACTGCCAGTCAAGACCCAGCCAGCAACGAATTACCCAGAGCATCCCAAACTTTAAAATACATTAATTCTTTGTTTCAGCCTCTGAACACTAAGCACAAATTACTTGCACTAGTACTCTGGTAAAGACCAGGGTGGCATCCATCATCTTTCAGTCACCAAAGGAAAGTGTAACCCACACTGCAGGAGACAAAACAATCTAAGCTAGCAAAAAACTTGCTTCATTAAATGTTTGTTATTAAATCTGTACAGAACAACATATATAGACCCGTTATGGTCATGGCGAAGCTGAAGGCCATATTATAGGTTACAGGGAAGGATTTGCTCATGTAAAATGGCCATTAGTGGAAAATCAACAGTTCTAGAAAGAATCACAGGAGCACAAAATGTCAGGGGCTGGAAGGGACCTCTGAAGATCATTGAGTCCAACCCCCCCCCCCCCACCAGAGCAGGACCAAAATTACAGATCACTCAGAAAGGCATCCAGACAGGTCTTGAAAGCCTCCAGAGAAAGAGACTCCACAACGTCTCTGGGCAGCCTGTCCCAGGGCTCTGTCACCCTCACAGCAAAGAAGTTCTTCCTCATGTTGAGGTGGAACTTCCTGGGCTCCAGTTTGAACCCATTGCCCCTCGTCCTGTCCCAGGGCACAAGTGACAAGAGCTTGTCCTGCCTTCTTGATGCCCTCATGTATTTACAGACATAAATTAGATCCCCCCTCAGTCTTCTCCTCTCTAGACTGAAGAGGCCCAGGTCTCTCAGCTTTTCCTCATCAGGCAGGTGTTACAGACCCTTCATCTTCCTCATAGCCTCCCTTGGACTATCTCCAGTAGATCCCTGTCTCTCTTGAACTGGGACACAATACTCCAAGTGAGATAAAAAAACCCACCCTATTTGGTGTTTTACAGTTCTATTGACCACATATATGTTTCTTCAAAATATAGGGGAAAAAAGATCTATTAAAGGGGAACTGAAATTCTTTTAGCAGAGACTGGTTGCACTGCCTGGACTCTCCCAGCGACAAGGGGACAGAAGACCCCATTGGCGACTGGTGGGAGCACTGCAGGTAAAACAAGAGTTGCAGCAATGCCACAGGTACAGAACAGCCCTGAACATCAGCCACCAAGTTCTTCAGATGAATCAGCAAGAAGGGCCACAAGCAAACACATCCATCGAGCCTCTGAGTGAGGGGCAGGGTTTACCAAGCAAACCTTTCTCCCTCTCCCAGCCCCGTCTTCTGCCCCGTGTAAAAGCAAAGGACCAGGGATGCACCCTTAGCTTTAGACAGCACAGCGCTTCTGGACATCTCTTCCTTCTTCTCTTAATGCATTGTATTGAAATAGAATGAGGACAGGGGTGTGACATGAGGTCAGGGAAGCCAAGAGCACAGAGCACAATCTGCAGCACCTCACTGGGGAGGAACGGCTCAAAGGGAGCCCAGCCCAGCCAAATCCCAGAGCAGGATCCTCCTCCTTCCCTCCCCAGCAGACACAGCGGTGAGAGACAGCTCCAAGAAGTGTTTTTAAACATGCTTAACATCGCAAGTAGGGGAAAATCAGCAAAACTTGGGATCAGTTACAAAGTTAACTCAGGGTAGGCAGAGGTCAAGTGAAGGTCACAGGTAGCAGCCCAGCTTGCAGTATTTTTTTTGCTATCTTGACCTCCCAGGAAGCCCTGGGACAGAGGATGTCCCGTGTGTCACACCCATCCAGGTGGAAACACAGCTCTAAACAAGCGTTTAAAGAAGAAAAGCATTTTAATAACTGGACAAATAAATTTGATTAGCAATCTCTAACATTGAGGTGGGGGGATTTTTAACTGTTAACTTATAAAACAATATTTGCTAGCATTCTATGACAAAAGCCAACTACTTGCAGTCTTAATTACATTTGTTTTTTTTCCACATCTCTGCTTACTTTGAAAGTTCACCATTGTCTCTGGTAGGGTTTTGACAAATCCACCAGAGGGTATTTCCAAAACAGAAAGTCATGTTTTTATCAGGATCTCCCCAGAAGAGACCCTGGGGCTTGCATTAAAGCCGTATTTGTTCTCTGTAATATTATATTAGAAAGATTTAAAGTTTTTCTGTTAGTTCAAGAAATGCTTTAAAACACTAGTACCAGAAGAACCTCAGACAGTGACCGCAGGTCTGCTTTTCATCCAAACACAGGAAAAGGAAAGAAAATACAGATCATCCCTAAGACAGCTTTTTCAGGGCAGCTAGATACATCCATTCCCAAATCCCACCGAGTGTGGATGGAATTACCACCCTATACTATAATACTCTCCCAGTGCCCAGGATGCTGCTGGCATCAAGCTGAGTTCTGCTCTCCTCCCACGCTGTGACCTCCTCCTGCCCAGGAGGGCACAATCCACATGGAAGGGTTGGCTGCTCTCCGAGCTGGCCAACCAAGGGAGCACCCAAGCCCAGTGGAGAGGGGCCACCTCCTCCATGGGCTGCAGGGAAGCAGCTAGCTGTAAATTCCATTTGGGACTCTGGGCACTGCCCAGTGGAGACACTAACACAGCGTGTCTCCTGCCTTGTCCAGAGTGTGGCTTCCCAGCATTGTTCTGAATAGCTCTGGACCCCCACTGAAGCACAGTGATGGGTGGCTCGCACTGAAATGTCCCCCAACCAGGCTGATTTATGGCTGCCAGGAGTCTCAAGGATGTCAGCTCTTCCTGATTAATTTTTTTATCCTTATTTTCCCTTGTTTTATATTTGAATATTGCTTATTGCAATATTCTTCAGAACTATTCTCTGGAAAGACATACTGGCTAATTTTTGGGTTGTAAATTGCTCATGAGCAGTTTGTGGCTTGTGTTTAAAAAAAAAAAAAAAAAATTAAAAAAAATCAAGCAACCCTGGCTCATTTTGGTTGGATAAAGAGATTTTGTGGCCTTCATCAATTCTAGTCCCTGACAGCAGTGACAGAGCTCTTATTATCACAAACATACAGTTGCAATTTTAAAATTTGCTTCCTGTGACTCTTAGTTTAAATTTAATCAACAGTTTCTGCTTCCACAAATATTTCTGGCAGAAAGTTCACTTTATAGAATATTTGTGGGCAACAAGTAAGAAGGAAGGTACTGCAAATTTGAGTTTTTTATGTTAGCAAACCCTTGCTGGCTGTCCAGCTGCTCCACTGAAGGATTTAGAGAAGAGCAGCAAAGGAAGGTGTGACACAAGCAAGTTTCTAGGAGCTACTGCAGAATGCAAGCTACAAAAGCCAAAGAGCAGTGATGCAGCAGTGACATGTGAGTGAAGAAAAGACAGCAGGCAACATGGTGGTGGCCCAAAATGGATGGGGGTTGATTTATCTGCTTGATGTCTCTCTGTAGAACCCAAGGCGGGAACTTCCCCCAGACTGGCCAACAGATCCTGTGCAACACAAACAACTTAAGGTGAAGAGCAGAGTTCTGAACAAAAGATGGTTGTTGAGCAAAATGCTATTAATAGTGCTGGGTTTTGTCCCAGAAATGTTGCGTAAAGTGGGACAATTCACATCCCTTCTCTGTGCTTCCATTTCCTCTCTGAAATATCCCACTTAATATTTTTGGGGCAGGGACTGTCTCTTGTTATGACTCTGAGCTCTGAATAGCACAAGGGGAACAATGCTGCAGTCAGGACCTCTGGATGCCACCACAAATGCCAAGTTTAAGCAGCAGTGACAACACGCGGAAGGAGTTTGGGATCCAAGGAAGACATGAGGAAAGACAGGGCAAAATGTGGGATTCATCTTGTATTATAAGCATGGATGGCTCCCATCTCCGTAGAAGCGTGACAGGGAAAAGCAAGGAAGCAGTTGAGCTAGACAAGAAAGAAGAAGGCTCTTTGTCCAGAAGCTCCAGCTTAAGCAAAATTCCTCCAGAGCTGCTCCTTCACTTCTTCATTCTCACTGTCCCTCTCCGTCATTGTCTCCCCAAGCCATCCCTGAGTAACTCCATGCAGAGGAATGCAACCACCCAAAAAAGGGATGTTCAGGAGTCTGAGACATGGCATGAAAAACCTGATGGAAAGAGTGGAGTTTCCTCTGATGGGGAACATTTTTGTAGGAAAAAAATCTTAATACCCTGTGCATGTGGACTTTCTTTCTGATAAACATGTAGAAGATGCAGTGGTGCTAAGGATCTGCCCTGGAAAGACCTAGTTAGACCTTTATCATCTTCAAGGTCCACAGAATCAACATGGAAAGGCCCAAAGACAGGGTTCAGGGAGACAACAAATCATAAGATTACAAGAATAAGCTTCAGAAGTTGAGCAGAGCCCGTACCTGCCCTGCAACATCCATCTGTACTCCCAGGACAGAGACACCTAACAACATATTACCTACGCTGCATCCGAGAGACTGCCCCAGGAGATGGCTGGCTTCAAGGATATACCTGATCCCAACCTCATAACCTCTCAACAGGCAGCACTAGATCCCCTCTGGGAACAAGTCCAGGGTACCTGCAAGAAAGACTGTCAGTACAAGGGCACACTAGTTAGCAGGTGACAGGAAACCCAGCCACAATATCAACTATTGAGACCTGTGAGGCTCTTTTGGTCTTCTCCTTGCCCATGCCAGCCACCACCAATCACCAGTAACCAAAATCACTCATCTTTGTTCTTCCTTTCTCAACTCACCTTAGCTGTGAGGACAACGGGTTTTTGTCTTTCAAGATCAATGATCTTAAAAACCTTGAACATCACTCTTAAGCCCCAGCTTCATGTTCCTTTCATTTCTGGAAATGCTGACTACCTCCCACATTTCACTGAAGAGCTCCAGGCAGCCTTGTCTTCAGGAAACTGGGAGGGCCTGAATCATCCTTTCAGACAGGCACCTGAATATTGGTGCTGCTTTTCTGTTTCACTACCAGTTTGGGATGGTGCATCAGGAACTCCACTCACACACAGCTCAGAAACAACTGCGAGTAGCATTGGACTCTCTGGTCACACACTCTCTCCCTGGCTGCAGGACGTAGAACCTGAGCTGACCCTCACACTCTGGGGAAGGTGACTGCTCTTCACCCTCATGGCCTGTATGTCCCTGTAGTGACAGTTCCTCTGTGTTCAAGCCTGAAACACCAAGAGAAGAAAGCCTTCCTGCTCACCAAGATGTTGTTGTTCCAAGTTACAGGACCCCTGGACACATACAGAGGAAGGATCCATCCCAGAGCTGCTTTTGTCATGGTGCTTCTGACCAAGGACCCACACCAGCAGTTACCTGGTGGATCATGGAGACTGAACATCACAGTCAAGCACAGCCTATCCTATTATGCTTTTCATCCCATTTTTCAACTTGCACCCCTCTCTTTATAGTTTGGTGGTAAATAAATGTCTAGTCAAAATCTCAGATAATTAAGTTGGAGCGTCTTTGTGAACATGAACAAAGGCTAAAGGGACACCTCAGACAAGATCATCAGCCCTGCCATGTGAACCATATTCTGAAAAACCTTCCCAGGTAACTAAAGATGAACAGATCCAGCTTCTCAGGCACTCTCCCAGACTGCCCTTAATTGCTGTGGAATTAAGGAAAGGCAGCAGAGGTTAACCATGCATGGTGCACCATGAAGGGCAGCAGCTGGCAAGCCCTCAGCTCCCCACACTGCACTCTCCTTCACTCCCCTGACAATTTGACACACTGCTGTTTATCCTAATCCATTGTTCATGGTCCTCCCCACCCAGTTTTCAGTCCATGTGATGCTCTCCTGTCCTTACCAACTGGAATTAATTTGGGGTGCTAGGGCTCTATCAAGACACTTTACTAAAATCCAAATGCTGGCAAAATATTACCTGCTTTTGGTCTTTTATCAGACACCCAGAGTAAACAACCAAGCCATCGTATTTTTGGGATGCAGTCGTCTTGTAATTCCAGACTCCCTCAGTGATCCTCTGAATAACCAGGTCACTTTGAGATGGAGATGCTGATCAGCCAGGATTGTTTATCAACATAAACCTTATTCTCCCAGAATTCCCCTCTACCTTTAACTTGTTATTTAAAGCTGACACTGCTAAAACATTTAGCTGAACTTAGGTCAAGAAAAGATGGCTTTTAAAAGACTTCCAATGGTTCATTTGCAATAAATGACTGAGGAATAAATCATTTCAGCCCTGATGAGTCCTTGGCAGCCAACTCTGTTAGCAGGGCAACTCCAGCAGTGAAGAACAGGGGAAGGCTTTGGTGACGCATGGGGACCCGTGACAGGCACAGAAAGCAGCCAGGAAAGACCACCATGCTGCAGAGAGGCTGCCACATTGGGCTAGACCATGTTCCTTGCCAGACAGGGACCTCCACATCATGGCAGTGAGTATTACTTACTCCTTTTGAATAACTTCGCAGTAGGGAAGTCTCCTGCATTCTCTCAAGGGCAGAGCTGTTTTTCTGCCCTAATGCCCAGAGGCTCATAACCCCAGCATGCATTTTCACCCTGCTTAATCCAGATGACAGCATGTCCATGCTTCACTGAAAGGTCTCTCCTCTCTGTCACTCCTGCTATGCTAAAACAAGAGCCTTCAGTGCCTGCAGCAACAGCTTCAGGGGGATACCAATGTAACAAGTGGGAACTGACCAAAAGCAGCTGGGGATGCCTGGGCTTCCACCTTTGGCCTCAGAGGAGATAAAAAAAGAATGGTTCATTTACATGACTTTCTGTACTGCCACCGTGTCCCTCTTCCTTTTAGAGACCTCAAGTTTCAATCTGGTGGCATGGAAGCTGTTTCCAGGGTCTCCCCCCACACCCAAATGCAAAGGTTCTTCCCTGCTCACACACCATCCCTGCAAGAGCCAGAGTAATGCTTCACATGGAAAGCACTAGCAGCTTTGCAACAGTGTGACTGGGGGCATGGGACCTCCATCCACCACCAGGAGTTGAGCTGGGGACCACCAGCTCAGCAGACACAGGCCACCCACAGACCACAGCCAGATCCCCATAGGACCATTTCCCCAGCATCTCCTGTTGGAGCTGAGACAGTGATGAAGGGGAGGGTTTTGAGGACAAGGCTTCAGCAAGCTTCATGCTCTGGCATGTGAGGGTCACAGATGACAGCTAGGGTGGCCAGTCCGGTAGCTCTCAGTGAGGACCATATTTGTGGTCTGCAGGGCAAAATGCCATAGCTACACACAACCCTGCAGCACACTGCCCCAGCAACTCAGGCAGCTCACGTGGACTGCAAGCGCAGCACAATGGCTGCTGACTCAGGGGAATTTGTCAAGATGAGTATCAGGCTGCTCTGACAGGCTTGGACTCGAGCAGCTAATCCAAGCTCAAACCTGAGGAAGGGGGACTGTCAACTTGGATTGACTTGTGCAGCCTCTCCTTTCAGGGTAGCTACTCCAGAGGGTACCAAGAACCCCTAAGGTAAGCCCTGCTCTGCAGATGTCCTTCTCCTCAGAGAGGAGCACCTCCTCCCTACCACCCCCTGGCCTCCTCCACAGTGCATCAGGAAACCATGGCCAGCTCCGAAAAGAGCTGCCACAGATACTCTGGCTGCTCAAGTCAAGTGCAGATGTTCAACCCAGTCCAGCTGGCAGCACGGTAAAAATATCTGTTTTTTTCTGCAGAGTTTAAGGCAGGAATCTGGAGTAGAACACCTTTTCCCCTTTAGATTCACACCCTAGGCCAAGCATGTTTTGCAAGAGCCTCCCTGTGCAGACAAGCCCTAAGGCTTCAGTGCAGAAAAAGGCCCCTGACAGAGGAATCACCTGAGCTCTTCCCAGGTCAGGGCCCCAGTATCACAAGGGGGTGGCTGCTACACCTGCACGTGGCAGGGTCAGAGCCATGTGGTTCACCATTAGCTTCAGAAGACAGCAAATATGTGCAAGAGACACTCAGTGTCCCTTCTGACCTGCAAAAAAGATGATGAAGAGAGGAAGGAGAAAGAAGGAGAAGACAAGCAGATGCCAACCACTCAGCTGAACTTACTAGGAAATCATGCATTGAGCCCCTTCTCCTTCTCAAAATGGTGATATTGGATTAGATATAACGAGCTACCCTCCTGGAGATCTTTTTGAGGCTTGTAACTACCTTTGAATTGTTAGGCCCCAGAGAGGACACACTGACTGGCTTTGCCCTGCAATGACAAAGGATAAGTGAAATTAGAGATTCTCAGAAAAATAAAACAAGTACAACACCTGGGGCTTTACGGGAAATACCAGATTATCACAATTCTGGCAATGAAACCAAAACTGTTGGCAGTGCTTCAGAATACTACTCCTTTTTTTGTTTTCCATTCTAACCCCCCAAAATGAACAGGACTCCTACCTACCTAACCCTGTAAGAACACCAGAGCTGTGACTCATGCCATCACTCTCAAACACTGACTCAAAGCATTGCCAGCAGAAAATGTTACAACACATGAAATACACAATGGCCCTGCTAACACAAGGTTTGTTCTTAAAATGGCATGGCCTGCCCACATTTGCCAAATACAGGATAGACAAAGGAACCTCTCCAGGAGCACTAATAACTCAACTAACCAACCAAACACGTGCTATGTAGACAGAGGTGTTTCCGAAAGCTGTTATCTACATCTTTCAATTGTACAATATTTCTTTGCCACTTCTGCTTTCTCTTCTGCCCATCAGCAACAGGTAGAATGGAGACACTTGACCACAGAAAGGAGCAATTCCCTGAAATGTGGTTTAGGAAAGTCCTCAGCAAGAGCACCAGCATTGCAGCTGCTTGTCTGCAGATTCAGGAGGGCAGTCTTATAGTGCAAGGTTTGCCAGTAGGAGAGTCAGAACTAGTATTGAAAAAAAAATTAATAAATTAAAGCTTGGGAGGTCTGTGGAAGCTGAGATCACTTGCCCTGAGAAGGGTCTGCAGTGCCTACCCCATGGGCAGCAGGACACATCAGCATCCATCAGCCTGCCTTGACAAATGAGCTGAGGGAGAGGAGAAGAGGCAGAAGCTGCATTGTAACCAGGAGATAAGGACTAGATGCTGGGGATACCCAGCCCAAAGTTGTAGTGTGCCCTGACTGCTGATTCACCAGCACTGGCATCCAAGCAAGCAGCAGAAAAGCTTGCTCAGGACATCTTCTGTAGCAAGGCTCTTTCCTGACTGCCTGGCTGCACGAGGACCATTTGCCCACTGCAACATTTTTCACTTGGCAGCTCTTTGAATAAAAACAAATCTCTGCATCCTCATGCCTGAAAGTGCACAACTGTGAATCAGGAAAGCCAGATCAGTCAGATCCTCATCCTTGTCCTTAAGGAATGGGCTGCTGCAGTGCAGCATGAGTGCCTACAAGCCACCACCACAGCACAGGATGGTTCTGTCCTTCAGCCTCTGCCTCCTGCAGGAATCTCAAGTGTTCATTTAACCATCATCCACCACCATTCCTCCAGATTTTTACCATCTTCTTCCCCCACTACCAGCATTATTTGCCAAGATATCCCTTCAGAAATCCACCCACTCACCCTTTTAGGGGAGTCCAAAGCCAAGATACCCTGGAGTTTACCAGGTCTCTCCCTTGATCTAAATGTGTAGACTTCAGACAGCAGAAAGGTTTCCTTATTCCTCTCTAGCCCTGCTGGACAGAAAGGGGGTGCCCGGGGCTCATCAGGGTGGGCAGGAGGAAGGACACGCAAAAATAGGTGCTGCCTCCCATCTTACTGAAATGACTCTTTTAGGCGAAAAGGTTCAGATTCTGGACAAAGACTGTTCATACCCAGGACTGGGTGCAAAATATTCTTTCAAGAAGAGAGGAAGCATTGACATTATTATACACACATTGCTTTTGGTACTGAGTCATCATTTCATGTAAAATCCAGGATAATTTCTGTTTTGGGCTGAATCCCTTTTCCTTGATCATATAACTGGCATCTCTGCAATGTTAGGACCTCTTCTGCAATGCAAATTTTAGCTGTGTTTGTTACCCAACAGCTACCCAGAGAGTTTATTTTAGCATTCATTAAACGTGCCTCTCACGCAGACTCTCAGCACAAATACAGAAACCTAATCTCCTTTATTGACAAATGTGAAGCAAAATACACTTCTATGCCAAAGAGTTCATCACATTCCTTGTCCTTGCCCTTCAGGCAAAAGCCTGAATGAGCAGATGAAACACACACGATCTCTGCAAGGGAAACAGTTTCTTGGGTAGCAGCAACCAGGCAGACTCCTGGCCTTTGAAAGATGGCCTTCCCAGCTCCAGTAACTCGACCTATGGATTCAGGACCTGTTAGCAAGACTTTCTGGATCACTTTAACACCTCAGTCATTTTCAGGCAGCCAAGATTTACAGCACAAGGTCTGCAATTTGCCCTGCTCATCGCAGAAGCCACACAGTTTTGCAGTGGGATATTGTCTGCTGGGGAACTGATGCTGCTGCATGAGCTGTGGTGTCCATCAGGGATCTCACCATGGGGCAGGCACATCAGCAGCACAGGCTGGCTCTGAAAACCTGCCGGCTGAGGAAGCTCTGCCTTGCATTGCCAGTTGTCTACCCAAAAGGGAGCAATGTACCAGCAGCCACTGGAGTGCCTTCCAAGCCTCTTTCCCATCAGTATTCCCCTTGTTTGCAAACCCTGCAGTGGAACTCAGGCAGGAGATTAGTTTTTCTGCTTTGCAGTGCAGCTGAGGATTCTCTCCTGCAGGGAGCAGCAACTAGCATGGGCACAGATGATGCTGGGTACCTTGCTGTGCACAACTGTGCTAGCAGCTGGAAGATCCTCCCTCTGCCTGGCCCAAACTCAACATTCCCCTCTGCCAGCCCTGCCCCACTCACAAGAGCTTGGAAACGGGCACAGGAGCAAGGCAACTGAACACCCCCACAGTACAGGCAAGGGGACATGGCAAGGTGCAAGGGGGCAGGCAGCACCTTGCCCTCAGCTCCCTGGCCAGTTTTCTCCCAAGAGGATCAATAGACAGTTCCCGGCTGAGACGCGAGAGAAGACTAAGAGGATATTTGTATCTGAAGGGTGGGTGTCAAGAATGGGCCAGTCTCTGTTCAGTGGTGCCTGTGATAGGACAAGGGGAAATGGCACCAAGTGACAACACAGGAAGTTCCACCTCAACATGAGGAGAAACTTCTTTCCTATGAGGGTGAGGGAGCCCTGGGACAGGCTGCTCAGAAGGTTGTGGAGTCTCCTTCTCTGGAGACTTTCAAGACAGGTCTGGACATGTTCCTGTGTGATCTGCTCTGGGTGTTCCTGCTGCAGCAGGGGTGTTGGACTTGATGATCTTCAGAGGTCCCTTCCAACCCAAATGATTCTATGATTTGCTGATCCAACTTCTCCCATCACAAATATGGGAGCACTATCAATAATCTGGCCAATACCATGTGCTCTGGAATAGACTCCCCAAAGCCATGCCTGCATACACACCAATCCTGGAGCAAGACCAGTTTGCCCCCAGAGCAAAGAGGCTTCTCTCTGGCAGAGATGGGAAACAGCTGGAACACACAGAGCTCTTTTGCTGTGCTTTGAAGCAGAGGCAGAGCTGCTAAGCATGGGAGTTTTGTCAATGGTTTGTCTGGAGGAAGAGATGTACAGGAGGCATACAAGGAGCAAGAGGATCAACACAGGCTTTGTCAGAGTAGTGTGGCAGCCAAAATTGCATCCCTACACCCCCCAGAGGGCTGGAGAGCATCAGGAACCAGGGGACCGCTTCAAAGTTACTTCAAAGTGGAATAAAAAAGCCATGTGAGCACAAGCATATGTACATGGGCACACATACAGAGATTCAGAGCTGGGCTAAAGTCCCAGCCTTCAAATAAAAAATTCTAACCAGAGGGTCAGATTCTCAGCTGGGTACATATCATACACACCCCAACAGACAGGAGACAGGTCAGAGAAAAACCCACTGAGAACCTGGCTGACAGATTTTAACCTGTTTTTACCCTCAAATTAAGCAAATGTGCAAATTCTGACACCAAAAGGAGGTTTCTATGAATGGCTTCCATTAGTTAATTAGTGAATTAGTGACATTAGTCAATCATGTAGGAAATCTGCTTCAGATTTTTGGGGTGTTATTTTTAAAACAAAACACTAAAACACATGACTTTAGTATAGATTTAAGGTAAATTGAAATGCCATTGCTTCCCTACACAACATTCTTTCTGCCCGTCTCATGCATCTGTAGATGTCAGCTCAAAAAGACAGAGACTTGGAGAGCAAATGAGGTTCCCTTCTCCTCCCCACCCTCCACATGCGTGAAAATTCCAGAAAAACTGGATTCTGACTTCCATGTGTAGTCAAAAATTGAAGGGAATAGTAAGGATGACTCAGGCTGTAGAGAGCTCAGGACAACTCTGAACATCACCATTGCTGGGTGGATACAGCCTTGTGAGGCATATTGCTCTTCTCTGCAAAGAAGCTCTTCTTCATATTGAGGAGCTCTTACCTTCCAGACATGCCTGATCTAAAATCCTTTATATGGACTGATAACTGAGTCTGCCAAGCCTCATTACCAGAGTTATTAATTACCTAAATGTTTAATTTTTACTATTGTTACTTGCATTTGTTGTTACAATTCAGAACATCTCAAAAATGCAGCATGTTATCCTGCCCTTGTCAAAGAGGAGACAATCCCAGGTCACATCAGTTCAAAACACAGCTTTGTATCTGGAGCACAGCACAGGAGCTGGGACCATGTTCTGGCCAGGAGGCCACGCACGTCCTGCACATCTCTGGACACTCTCACGGGATGTTGAGGGAATCTGCAGTTTTGCTCTGACCAGGCCTTTGTGGGCCCAGTGAGAGATTCCCTCTTGGTCAGAGTCACGTTTCCCAACCATGTGAGTCTTGTTATCCTGCCCCAGAGAGGAGGTCAGCAAAACGGGTGATGCATGTCCAAGCTGCAGCCTGACTGGAGAGGCCTTCGCCCTCCCAAACCTCCTCAGCTGCCAGCTCGCCCCTCCACCTCACTGGTGCTGGCAGGTCAGTGGAGGGTCACCAGCCACCAGGACAGTACACACTGACACTAGGAAGTAGGGTGAGCAGCTTGACACAGCACCGTGCAAACTTCTGGGTGAACCAGGAGTGGTGAGTCACTCCTACCCTGCTTTCCACTCCCTCCAGCCTCATCCTCTCTGATACGAGATGCACCTTCCTAAAGCACAGCTCCAAGTTATCTCATTGCCTGATGGCCTCTGCCCTGAGCATGGTCTCCAGCACAGAGTGGACAGCCAGCCTTTGCTGGGACTTCAGAGTCCTGTGACTTCTCAGCCAAAGGAAATGACTTGGATTTACAGTCCCAGTAATGAACTGCAAGCTCAGCTGCTCTTGAACTTCAGTTCTTCAAGTTCTCAAGAGACAGTTTGGTTTCTACAGAGCTTTGCTACCAGAAGAAAACAAGCACATCCAAGCAAGAGCCATGTGTGACCCACAGCTCCACTTACTGCTTACTGCAAGAGCATGGCCCCAAAAATGCAAAGCTCCCAGGCACTGGAAAAGGCACAGGGCTGCATGACCCCCATGCTGAACTACCCTGAAAGTGTTCACTGGAGTCAAAGGGAAAATGAGGAGGAGTCAGTAGAACAAGAGGCTCCTTTGCTCCTCTCTCTGCCTCTGGAGTTAAACAACTGAAGCGGGATGTAGGTTCACACCCTTGCCTTGCCCTAGTCTCATCCCACCTTCTCCAGTCAGTTTTGAGTTCAAGCCCTGCTGCAGTGCTACTACAGCTCAGTCCTGAGCCAAGGCTGGAGATCTGGGCAGCCCTCAGAGCAGGAGGCTGGAAGCCCAGAGGCAGGAAGGAGGATGACAGGGCCAGGCTGTTCATGGAAACACAGCTTTCCTTTAGCTGCTCTGCAGCTGGAGCCTGTCACATAGACAAACGCAGGAGGAGGAGGGCATGACCTCAAAGGTCAGCAGCCAGGCTGTGCTCAGCCCCTCTCCAGATGTTCCTCCTCTCACCAGAGACTGCCTTTTCCAGGTTACTTACACCCACCTCCCAAAAAGGATTGAAAATGGAGTGCCCTGAGCTTTTGGATCCACAGTGGTATTACTTACTAATGTGCCATTCTGCTCCATCCTGCCTCCCTGCCAGGAGTTCCTAGCCCCCTAGTCAGCCTGAATGGAGGGACAGGTTATTCCTCAACCCTGATGGGTGTCTCTCCCATAACCCTTCTGTTTGTATTAACAACTGAGACTATGAGCTGTGGACAGTGGAGGAACAGAGCTGCATGCTCATTTACCAATCTCTCCTTCTGTAAAGCTAGAGAGCTCCAGCAAACAGACCAGAAAGTAGCTGGGACATACAAACTCTTCCTTTACCCCAGCATGAATCACTGGAGCTTGTGAGTCAGACCCCCTCTGTTCCCAAATCTGAGCAAGTCACTGCAGGTTTGCTGAGCCATGGTAAGTGGCCACACATGGGCTCTTTGCCACGGCAATGGCAGCAGCAGCCCAGGAGCCACTGGAAAGGCTCTAGTGAAAACAGGCATGTGGACAGATCCTGGAGCACAGTTGACATCTGGTACCTTGTGTGTGTCTGGGTGTTCATAGAAATAGAAACTGCTACTGTAGGATTTCCACTGTGGGTTATCCTTGTAAACAAGCCTTTTGGCTAATGTTGCTATGAGCTCCTTAGAACTGGAGTTTTTCCTATAAACAGAAGACTAAGAGCAAATCAAGAACAAATCAAGAGCATGTTCACCCTGCAGTGTGGACAGAGATAACTCAGATGGAGCTGCGCCAGCGGTGAAGTAGATGTTTTGGTTGCACTACTGTTGAGTATTTCCAGTAGCATGAGCTTCCACCACAAAGCCTGCACCTAGCAGCTGCAAGACACTCCTTCATCCCTCACCAAGCTCTGTGTTCATGTGGTAGCACTCCAAAGCACCCCAGGCTGGTAGACCTGGCTCACATACACCTGCTTCTGCTGCAATTCCACCGCTGGCTTGTGCCCAGGGGCACCTTCCTCCTTAAAACCCAGGGAGGTTCAAGAGCAATAACCTTCTGCACAATCTTTCTACCAAATCCTGACTCATCTGGGAACTGAGGTTAAGCTGGTTCCTACTGAAACTTGAAACACTCTGCAGAGACTTCACCTGCTCTCCAAATAGTTTTCCAGCATTTGCATTTGCCACAGGCAGTTCAAGAGAAAGGTACAATTCCTGTGTTGCCTGCATTATTAGCACTGACAAACAACAACCTTAAGCACACGCAATGTTTTGCTCCGCACCAAGTAAAAATAAGAGAGAATGCCTGGAATGGCTGAGAAACTTAACCAACCAAATGCTTTACATTTCTCTGGTCATTTCTCCCCAAGCAACCTCACTGATGTACAGATGAAACACAGACGGTTTCCAGTCTCATAGCCCTTCCCTTTCTCACCTACCCCACCATCAAAGCTTCCTCCAGCCCTTTTGCTTCTCCTCCTGCCTGTCTCCCTGGGCAGCTGGTGCACTGGCCTCCTAATCCACTGCCACAGCTCTGGCATTTGCTCACCTTGTTCCGCTCTGAAATTTGTTCCGGCACCAGTCTGTTTGTTCCATTTCTCCAAAGTCTACCCCAAACCTTTCAGAGTGCAAAATGCAGCTTCTTTTACACCCAAGGTCTTGCCTCAAGTCTTTGATTGCCCTGAGCCATGCAGTGTCTGACAACATACCATCTTCTCCTGCAGTGAGGAAGCTCTCCTCCCGACCTGAACTTGGCCAGCACTGCAGGAGCACTATTAATTTATCTGCTGGTCTGTTGCTACATCCTGCAGCTCAGCAGAAGGCTGTGCCTTCCATGCATGTTGGGTGGGACACAGTCTATCTTTCAATGCATGTTAGAAACTTCTAAAAGAAGAATCCTGATGGTGCTTCTTCATAGGTGGACACCATCTCCCTCTGGAGGCCTTCACATGCTGTTCCACTGGGTAGATCTGTAGCTGAGGCACTCATTTTAGGACAGCTGCATCACTAGAGGCATAATAATATGAGTTTAAGTTAAAGATAGCCCTTGTCCTCAGAACAAAGCTAGCACTTCACATGAGATCAACAAGCCTCTTTTACACATTCACAGAAGCCAAAACAATTGTGTTTAAAAGCTGCAGTGGAAGAATTCTCTTCTCCCCTGTGTCTGAGAGACCTCAGGGGAAATCTAGCATCTCCCATGGCCCTTTCCTGAAACTACTGTTTCAGCTGTCTCTTCCTCTAAGAGATTTTTCTGCTGCTCTAAATTAAGTGGCAGTGAACAGCTTTACTGCAGGGTACAATTCCCCCAGACCAGCTGGCAGGGCTGGGAGATCACCACTGGAAGTAGGAGTGAGCACTTCTCCATGCCAGGGCTGTCCTGGGGCTCTCTACAGAGTACCCCATGAAGAAGTCTAGGGGTGATTACCCATGCAGGTACCCATGAGCACAAGGGATCAGTACTATCAGAGAGTCACAGGTCTCAAACTTTGGCCCTCAGCAGCCAGAAACTGGTCAGGGCTCCAGTGTGAAGAGGGAAGGCTTTCTACCCTGTATCATTCCCTGAGTCTCCCCTGAGCTGACAGTCAAACAGATGTTCCTGTCTGGATGTTCTTAGAGTCTTTTAAAGATTTTTGTAGCTTTCTCTTCTGCCTCCTGGTTCCAGAGGGATCAGCACACCTTATATGCATGGAAATATTACAACCTGGGAAGAAACAGAGAATATGAATTGCCCTTGCAGTCCCATGCCAGCTGCCTGATTTGTGCCAGGGCTGTGTTTTTACATCAACCTGAGCGTGCCAGAGAGGCAGCCTGAGGTCCAGCCACAAGCTGCAGAAACAGAGTCCACAGGATAATCTGCAGCCTGGAATGAGGGTCTATGTACCAGGACTGGGGCATCTGCTCAGAAGTGATTGGGGGAGGAACTCTTCTAAAAGTCCTTTTTGGGAAGCACTGCTCTCATGCCTCTTAGACAACATGGCAAAAGGGTCACAGGTTCCACCAATTCCAACCACCTCAACCCAAAGTAGGATTTGGTTCACAGACATCACAGAAAGCCAAGTGTCTTCCTCTGATGGATCTACAAGGCAATCAACGGGCAACCTCTGCAGCAATAAGCAGCAAAGGATTGGCCTGGGTCCATGAGAGAAAGGTGGTTTGCAGCCTAGCCAAAGTCCAGTTGTGGGATTTATATGGCATAAAGCATGTCTAGGTTGCATCTCAGCAGAGGACTAAGTTGTCAGTGTGAGTAACTACAAGTCTTTACATGTTCCCCCTAGAGCAATGAGATACTGCAAGGCTGTGATGTGGCACTAGAAAGCAGAGTGTGGTCTGACCCCTCCACTTACGTCTCCACACACAGCCCCCATGGCCTTGCCATGGCCCATGTGTCTCAAGGTGGGTGGGTGGTCCCTTGGCAGTCCCAGTGTGCCTCATCCCCCCACTGTGCCCAAGCCAGTGTCCCTCAGACACATCAACCCCTCCATCCTGCTTCCAGCAGAGAAAATGTCCACGATGCAGGCACTGCACTGTCCCATCTGTGCTGATGGCTGTGAGACAACCTCCAGTCCCTGCATACTTCACAGACCCTTGGGCAGATCTGGTCATCTCCAAGCAGCTGCTGCCTCTTTTGGGTGGTTTCAAGCTCTCCATCTTAAAGCTATCCCAAAAGTCTCCTCCCAGATCCCACAGCAAAAACTAAAGTTCTGATGTCATAAGCAGGAGACCAGGAGTGAGGTCAATCTCCACATCATCAGCACCTGCTGCCACCCCGGCAGCTCTGAGGCAGAGCTGGTGGAGGAGCCCGTGCCCTGGCCGCAGCAGGGTGGTTGGTCTCTGCTCAGAGTAAAGGGATGAAAAAGGGTAAGGGCAAATCCTGCCACCAGCAATGCCAGCACCAAGCCAAGACAAATCTGCTCAGGTCAAGAGCGCTCACTAGCATCATGCCAGCAGGACCCAGAGCAGAACTGCATCTAGGCAAGTGAAGAGCTAAACTGACAGACTCCTCTGGGACCCTGTCCAGCTTCTAGCCTCTCTTAACACTGATAAAACACCAAGTCTGACAGAGTGCCGCTCTGTCCAAATGCATTGCCAGATAAACCACAGATAAGAAACAGCCAGGGATAATCCCTCCCTGATACCGTGACACCAAAAGAAACACCACTGTGCTGCACTACCACCAAACCTGTATCTGTCCCAGACAGTTCTTACATTGCCCCGGCTCGTACTCCACAATTCCTCAGGCATCCAACTTTACCAGTTAAAGGCAATCTAAGCACTGTATCCTGGCAACATCTGAAATACTGCCCTGCTCATTCAGTAATGAGCAGTCACGATTCCTCTAAGGAACAGCCCAGTTTTGCTAATAAGCATATCAGCAAAGAGGGAAGGTTTACAGTCCACATGTCTTTAGCTACAACTCAATGCAGTTACCTCAAAAAGTGAGGAATCACTTAAATCTGATCTCTGAGAGTTGGTCTGTCCCAAGGAACAGTCCCTGTGATCCTCCAAAATAGTGGGTTTTGATATTTACTTCAGGAAGAAGCAAGAAAATGACCAACCAAACAGCAAAACACCACACACCAGAACTCCCAGAGAATTAGCACAAGACCCCTCAATTACCACATTACTGTGACAGGAACCGAGTGCTGCTGGTTTTTGAGATAGTACATTGCCCTGAATTCCTGGGGCTTTGGGTATTTAAAAAATGAAAAGAAGAAAAAGAAATAGAACAAGAAAAAGAATAAAAAGAAAGAAAAAGAAAATAGAAAAATAAAAATAAAAAAGAAAAAGAGCTCAAGAAGAAAGCAGACCTATAACAGCATGAAATATGAATGAGATGCACAGATTTGCACACTTGCCTGGCAAACACTCCCTACCATTTGCACCCTCATGCAACCCACAAGTACTTTCCTGCTAGCTTTCTGGCTTCTCTCTTCTTTCTTTAAGTAAAATTTGTTAAAAATGGGAAGTACCTTTTCCTGGGTCAGGTTCTCTTTCCCCTTTTTTCCCTTCTTTGTTCTTTTTGCTCTTTCCTTTCCCCTTTTTCTTGCTCTCGGACATTCTGCACAAGTGTTTACAGTCTCAGGAAAAGACAGTCCACACCAGATCTATATGCCCCACGACTGCTACTCCAAATATTACTTGCCAGCTGCAACTTCCGACTGTTCTTATATTGTTTCTGACACAGACAACACCCACCACTGGGTGGAGAAGCAAAACTTTAACCGTTTGCTCACTGCTCCCGGTAGTCTGGAAAGATGCCCTGGGTTACAGTGGGAGGACAAGGGGAGCAGGGCTACAGGATGGGAGTACCTGTCCCAAGAGTGTCTTTGACACATAAAGTCTAGAGTTGGTTTTCCATCTGTTGATTCTGTCTCTAGCAGCAAATAAGCTGTGAACAGCTTCTGGAGCATCACAGAAATAAGTGTTTCGGGAACTGAAGTTCAGACCTCAGTGATATGTGTGAGGCAGGGGAGTCTAAAGAAAAGGGTAGAGCCTTGCAAACCACTCTTGTTCTGTTTTGACCCTGCAGAGGGATTAAGTTGGCCAATCTCCTTGGATTGCTGTTCCCACCATAAATCAGAGTGATTTCACCTGCCCTTGCATCCAGGTCTTTGCTGTTCCAGGAGGTCTTTCCAAAAGCTAGGAACAGCTGGAGTGCCCTTACCTGCTCTTCTCATACCTGTCCTCCATCTCTGGGAGCTCTAGGTGTTGATTAAGACCATGTCTCCTCTGCTTGGGGGTTAACAAGGCCCTTTTCCACAGGTCCAGCATGTCACAAGTGACTCAGCGCAAACCTCTTCTGTAGAGCTGGCCATGCTGACCACCTCAAAAGTCCATCAGGATGCCCAGCTGGAAAGCCCCAGAATCCTCCCAGATCATTCCCAGATGATAGGCTTCAAAGGCCCGAAGAAGCCATAAGGCACTGGGTAGCACATTCAATCCAGTTATCCATGAATCAATCCCATTCCATGGCTGTGAGTAAAGCATGTCCTCCAGAGAAGCACTTCCTCCTGGTGTATGGACATCAAGAAATGAACGAGCTATTGGCCCCCTTGGGATCTTGTCCCAGTGGTTACTCACCCTCATTGTTAAAAATGTCTGCCTGCTCTGAAGGGGAATATCTGGCTTCACTGTCCAGCCATTGTTTCTTACTCTTGTTTTCTCCCCTAGATTAAAAAGCCCTTCAGCAACTACTATTTTCTTCCATGGAAGTACTTACACACTGTAATCAAGTTATCCCTCAATTTTTTTTTTTGATAAGCTAAATAGATCAAGCTTTTTTCCATTGCTTCCTCTATGGCATTTTCTCCAGCTCAGGGATCATATCTGTGGCTATCCCATTTTGCAATATCCTACTTAAGCTAAGAACACAAAAACCAGGCACTATTCCATTGTCTCGTGTACAGAGGCAAATAAAGAGGCAAATCCCTACTGCCATCCTTTCCCAGCCTTTTAACCCCCAAGAGTCCCATTTGGACACTGGCTTCACAAGGAAAATCTGCTCCATCGCGATTCTCCAGCAGCTCCTACTGAGTCCCTGCCCTGTCAGACAAAGTCTCCTGTTCTCTAACTAGTCCCCTGTTTTCTAACTAATTTTAACATATTCCATTCTTCCCTGTCAGACACGGCCTCCTGTTCTCTAACTAGGAGGAAGTTCTTGCTCCTCCACAGCACCACTCTCTGTGGTGAAGCTTCGCTTTGGAACACCCTCTTGAGCTTCTTTCTTCAGTGCATGCTTGAAACTCCATCTGTCTCTGTGTCACCTTGCTAATTTTACGAGCATGTTCACCTCCAGACTGCTGGTGACAATGCCTTCCCTTGAAACATTTCATGGAACAAAGACTAGCTGCCAGCAATGGCTTTTCAGAACACGCTACTCAATCACTTCTTCACCTGTATGTGAGGTGCACCAGAGAGCTTACAACCCTCATTTTCCTGTTTGAGCAGAGGACATCACTACCTTCTATACAGCCTTATAAAAAGCTGAGAGCTCCTCACTGGAGAGGACTTAAGCAAACTCACTTTGAACTTCCAGATAAAAGCTACCAAGCCTGTAGATTTGGAGTTTGAGACTAATATACTTTTTTTTTTCTTTTTTCTTTTTTTTTAGCATATTCCATTCTTCCTTGCTCGAAGGACAGTAGCAGCCCATCATACTGTTGCTTTTCTAAATGCAGGCTAATAGTGGTTACTGACCAGTTAGTGCCTCCTAAGTCATTATGGATCCCTACTTCCATATGCTTATTTCACTGACTCATAACCATATTCCTCTTTGCTAATATGTTTCTAGAGTCCCTTAATTCTGTACTTGAGTTGTACTTGATCAGGCAATTTCCCTCCAGATGTCTTTAGCTTGCTGTCTACACACCATAACTCCAGATGCACATGGACAGCTACCTATTTTTCTCAATTCTAAATTTGTTACTCTTACTATTGCTTCCCGTTGCTTTCATTGCAACCAAGCTCGGGTGGCTATTAGCTAAACCTTCTTCTCTTTCTTGACTCTGAAATCTCAACTTTCTTGGCCTCTGCTCAAAAAGCTTCTGGTTCTTACTCACATTTTCCTGTGAATGTTTTAACACTCAATCAACTTCACTCAGTTTTCCTCAGCCTTGGGAAATCAGTTTCTTTGAATTCTCAGGAGTGACTTATATATATTTATGATTAGGATTCTCATCTGCTAGCCCAAATGAAAATCCATCATGGTCACTGGCCCCACGTCAACCACTAGTGATCAATTCAGCCATACAATTTAATAAAACAGCATTTACCAGAAATAATGAGGCCAGAACAGAGTTCCCTTGCTTCAGTGTGATAACTTAGTGTTAGATCTACCTAGCTTTTGATGTTTTACTGTCTGTGATAGCTCCCTTGTCAGCATGTGTCTTCCGAATGGATGTATCTCATGAAAAACACATTTCCCTCCCTCTTCCCCCCACCCCCCATTTTATTTTCATTTTGAAGTATCTTTTACCACAGGTTCCTTCCCATGACAGCAATAGTTTTTTGCTCCCTCCTGTAATTTCTGAAGATAAACTACAGCTCTTCCTCCACTACAGCAAATCTGTGCCTTCGTTCCTGTTAAGGACACAAAGTCTGTGTTTTCTTGGGATTTTTTTTACAAAATTGCTTGTGTTTAGTGGAGGTTTGTTAAAGTTCACACATGCAGCTAAGATGATGCCCTAACATTTTTCCCTTTTTAAAAATTAATGAATAATCAAAGATTCCCTGCTGCTGTGCACAACAACGTGTAGTGCAGCTTCAGCATCAGAAAATTAAGATTACCAAGTCTAAGAAGCAAAAGTGGCAACGGGCTTGGCCCCACTGTCCTAAACAGCTGGGACATGTGATGGGTAGAAACAGCACCAGCAACACCTGATATAGGTATTTTTGTAACTTGGCAGCAATCACAGTCTCACCTGTGACAGAAAAGGAATATTATATGCAGATTAATTTTTGTCTTGGCAGGTGTACATCTTGTGCATCTTGATATGCTACCCAACTGGCTGGACCCTGTCCCAGGGCAGGGATCCACCCCACTAGATCCAACTTCAGCATCACAGACCGAGGGAATACACCTTGTTCTAAACAATCCCTTTGTGCAAACACAAGAGGTAATTCCAGCAGGTAATCTCAGTCCTCGTGTGGCTACACTGATATAATAAAACCTACTAATGGGAAGGGTATTTCAGTTTGGCATCCCAGTTGCCTCATCTGGTGGTCGGCATGTATTTTAATGGCTGAGCTGTCACAAGTCACTTAATACTTCATTCTAAAATAGCTTTTCATGCTTATTGCTTTAACTCATGGAGAGTTAGAACCTAAAACCCCATCAACCTGTGTTCTTCCCAGTCCTTACAATGTCTGTACAGTTTTAAGCTTAAAAAAGAGGAGGCATGTAATTATATAAGACACTGAGCCATATCTTAAGCACAGTGAATTCTTGCATGATATCCAGCAGACTGATTTTAAAACACACTGCCACACTGTGAGCAGCAGGGTGAGTTTACCAGGCAGAGTGTCCTTACCCTTATTAGAATTTGCCTATATACCCACCTAACAAGCTGGGCTCCTTAATAGCACCCAGGAGGTCAGAACCAAGATCAGGTGAAAAAGAACAACCCTACCTCTTCCCCCATTCCAGTCAGCAGCTGTAAAATTACTTCTTCAAACCAAAATCCCAGCTTAGCTTGATGGAGAAGGAAGTCGGCAGCATTCAGGCTTCTTTTCTGGGAGGATATAAGGCACCACTCCCATGCAGAACAGCTCTGTGCTCTCCAGGGGAAAAGAGCATAGCTTGGAACAGAAAGGTCTGCATCTGGAAAGAAATTATTAATACAACACCCCCCCAGCCTGATGGAGATTAAAAATGAAGCGCTGACCCATCAGTGCTACTTGGTATGTGCTGAAACCCAGATGCCAAGCCCACTCCAGGTCCTCAAGCCTCCAATCTCAGACGCACACTTCACAAACTTCTGAGGCTGTATTTATGGCAGCAACCTTGGGAGCACAATGACCCGTTTTAAACTGTGGCGTTTTCAAAACCTCTCGGTATTGGCTTAACTCTGCTCTCCCTGGCATCATCAAGAGATGGCCTCTCATCAACCTCTGGGGAACCTCTGTGCCTCATTACATAGTCAGTCCTAGAACTGTCAGGCCCTGTTTAACAGTAGAGTCGACTCCAAATTGGTGGTAGACAGAAATACATTATTTCTAGAGAAGTAGAATAAAAGAAGACATACTAGGACTGTACCTGTCAGCATTCCTTTGGCTTATAAAGGCAGTCCACTGGACACCATTTCTGCATAACCCTACACCTACAAAACACTACATGCTTGACAGAAAGACCACAAGCACTGTGAAAGCAGCAAAGCTCAGGGTTCTGCACTGGAGATATGCAGGATCCTACCAGCAGGTTCTCTGAAGCAAACCTAAAGAAAAACAGCGCAGTCCTCCTGTCATTGCTGTCCAGACAGCACCTCCAGGATCAGGGTAAAAAACTGACCCTAGAGGTTGTCTCCTCACCAGTTGCTTGTGCCAGAAGAAAAGATGCTGGTACTTGCTGGATCATCAGCTCAACAAAGGCTGGAACCAACAAGCTGGGAAAGGTATTTTTAAGGTATTTTCAAACTGAAAATACCGTTCTTCTTTTTGCAGCACCTGCTACCACAACTTTTGTTGCCATTAAGGAAAAAAGAAAAACCACACAAATACAGCTATTTATTTGCCCAATAAGGGCCCAGATAATTTCCATCTGACCATCACCTGATATCCCTCTGCTGCACAAATGGCATTTTTCCATGCTCATGTTTCACATCTGCATGCTCCCAAGTCCAGCTTTGCCCCCTGCTGCACATTTCAATGCTTCAGGACAGGTCTTGGAAATGACTGCTGGAGCCCTGACCCAGCCAGCCTGGGTGGGACAGTTCCCATTGCATCTTCTTTCCCTTTTCATCCTTAAGGAATGAAATCCTCATCTTGACATGATTCATCATGTAGCAGTGACATCTTATAACCATATACTTTTTTGGTCACAGAAACGAGCATAAGTTATCGACTCTTACTGAAATCCAGATGAATTTCCTTCTGAAAGCAGAGGACAGGGAAGCCATCCTGAAGATGGCCTCTCCCGTCTCTGGACATATTCAGCAAGCCTATGTCTTGGACACTGACAGCTTTGCTAAGTTCCAGCCCTTGCTTGCATCTGCTCCACAAGGGTCCAAAGCAAGGCTAGACAAGGCTCCCCTGCTGGAGAAGAGGGGTACTGTGGGGTGTCTCTGTGGGGTGCCCTTTGATGTTTGGGTGCCCGCACACAGAGACAGGTCAGTCCCTGTGCTCTACTGTGCACTCACCCCTCATGACTGTGGGTGCTCCTGGCCCACCACAGCCACGACAGTCAGTCAGTGCTGGGCTTGGACACAGGCTTCTCTGCTTTGGAAGCAGCAGCACTGAGAGCATGTGTTTGACCAGCCTCAGCCCATGGGCTTCAGTGATGGGCTTTTGCAAACAGCCTCAGAGGCTGCCTAGAGCAGCCCTGCTGTGAACCAGCCCAAACTCACTAACAGGTCTGGGACAGCTCTGGTTAAGTTCTCATGTCTGTGCCCAGGAGCAAGCCCCAGTACTTTAAAAGCAGAAGTCAGCTTCTTGCTGAGCTAGCCACCCCAGCCCTCAGAGTCTCTGAAATCCTCCAGGACACTTTTCATCCCAGCTAGAGACATCTGCCATTTCCTTCAAAACTTCCTCTTTATTTCCCTTTCCTTTTCCTGCCCCTGCAATCAACAGCAGCTTTCAGGTGAAACCAACGGACAGGGTGTGCTCCATCCATGTCTCAGTCTTAAGCCTTTTGAGAACACCTGGCCAGAAAACACCAGGAAGTTTTGCAGAAAATTCAGTGAATTCTTATGGTCTCTTTTTCTCGAGATGCAACTCTGCTGAACTGCTGAAGGCCCCAGCAGGTTACAGCCTACTACAAAGTTATTTTAAGGAATATTTATGTTGAAGTGATAGTATGAAGCTGCTCCTGCTCAGCCCAGCACCAGGGTCAGTCCTGCTCTGGAGACTCTGCTTGAAGTCTGGAAGCTGAGGCAGAGCCCATGCATGAGTGGAACCTGTAACAAGAGGCACTCTAACACCTCAGTTGTCATGTGAGTGGATCTAATGGTGACCCTTTGCTGAGGTCTGTGCCAGGCCCTTGCACAGCCTGGGGAAGGCCACAGGCAATACTGCTCACGTGCAACCTCTTGAACTCGCACATCCCCTGATCAATCATAATCCCCTCCTCTTGCAACACCCATACATCCATTAGTTCCTCAGACCTATTGCCTAAAAGCTGTTGCTCAGCCCCAGGGGATGTTCTGCAAAGATAAAATGCATCCAAAGCCACAGTCAAGTGGCCAAGGACAGAAAAGGTACATTTGATGTGTTAGTTCCTCCATTCAAAAGAGAACTTGGACAGAAGACAAGTTGGACAAGAGAAACAGACCATTTGGAGCAAGAATAATCAGAAGCTGCTCTCATTATTTCTAGATATCTGGTCTTTAGAGGCAGAATGTAGGACATCTCAGATGTGCAAGAGCTCACAAGGGTCCATGAAGTTTCCCAGGCTCATCTCACCATGGGTTCAGCTCTCCTCTGGTTCTGAGCAAGCACCAGAGAGTGCAGGTGAAAGGTCCTACCAGTGGCCTACCCACCAAATCTCATTTCTTGGAAAGGCTCTGCAAGGAAACACTGAAACACCTAAGCTCTGTCTTACAGAACTGTTTAAAAAAACAGTTGGAGATTACATCTCTACCTAAATGAAAGCATTCTTCCCCAGAAAACTCTTCTGGAACCTTAAAAAAACCCAAATACAACACCAAAAAAAGCGGATGCAGCATCACTGCCTGCAATGTTGTAGGTGAGGAGAGTGATCAGATAGACAAGGACATTACACTGGGCAGCTGCTGTTCTGTGTTGTATTTGTCTGCTTAAAATGTACGTGAAGCAACAGAGTAATTGGATCTGCTGCGTTGGATTCAGTGAAGGAGATGCTGTGGGCAGCCCTGTGGGATGCTCTGGTGGGCAGCAAAGCACTGTAGAGCCTCTTGCTCACTCCTGCCACCCTCAGTGGAATGGGGGAAGAGAAAAAGAAGAATAAATGCAAGAAAACATGAGGGTCAAGACAAAAACTTAAAAAAATAAAATAATTGTTTTACAAGTGAAGAATGAGTAAAGAGAAGAAAACAAAACCAAAAAGTGATGCTAAGGCAATCACTCACCATTTTCCATGGGTGGGTGGATGCCCAGCCAGTTCCCAAGCAAAGGATGGCTACCCTGTTTCTTGCTGAGTATGACATTACATGGTGTGAAATATCTCCTTCTCAGATTATCTGCTCCCCTCACAACCACTGGACGCACCCCCAACCTCTTCACTGGAGGAGCAGAGTGAGAAACAGAGGCAGCTTCAATGCTGTGCAAACACCATTTAGCAAAAGTTCGAACATTGGTCTGTTATCTGCATTGCATTGGTCGAAATTCTACAACACAGCAGCACAGGAGCTGCTCTGAAGAAAATTAACTCTATCTTAGCCAGGCCCAGCACAGGAGAGCATCAAATAATAAATTCAGAGAGGCTTCTGAAGTTCACATCACTTCCCCACACCTGCGCAACTCTGTAGCCATTCCCCAGGGTCTGCTGGCACTGACACCAAGGCCATCTGCACCATGGCATGCTTCGCGTGGCCAGGGACTGTGACAGAGCAGGGACACAGCTGCCAGCCCTGCTCCTCCTGCGGCAGGGAGACGGGCACTGGAGGCATCTGCTGCTGTCTCTGCCCAGAGAGCTCAGGCAACCACGAGGACAGTGACATCCTCTCCATGCAGAGAGCATGCTGCAGAGAGGATTCCTCCAGGATGGGTGGGAAAGAGGGTGGAGAGAGGGGTCCTCGGTGATTCCCAGAAATAACTCAGCATGAAAAGGCCTGAATTGACAGCACTGGCTTCTCAGCCAGGTAAGATCAGCCTGCATGGATTTTCGGCAGCCCTCTGTTCCAGAAGGACATGGAGGAGCTAAATCTGTGCCTTGCTCCTGGCTGCCTCAGGACCAGGGCTCTGCAGAGAGCATTTTCTTTGCATAACTCCTCTAATCCAGAGCCTGGGGGAGTGGCTTGTGACTTCACAGCAGGGAATCAGCAGAGGTAAATCCATGTTGTTATTTTTGTCCTCCTCAACAGGCTGCCTCTTGTGCAGGTGCAAAAGCACAAGAGGAGCAGTCTCCAGGCTTTGATTCACTTCCTCTTCTCACAGCCCCTCTTTATAATTGGTTCCTCCAGGCCAAAGGAAAGTCTCCTGCCCTTTACCAGCCAGCCCATCACTGCTGATTCACCTCTGCCTTGACTAATGCACAGCGAGGCCCCGGCTGGCCCTAGGAGGTACTTCCTCTGCTGCCTCTCCCCCTGGGAGCAGAATGCTCCGCACTGTCCAGCACTGCTGGGTTTTACAGCCTGCTGACAAACTCCTTATCTGCTCACTCAGCCAGGGCTCTCTCAGAATTGCTGCTTCCCAAACAGCTCCTCCTCATTACATAATTTTGCCTGTAATTGTTCTTGCCCAAATGTAATAGCTGAGTTTCTCACAGATTGTAACAAAAATTATCCTTTTCTGCTCACTGTCAAAACCCTCCATCTCACTTTTTTTCCTCTGCTCTCTCATTTGCATTACACCTTTCGAGAGCCCACCATGGGGATTTTCCACCCCTGTGCTACCACCAGCACATTACCGTGTGGGGGACTGGCTATCTGCCTGGGCAGCATCTCCCCTTTCAGCCTTGCCAGATGGGTGCCTGGCATGGCTGCTCCTCCCTCCATCAGTCCTTCCCACATACTGCAAACTACTCCAGCTAATTGGCACTCCAGGCTCCATGAAGGTCTATGCTGCACCACAGCACACTGCGAAGGGTTATCCGCTGTCTTCCCCAGTCCACTAATTGTGTAATTATGCAGAAATGGCCTGTCTGGTACAATCTATTTCTCATACTCCCCTGTGGTGCTTGTTGCTTACAATGCTCATTATTCCTCTAAGTATTTGCAGGCCTTCACCCTCCATCATATTTCCACAAATTGCAGTTCTATTAACAAGGGAACAATTCCTGAAGTCCTTGCAAACATTGTATTCATTTTCTCAACTGCTCCCTCCTTTCTGGTCAGGAGCAGACCTAGTGCTGTCTCCAGGCTGGCTCAGACTCTCCTGCTATCTTGGTTCAGCAAAGGTGCCTTTGTTCTGGAGCCTTTTCCATGCAATTTACTCATCTGCCCAACTCCTGAGGCCAGGCTGTGCAGGACCTCACAGTGCAGGGCCAAGTGAGGTGTGCTGTCCTTTCTGACTGCCTGCAGGGATTCACAGCTCCCTCTCTACCCTGGCTCTTTGCTACTCAGTCCATCCCACAAGGAGTCAGGATTTCTGCCTGCTGCCAGACTCATCTCTCTGTGCAGCTAAACATCATCAAAGGCCTGCTCTGCAGACTCAGCTTCCTACGCAAGCATGCAGTAGGTCTGAGCTCAGAACCTCCTCCCTCCAGAGAAGGAACCTATGCATATTAGGAGGCAACAACCATGCCCTTCTTTCATCTGTCTGATTTGGCTAGTAGGATGCCTGGACAAGGTCAGCACTAGACCTCCACATTCTGGACCTTCTGAGCTAGAGGAAGGCTGATGGCCAGAAACCTGGCTGGAGATCTTGATAGGCTTCAAGGTGGCACAGTAGATGTGAGCTACTGCTTTCTGGGGACAGGGCATTAGAGGCAGGCCAGGGAGTGTCTGGACCAAACACCAAGTTCCCTGAGGCTGTGGCTCCTCCAGGGCTACTCTGAAGGTAGGGGATGGCTGCAGGAGGCCAGCCCAGGCTGGAGTGAGTCAGCAATGGGGCTGGAGGGAGCTGCGGCACAAAGGTTGCCCAAATACTCAACATGACAAGAGACCACTAGGCCCTCATCCCTCAAATGAAACCTCAAGTGAAGTCATATGAGATCACCCAAGAGGGAAGGACAGTGGGAAACCACACTGACACAGCAGCACTCAGCATTCTTCTGGGCAGGTACACCAAATAAGTACCTTCCCAACAGTGAATGTTGCCAGAAGGACTTATCTCTCTCTCACTGTAGCAAATGCCAGTCCTCAGGGTCCACTGGGAATTGAGACAGCATTCAGGATGGGCAGGAGATGCTTAGGCTTGGTGGTAATAGGTGCTTAGGTTGATCAGTTTTGGTCCATTTGTCCAGTTTCCCTCCCTGTCTATCCCAGCCCCTGACTATCCTCTGTGCCCTCTACCAGCATCAGATCCTCAATTTATCTTCAACTTGCTGGTGCTTCTCTCTCATGTTTTCCTTCCCATCTCCAAGCAGCCAGCTTGGTCGTGTGAAAACCATCTACTGAGTATGTACCGAGGCTGAAGGCACAGAACATCTTACATGAACTGACTCATGCACACAGCTAGGAACTGATGCACCCTTTTGGCAGAGCTGAGGTGGGCTGGGCAAGGTAGGGACAACACCTGCCTGCCAGGAGCACATCCACCCTGTGCAGCCTGTCTCCCAGAAGGTCTCACAGTGCAGAAGTTGCTTCAGCAATGCCTAAGTCATTGCTAGACACTGGAGGTCCCACCATAGTTCCTTGGCAAGCCACATCCAGAAGAAGCCAAGTGACACCTTAATACATAAAGATGAAACCTTTCTTACATGCAAAGGGTGAACCTGCAGCATTAGCCCTGCAGCTGCTCCACTCCTTCATTTCATGTCCCCCACCCATCATGCCCCAGCTGCCTCTATTCCTTCTGCACCACACATAACCTCCCTTCTTGGAGGACCTTGGGAGCAGCCTGAGAGGCACACTTTGTACCTTGTGCACCACACCTCCCCAGTGAGTGAGCAGAGCACAGCAAACCACGGATGCAAGGGGGCAGGATCTAGTGAGCCCAGGTGGTCAGCTGGCACAGGATGCATCCTTGAGCTCTGTCTCTGCCAGCCACTGTTCCTGTGTAACCTGGACTTCTCCCTCCCTCCAGAGCTATGTGGCAGACCATGCAGGTAGCATGGATCATCTGTCCTTACCAGCAGCAATCCAGGGAAGGGGCTCAGAAGAGACCTAAAGGACCTTTCTACATGAATAAATTGGAGTTTACTGCAGAGCTGGGTGCCCTGGGCAGTCTGACTGTTGGTGATATCCAGAGGAAACTTATGTCAGGCTTAATTTCCAGTAGAGCTTTTGGCTTATGTGACTTGTGCCACAGACACAGCGCAATAAGAACTGTTACAACTGTTGATCATTCTAATAGACCAAGTGCGTTACTTAGCCTCACACAGGGTTATCTCTGGCATAGTATCCACATGAGAATTTAAATGTCCCTATAAAATTTAATTCTTACCATCTTTCTCCTAGATACTTCTGAAAGGGGGTCTCCCATGAGAGGCCTGGTGCTCTCTGCTTTCATTAAGTCTAGACATTTCATAAAGCAATCTCTACTGTTCTGGCTTCCTCATTGTAAGCCAAGAGCTGGTAAGACTTCACAAAAAGAGAAGAGGAGAATACACAAAAAAAAACAACAAACACTTTGACACCATTTGATCAGCTCAGTTGTTGATCTCAGCAGAGAGTTAATGGAGGAGAATGAACATGCTGCTCAGTCAGACAGGAGTCCTCCATCCTCCTTTAATGACAGACCAACTGCTTTTGTAACAACCCCCTGCAGATATTAAAGCTGAGAAAAATCCTTCTCATAGCAAACCACAGAAAGAAGAGAGTTTTTTTTCTGGAATGTTGTGTCAATTAAGAGGATTAACTTCTTAGAACTATTCTGAAGGCTGCTGCATCTTTGGCTGGGAGACCATTCACAGATACACCTGGATGAATTCTACATTGCAAATAAATTCAGCAAACAACTAGATATCCCTTCCTGTTTGTAAAATGTTTCTTTGCTGATCCTACCAGCTAAAGATTACAAAGATATTTATAAACATCTGCTGAATAGTTTACAGGAAGAAATGTCAGGCTCTGACGCAGGTCATGTGTTAGGATTTGCATCATGTCCACACAGCAATCGAAGATGCAGTTGTTGCAATCACGCACATAAGCTTGTGGGCCATTATCTGACTCACACAGGTAAGGGCATCAGTGAAGAGGAAGCTCA
This sequence comes from Apus apus, assembly GCF_020740795.1. Taxonomy (NCBI): domain Eukaryota; kingdom Metazoa; phylum Chordata; class Aves; order Apodiformes; family Apodidae; genus Apus; species Apus apus. The sequence goes on from NC_067294.1 coordinate 18,973,561, forward strand.
GGGCAAGCCAGACACCCAAGTAGACAAAAATGTATCTGCCGTTGTGCTCTGAACAGGAGACTCACACCAACACTCCTGCATCTATCATTTTTATATATACAAACTTATACTCTAAATCATAGCACTTTGGCATCTGTCCTGTGTAAGGTGCCCGTGTGGTAGGCAAAGCAAAGCCATGAGTCTCAGCAGTTACCCTAACACAAGATGACCTACAACTCTGGCAAATGCAGTGCTCAAGAAGTTGGAGGAGACACCCAAGAATTCAGCCAACCTTGTTCAGCCTTTGCCAACAACCTTAGACCAAGCCTTTGGTAGCACTGCAGAGAAATAAGCTGGTTGACAAGTCTGCCCAATCTTCAGTGGCCTCACTCAGCCCCAAAGGAAGCTCCATGGTGGAGTCCCTTTGCAATATACCTCCCTGAGCACAGCTACAATTGAAGCAAGCAGGAAGGAACCCTAGGGAGAGGGCCAGAGTCTCAAGTGAAAGACTCCTGTGCACCATGGGCATGATTTAAGGGCCTAAGCAGTGGAAGAGTGAAGAATAAGGACTAGTGAGGACCCTAGATTGGCACACTGGAGATTAGGAGGGCACAAGGCAATGGTTGTAACTTTCTGTGGTGCATCCTTTTCTATGAAAGAGTCTTTTCTGTTCCAGAGACTTATGTTAAATCAGGTAAGTATACATAGAAATTAATATCTTCCTCTATAAAGCACACAAGCAGACATGGCAGAATTTCTGGCAAAATGACAGGTTTTGAACCCATACATTCCCCTCCATTTGTGGGGAGAAATTTTTTCCCTTTCCACCATTCCCAGAGTCTTTCCTTTAGGACTATGTGTGCAATTCTTTGGTCTAACATAATGAAGTGTTTTTTCTGCCTTCTGTGCCATAATGAAATGATAATGACCTTCTCTGGCAATCATTCGACCCTGAATAATTTGATCCATAAGCGATGGAAATGCTTGTCCCATCTGCCTCTGTTTAGAGCAGGGCCAACATGTTCTGCTTGTCTTCCCAGCTAAGGCATAAAACTTAAGAGAGACTCCACCACTCAGTCCTGTTCTTTGGGTTCCCCAAAGGTAAGATGATAATTTTAAAGGCAAATTCAGTGCAGATGGCTAAATTAGTAATGCCCATAAATAACCCAAGGCCTCACCCTGCTCTGAGACATCACAGGTTACACAGAGAACAGCGAAGTCCCATATGCTCCCTCAATGTCCCAAACCATGAGAGAGGTTCCCACAGCTCAGAGGCACAGGGTGACAGGAGACAGCTCAGAGCAGTCTCTGTCTCACTTGGCTCTTTCAGTCACTTGCAGCAGGGTAGAAAGATGGAGCCAGATGGACAAGCCCCTGTGCCACTCAGCCCTTTGGCTTTTCCCCCCAGCATTTGTGCATTCAGAAATGTTTGACAAGCAAACCATCCCACACTGGCCCTGGTCTTGGTGACATCACCAGCCCTTCCTTTCTGTCATGTTCTGTGTCCCGGCATCTGCATCTGCTACTCCTGGGACAGGGACGCTGGGTCACTGAGCCCAGACCTCAGAGCCCCCTCACAACATCTGCTAAATCCAGGACTTATGCTTCCCAATTGAATTATTGTCAGAGCAGGTCTTGAGCAGGAGTGCTCTGCACTGTCACCCCGACACCTTGAATCACAACAGCCTTTGTCACATAAAGCCATTGCAGCTGGAAACCTGTAGGGAAGTCAAAGGCTTATTAGTGTCCTGAGGACACATGAGCTAAGAGTCACCCCAGGTGGCCAGCGTGGTGCAGAGTCCACACTGGCCACTCCAAAGGGCAAGTCAAACCCACTTCAGAGATATGTCACCCTCTGGGTGTGATTGTCTCTCTTGTCTGTAGGAAGAGCAAAGGACACAACCTTCCTAGATGATGTGGTGAAATATAGTGCCTAACTATGGTCCCTGTGACAGAAGCAGGGTTAGAGACAGGGTTAGAGACAGAGTTAGAGACAGGGTTCTCTGCTCCTGACATTCTGTAGGCAACTCTTGCCCACACCTGTATGACAGCACTCCAGTTCACAGTCCAGGGAATGGAGTTGACACTAGGACAAAACCACAAATGTGACATTCTCCCACACAAAGTTCAGCAGGTGAAGGGCCAGTGGGGCCAGGAGCCCTCCTTGGCAGGCATGAGGAACACGAGTCACCCAGCACTCATGTTCACTGGCTCAAGCAGAGTGACTGAAAGTGGAAGAAGGAGCAGCAGGGATTTCTGGGCTGGGGAAACCCCGGGTGTTGAGTGGAAGACAGTGAGGAAGAGATCAAAACCATACAGATTTTAGCCTAGGTGGAGGACTTATGCATGGCACTTGATACTGCTGATTATGCCTACAGTGCAGTTACAGTATTTCTAAAAGTGCAAGCCAGTTCTGGGTGTCCACACGTAGGCACCTGGTCTCCTTCCACTACTGCTGTGTTTGAACACTCACCCCAATGATGATCCCATCTAAGGCTGTTCAGGGTAATTATGAAGGATGATGGGACTTCAGTTTAAAAGACTCTCTGACAGCTACTCTTCCCCAGCTCCCAGAAGGAAAAGCCCTTAGAAAAAAGGGGAATGCTTTTTTTTTTTTTTTTTTTTTCCATTCTTTATTTGTATGCCCTGTGCTCCTCTGGGAACTGACAGGCTCTCATCCATCTAGAAGCACCAGCTGCTTGCCAGCCCTTGGGATGCTGCATATTAGCCCCTTTCTACAGAGTAAGGCTGGATAGTGCAACCTACAGGGGGACTGTTTTTTGGATTTTTCTTTTTTTTTCTTCACTTCCTAGCTGGCTTTCCTGGCTTCCTGAACAGATACAGTAACAGGTCAACCTCATGCTGAGAAGCCAGGTTTCTCAATGGCTCACCTCTGCTGAAGACCTGGTAATAACTTCCGCACATGCCCTGGCTCCAAAGGTTAGGCATAAATCAGTGACTAAGTCCCAGGATGCATTACACCTCTAGCTGCTTTTTGGGGAATTACCCATGTTTGATTTCTGAACTGTTGCAGAAAACTCAGAAGGCCAGACTTCATGCCTGAGCAGCCAAGCTGCTCTGCAGTCTACAGTCCTACTGGGAAAAAATGTTTAGAGCTCCACAATTGAAAATCACTTCTCTCAGGCTCTTACTCTGCTAACAGCATTTTCTACCCCATATGTCAAGTTGTCACAATTCACACTTGCCAGCAGCTGCCTGACCCTGCTTGGGTGGTGGCAGAAATAAAGCAGAAAAAATGGAGCCAAGTGTTTAAAGGACCAGATATGTTCTTGGCAGAGATGGGGAAAGAATGCCAGCCTGGCAGCCTTCAAGCTAGAGAGCTGTGCGCTGCACCAGGTCCCAGCCATGTTCCCTGGACCTTCCCAGAAGGACTAGTAAATTCACACCCTGGAGGAGCTCTGACAGAGACCATCATCTAACCCTTGATCCATAAAGCTCACCAGTATGGGGTAGCTTAGCTTTACCCAGGCAACCAGTGCCATTTGGATGGACCCCAGTTGTGGTACCTGCTGACCATTGCCTTGTTGTGCCACCTTGATACCCCCTGTTCAAGAACATCTCCATGGCAAGCACTGACCTTCCACCCTTCCAGCACCAGCTCTGCAGGCAAAGGTACCGAGGGGCTTTCTGGGCACGTCTGTGTGTGTTCCTCCCTGGTCCAAGTGGTGAAGCATGAGAAGAAACCTTGGCACTGGCCCAGAGACATCTGAGCTTAGTAGCAGCATTTGACGACAGATGTGTGTCTTGCAACATCGCTACTGAAGTGTCTTTTCCTTTCAAAGCAGGAATCATTTTCCTTCACGTAATAGTCCAGGCAAATATAATCCTATTAACAGGGTTATTAAACTAAACAATACTTGGCACGCCATGACCTAAAGAAACAATCCACCAACACCAGCAGCTTGTAAACAGCCCTGTCCCTAAGGCAAAATGGGCACTTCCTATGCCCAAGTGCTCTTCTGGCTAGCCTCCTCCCACCCTGTTGCTGCACCAAGCTCTGCAGGACACCCAAGTCCTTAAACATGTGGGACAGCAATTAAATAAGAAGCTGGTGTCTTCATAAAAGTTGTCTTTCCTGAAACAAGTGGGCCCATTTCCATACCACTCTCCCACCCTCAAAATCAACTTTACTCCCTAGCCCAACTAGCATTCACTCAAGTTTACACCAAGACAAGGCCTGGATCTTTGTTGGCATCTCTGCAATGTCTCTAATCTCTTGGGTTTGCAGCTCTTTTGCTCTTATATATACCAGACTTCCCAATCCAGTCATGCCCAACTTGAAAGCCTGGATCCATATCTCTTTTGGTAGGGCTGCTAATAAAAGTTCCCACCTCCTAATCTTGTCTCTCCCCCAAAGCAGTCCTAATTCTTGCTTAACTCCCCCAATGATGCAGCTGGCCCTTCTCTGCCCTCATTTGCAGCTGTGTCAGGAAATAAGCTCCGATAGCACAGCCTTGGGACCTGAGGAATGCTAGAATCCACAGGTACTCCACGTGCAGCACTGGGCACTGGCTTCATCTCTGTAAGCCTGAAAATAGCCTCATTTCCATGGAGCTGCAGCAAGCAGAATAGCAAGAAGAGTTTGGACTGGGGAGCGATTTGGGGATGCATAAAAGCTTTTAACAGGATGAAATTACACACTTGCCCACAGATGTCACATCCTCCCCGTGGGGCAGTAAACTGTGATCAGCAGAGGAATCCACAGAGACCAAACACCAATGTTAATGACCAAATACTGTCTTCTCATTGCTCTTCTGAGCTACCCACACAATAGGGTCTCAACAGATCTGTGTGCCATGTAAACCACTTGTCTCTGGCCTCCCAGCACTGTTGGCCCCCCCAGGTAGTTCCAGGCAGAACAGACACACTTGCCTATCAAAGCACTGCTGGTTTCCTTCCCCTGCAGTGAGGTCACAACAAGACCTGAGGAATCATCTTTCCCTGCCTTTCTGCTCACACTTCACCCACTGCCTCTGTATCCAGTTGTGCCCAGACCACTGCTGCACTGACTGTAAGAAGGTGTCATCTCATCTGTCCTTTCCAGAACAGCTCATCCTTTGACCTCTTGCTAAGCAGCTGTTCTTGCTATGGTCTGAGATCAACTGCAGATGATTCATTGGCAGAGATCATTTACCAGACGGGTGAGAGATGTTTTATCATCGTCCCCAAGCCCTTCTGCCAGTTCCATGAAGTGAAGTGGAGGTGTTCATCCAGATGACATCCTTGGCTACATTGTGGTTTAGAGCTAGGGTTTCTAAAGAGATGCACCATCCTACCATGCTGCTTTGGAATGAGATCTGCTCCAGCCTCACCAACTTATGGAAATCAGATTCCCCTTAAAGCTGGGCAAAAATGACCCAAAAATCACTAGTTGTTTTTTAATTCCTTTGTTATTGTGCATCACCTTAGCAACCCTTGCAAAATAAGCAATGCAAACCAATCCAGATCAGTTCTCAATAAACTGTGTGGATCTCAACAGAGTCCCACCCAGGAAATCTAGGGAAAATGATGGATGAAGCAGTAGGGTTAAAATTGTTCATTGTCACGTGAGTCTTGCACAGTCCAGCTACTACATATTTTCTCCCAGCCAATTTGGCTTTCCTTGTTACTCCACTTTATAGGGAAGGTTTTGATTATTGCAGCTTAATATCTCCCTCATCTGCTTTTATTGGGAAAATGTATTGGAAATTCCCCCTTGCACAAAACTCCCGCACACAGTGAAGCAATGACAAATGGGTCTCCAAGGAGTTCTTGATCAGCTGCTTTCTCGAGGCTTTCATTTGGGCAGGGTCTGAGATAAGGCTGAGCAGTTCAGCACTAACACACTTGAAGAGATTCAACAGGATGAAGAGCTACAAATCTGCCCCTATCAGAAAGTACAATCAAATTACAGGAATTAACTCAAGTAAACAAATAAACCTAAACATGTCCAGATATGTGCACGGTGATGCAGTCCACTGACAAATAGACCTGACACAGCTCCCGCCACTTAAACTGACCACAGCACTTTTCACTCTCCCCTGCCTAGAATTCTTAGAATAACAGACATTCTGCCTTGTTCAAACAAATGATATTTATTTTATTCTTACATAAAACTGTTCAGGTTGTGCAGATATAAACAGAAGTAAACATTGCCTCCTATCCCTGCAGAGCAGTGTCACAGAGAAGAAGGACCACAGTGCCTCTATTCACTTCCCAGTTCTGCCACACCTTCCCAAACAACTTTGCAAGCATCTTGGGGTTTGGACTCCATCAGACCAAGCACCTAAAGCCAATTTCACCATAACATATTTCAATACAATCCAGCTCGTAGAGGTGCTGAACTGGAGTAGCTGTAACCAGCATTTTCAGCATTTGACAGCCAGGCAATTACAATTTAGGTACTTAAATATTTTAAAATGCTGACAACAACCTAGAAAGAGAACCAGACAATATTCCTAATTGAAAGGCTGAGTTAGGCTCTTGGTGGCAGTGAGCAGAGGGCAGAAAGAAGCACAGCGCATTACAAAATAAGGAGCAGCAAGTGCATATACTGGATTCCAGAGACTGATTTATTTCTCTTTTAGCAAAAGAATTCAGAAACTTACATCTTTGTCTCTTCACAGATGGTGCTAAGCCAGACTGTCCTGCTGGAACCATTACTGACAGCATCATTGAATCATCTCCATTAATCCCCATGAGGAAGTATGGGTAATTCTGGAAGGCTAGTGCAAGGCAAACCCCAGTGGGGCTAATCTAGGACTTTATAAACACTTTTGGAAAGCTGAGTTCCTCCTTCAAGCCTGCAAAGCCAAAGATCAGCTCTGGTCAAGGTTAAGAAAAAATCCTACCTAGGTTTCTGCTAGGAAATTTCATGCAAGTTCATTTTAACTTTTAACCAGCACTTTGGGAACTGCTGAGATTCACTGGGGATGAGGATCTAAGATCCATCTTTCCACAAACTCACCAACCCCTGGGAAAAACCATGAAAAAAACAATACTTGCAAGTCACACCACAATGCTGCAACACCAGCTGCAGAATGCAAAAAGAGCAAGACTGAAGAACCAGTCATCCCAGGGAAGGTTATGAAATAAAGACCAATGAAGAGCACATCTAATTGATCCCCAGTGCAGATCAACCAGAAAAGACAGCGATCTCTTCCAAATCATCTTCCTGGAGGTTATGCACTTCTGCACTTGTTCTCTGAGCATGAAGTTACTCAGGCAAAGGGTGGGAAACACATGAGAAGAAGTAGAATATATTCCGTAAGTCTCTACTAAAAAGGGAGAGCCTTTCTGACACCCTCTGACCACCCCACACCAAGTCAAGGGCTGCAGAGCCCGCAGTGCACTTAGCACTGGCAGAATATTGGAATGGATGATTTTCGACTGGCACTGGGAATCTGCCAGTCCCTTCTCAAGTCTTGCAGGGTTTGCAGCTCACTGAAAACACTGGGAATCAAGGACGCTATTGTTCCTGATAAGCTTTAAGGAGCTTGTCTCTTCTGAAGCACCTTGTTACCAAAGTAGTTTCATTATCCAAAAAGATAAGACATTCTAATGAATTCCAGTTGCAACAAGCAATTACAAAGCTGCCCTTCATCAAGCCCTCTGTTTCGACACTGGGTAAACCAATTGTCAGCGGTAATTTTATCAATATATTCTGGAAGAGGCAACAGCATTATAGAGAGGAAACTACGAAGAAGTTACAGAAAGAAGCCTGATGTCTTTTCTACCACATTTCTCTGGGACAAAAAGCAGTATCAGCAATCGGTGTAAATTGAAATATTGCCACATGGGGTCAGATTTTTGAGGGCTGCATCCACTGAGAGTAAGACAGTTGAAAACACCCTTTTATTTTCCTTTGCTCTATATTCACATAGTGGTTAAGTTCCTGCTTAGATCCCAGAGCAGCATACATGCCTGACCATCAGAAGAGAAAGTACCTTTCCTGGACTTCCATTTTACCACAGCACAAGATGACTCAGGATCCTAGACTTAAGAAAAAGATTTAAATTCAGTTACTGGGATTGGAACTGGAAAGAGCTTGGGGACATAGCAATAAGTTCTGGAGACAGCTGTATTGTTATGGGAGTACTGGTTTATGGCAGGAACATCTAACAGCTCCAAAGGAGTCCTGATTTCAGGCAGGGCTGTGTAGATCCAACATGCTTACTGCACAAACAGAATAAGGCAGAAAAAAGGACTCAGCCTGTGCTTTGGATGGGAGAAGTGAAAGCAGGGTATGCCCGGTCCCAGGTCATCCATGATACTTCAGTGTAGGATGTGGATGCTTGAGTCCCACCAAGTCTTCTGGCATGACAATGCAAGTAGTTCATAGACCTGCTGGGACTCAAGCACCCACATCCCACTCTGAGAGCAGGTGAGTGCACTGAGTGATGAAGGCAGAGGGTGTGCAAGGGCAGACAAAGGAGGAGTTAGAAAGTTTGTCTGAGAGAGACCCTCTAGTACACGAGGGAAGTGCAATTCATTTTCAGTCCCCATAAGCTACAGAGCCATTCTGAACTTTCTGTAAATCAAATCAAGCTTGACTTAAAAGTGCTGCCAGCACCTTCTCCCTGTAGGGCAGCCGACAAATACAAAAAATAAGTCTGACTACCACAGAGACGGAATCACTAATGAACAGGAGAGCCACTCTGAGAGCAGCCAGCAGGCCAGCCCCTAATCAACTACCAACAGCAGCACCAGACACTCACACCAGCAGCCCCAGGAGTTTTTCAGCCCCAGCACTACACTGACAAAAGCATACTACCAAGGCAGCTGTGGCATGACCAAAGCCTTTCTCTAGATGGGTAAGTTCATGCTCTCTCCACTTAAGTACAGGGCAGAGCAGGAAATGCTCACTCAAGTGGTCCTGAAGGATGATTTATCTAGACCTTGAGAAGACTTAGGTGCCTGTTTGAAACACTCTTATCCATGCAATGAGCTGGAGGTATGGCCATCGTATGTGTCTGGGGGGTTGCTATAAACTGCTTCTCTGGACCTGTGTAATTTGTGGCTTTATTTCCCCAGACACACAGAGAGAAGTTGGTAACACAGAGCAAGGAGCAGCTGGAGCCAGTTTGGTGAACAGACGTCTCCCAGAATCCTCACCCCAGCTCTCTGCAGCTTATGACCTCTCTGCAGTTGAAGAGACTGAGACCAAACCCCCTGCTGGGCAGCCAAAGCAAAGCACAGCTCCTCTCTGCAAGTGACAGTGGAACTGCTGGATACCAGGGCAAGAGTCCCAAGTGATTTGTACAGACAGGGGGCTGGGCAGGCTGGGTGGCCCAGGAAGAAACATGGGTTGCAACCGATGAGCAGACCCTGAGGCCATCCCCTTTAATGAAATTAAATTGAGGCTTTTCCTTGTTCCAATGAGAACTTCCTAGAGCAAGCAAAGGTCCGATCTGCCCTCCCATCAAGTTTGGAAGCTCCCAATCAGTTTAGCAGGCAACCAGGAGAGCATCCCCTCTCCCTTCTGGAGGGGATCACAACTTGGCTTTCCTCTCCTCCTCTGGGTACTGCTTTGAGCTGAGGCCTGGGCTGCTGAACACTCCCTGATCTCTGATGTCTCCTCTGGCTAGATGACACTCTCCCCATGCACAGGGAATGCCAGGCCCAAATTCACCCAAACTCTCCTCGTTTCCCTTTCCACCATTTGCATGATCAAATCCTCTGAAAAGCCAGGACTCCGTACCTATACTTTGCAGAGCCAGAGTGGAGCCACCCCCAGCCCCTCTGTGCAAGCTAACCCTCTAGGCTTGTTAGCAAACAGCTTTCAGATCACACAGAAAAATATAAAGACAGGTTTCTTGGTTGGGATTTTATAAAACCTGTTCTGCACCAGGCAGAGAGAGAGAGCTGGTCCAGGGCTCTTTTGTCATCTCAGTAAGGAAGCCCAACAGCAAATCCCTTAATTAAACAGAATTAAAGAGAAATATTGATAGTGAGTAAATCACATACTTTCAGATGCTGGGAGCCCTGCCTTTGTGCAGCACTGGGCAGACCCCAGATGACTTTTCCTACCAGGCTGCAAGGATCCTGGCCCTGAAGAGAATCTCTTTTTGGTCATCTGAGCTATTATTTTCTTACAAGAACACAACTCTCTTCACCATGCTTACTGTCCAGCAGAAAGGATGTTCATGTGAGAACTCCTCGCAAGGGCAAGGCCACGTAGGCAGTGCAGCTGCCAGTACCCAGCAGGAGCTGCCCACAGGCTTCTCCATCACCAGGAGCTGGGTGAGTCTGTCCTGCAGCCACAGGGTCTGTAGGCACAGCCCAGCCTGAGGGCCATGCTGGACACCCAGCACAGGACGGGCCTGAGCGTCCTCAGGGTCATTCTGACATGGATCACTGGCTTCTTCATGCACAGTGGCTCTGCTGAGGATCACTGCATTCACCCCTTGATCCACATACCGTTATCCTTTCCACAGGAATGATAAGTTACAGATTATGTTAATAACATACAGGCCTCCCAAGCCCTACGTATGAGGCGCAATGGAGCATACATGGCACGTTCAAGATCACGGACTGCTCCAAGCCAGGACCTTCCTCAAGGCTCCCAGTGCAAACCCTGGCCACAAGCAGCCATGCAGCAGCAGGTCTGGGGCAGTTCTGCTGCTGAGCTCCTTTTATGAGGAATGCGCTGCAATTTTATATACTCTTGTGGAATTTCATTTGTCTTTGGTTGAATTTTCCATCTGCCCAGACATGCCCAGTGGGAGCTGAGGATGCCCACACAATCCTTGGAACGTTCCACCTGAGTGACAGTTCCCAGCTCTGCCCAGCCACCTCCCATCCTGCTTCTGCTCAGCTGGCAGTGCTCAGCAGGCCTTTGCCTCTGCTCATGGGTGTGTGTGGGCATGTGAGCCCACCCACTGTGTCTGACAAGGGCACACAGCTCACAGGGCCAAGCCTTGTTCCTTGCTGTTGGGCATTGCTCCTTCAGCCCCCCTGGCACAGCCCCATGTGGCAGAGCTCAGCTGGCACCTTGGCACAGCCTGGTCTAGAATGAGATCTCTCTCCCACCACACAAAGCAGACACCCCTCCTGGGGCTTTACTCAACAGACTTAAGTTCCAGTGAGACAGGGAACACGAAGAGTCAAGTACCCAGGTTTTTATCTCATTTGCCAAGGCCTATGAACCACGGGAGCAGCTTCCCAAGACCAGAACTCCCAGCAGAGGCTGCAGGGCGGCTCAGCAGCCTCTTCACACTGGGAGGTGTCTGCCCATCCAACCCAGAGACACAACAGTTGCACCTCTCCAGCTCAGAAGTCTCAACAAAGTCTTCTTCCTGAAGGATGTCAGTGTTGGTCTCAGACCTGCATTCGAGTCCTAACAACCCTGGGGTCCTAAGAACATGTAAACTGAGATGCTTTTACAGTGAGAAGGACAAAACTGTCATATATGTTGCATGCTTGTACATCTCACAAATGGGTGACAACATTAACACCAGTACTCAATAAGGAAGAAAGAACAATTTTTAACTGATCATTCAAATTCACCTGAGTCATCTTCTTTGCACAAAAATCACTTCTAATCCTGACATCCTGGGCAGAGCTCTCTGATTCACACACATCCCTCTGCAGTCACTGAAGCTCTAAGCACTGTGATGCCTTAGCTCTAGTCTAGCTAAAGGAGACAGGCTTTGTTCACATTTCACCCCCTTCCTTTCCTCACAAGAATTTCCCCAGAAGGGAATACACCAAAAGGCAGAAATCACCTTGAGTAATCTGGATTGGGATCAGCCACCAAGACACAATGCATCCAGTTGACTGCAGATCATCAAAGCACACAAGACAAACAGACTTCTAATCACAGCACCAAAGCATCCATGTGGAACACGCCCCATGCTCAGGTGTCAAAGCCTCAGTGCCAGTCTCAGCTCCTGCTCCTCAGCAACAGTGCAAACCACGCAAAGGGCACACACACACACTTAAACATGCACACCAGTGACTGGCTCTCAGATCAATGGGACTTGAATCCATGGGACTTCCCAGAGAACATCTGCTTCTTACTGGAGCAGGCCCTTTTGCTTTCAGAATTAATAGCCCCCTGGGCCCCCCTTACCTGGTAAATGTGCCATTGGGAAAACACAGAGGATTTTCTGCTGCCTGTTGAGGCAGCTAGGCAACTGGAAGCAAGAAGTCAGCAGCAGTGAGCAGACAAGCATCTGAAAACCACCATTTAAATAAAATTCACAAGAAGAGACTGTGATGTTATTCCTCATGCTCCAGCCAAATAGAATCTAAATGCTTCTGAGTACAATTAACACAAAAGCACCACGGGCCCAAAACCACACCATCACAGAGAACACAGGCTTGTAGCAAACTATTAGAGGATGGGGCTTGGCAGGCAGGCACATTGCAGTTATTTTGGAGTTAATGTGGTTGTTCTTGGTGCCACCACCGGCAAAAGCAGCATGCATGAGTCCAAAACCAGCACAGAACACTTGCAGCCGTTGAAGGTTTGCAAAGGAGGTAGCAGCTTGCTACGAAAAATCGTCTTCTCCCCCAAGCAGGATGGAAAAGGAAACAGGTCTTTTCCAGGCTGAAGGCTGTCAGACTTCACTGCCATAACCCTGAGATCTTTGTAGCAACGGCCTCCTGGCCAGAGAGCACCTCGACTCCAAGCCTCCCTGCTGCCTTGGATGGATGCCCTTGTTGCATTCAGGGAGATGTCATGCACATATGCTGCTGGAACCACTTCTGCTAGCAAATGGAAACCCTCCCACATGGCTGCTGAGCCCAGTGCTGCAGCCGTCACTCACTCCATGCCGGACTGAGTCATCCTGAGTAACAACTATTGATGTCTAATCGATCTCTGGGAACCAGTTCAGCTATGCACGAGGCAAGGATCTGCTCACGGTGAGTCACAGCGAGGCTGAGCAGTTCCATCCGACCTACAGGTAGCCCCACATGTGGGACTGTTTGAAAGTCATCTGAAGGCACTTCCTGATTTACACTGACAGACATCTGCTCAGTAAAGAATAAGAAAACAAGGCAGGTATTGGGGTAAAATTCCACAAGAGCCCATTTCTTCTCTGTTGCTGCAACCATTCAAAATAGGTATGCTTTTGTCTGGACTTGATCATAAAGGTCTTTTCCAACCTTGATGACTCTGTGTGATTCTATGAAAACAAGGGGTGATGCTGGTTCCAAACTAGCCAGGTAAGGGAAGCACCAGGATACTTTGTTTGGTGACAGGTGATACTGGACAGGTGAAGTCTTCACTGCCTGCGCCCAGGGCACCATACGGACCTGGTGCAATGTAGTCTGCAGCCTTGCAGAGGTGATGCCATACAGAGCTGATGTGCTGCCACAGCCCTGCCCAGAGCTGATGTGCCAGGCCCCCCCGGCAGAGCAGCAGCACCCACCCCAGCTGCTCTCCCCAGCCCCCATGCCAGCTCCACCCTGTCGCTGGCATGCGGGTCCCGGCACCAGCCCAGCTGGCCCTGCCTGGCAAGTCCAGCTCTGGGTTTTCAGTTCACCCAGTGTGGCACCAGGGGTGGAACAGTGACCTTTCTCATGAAACCGTATGGGAAATTAAATTCCCTCTTTCAAAACTTTGTCATGTCTCAACTAGCTGCTCTGCAAGTCATTTTTACAAAAGGAGGAGGGAGCTGTCAGCTGAGACCTGCCAGTGACCGAGAGCACAAATCACAGCACCTCCCCAAGCCATGGAGACCAAAGCAAAGTGCTCGGCAGGACGAATGCAAACCCGGCTGCCTCGCTGCCAAGACACCCGGGCTGGCTCCTCCAGCAGCTCCTCCGAGCCATGCAGGCGGGAGAAACTGGCAGCCCTCGTGACAGGCAGCAGGGGAGGGCTGGGAAACCAAAGAAGGGCCATATCCACACAGAGAAACATTCCCATGCCTTGAAGCAAGCAGGAGCTTGTTGCCTAGAAGCACGTGTCCTGTCCAGCCTGCCTCTAACGCAGCACAGCGCTGGTGCCTTGGTGCTCCCACACACCCACCTCAGCAACCCCAGCAGGCAGTGCTGCTGGTGAACTGCAGCTCCCGTCTGGGGAGCAAAGCCACCCAGAGACTAAACCTGGGGGAGGTCTAGCTCCTTCCCCCTCTAGCCAGAGCAACAAAGCTAAAAATCTCTTTGTCTCCATTTGTCAGGACCCCCTATCACTGCATTTGTACCCTTATAATAGCAAAGCTTGTAACTGCAAGCACCGTTAGGAGACACTGGAAGACAAAAAAACCCACATTTGGCACAGGACATTTAAAAATAAACAAGCAGAGACTATTACCTGCATCGGAGAGGTCTATATAAGGAGGGGATTTTCCAAAGCATCATGCCTATCCTCTGTTTCAAAAGCATGTGTTAGGGTAAAAAATGCTTCTCTGCAGTCACATAAATATGTGCAAAGAAAAATCACCACCTCCCGCTTCATCTAAGCTCCAAGATGTTGCTCATGACATGCTGATGTTTTCCTATCTGGGGGAAATCTATCACTTCAAAGTCACACTGACACATGAGGAGTGAAAGGCAGGAGCAGCCTCACATTTGCATGCTGCAGCTAAATAAAGCAAGTTGCCAAGATACAGTTACTGCTCTCAACTATGTAGCTGAACATGATCCAGGTGTGCAGAGACATGAGACACAACTATTCATCCTTAGCACTATGAGGCATTTACTGGTCATTCACACACTGAGACATCTCTTTCCTTTGCCAAGATCTTGCTGGATTTTGCTCCACTCCTTTTATCTCCGTTACCTGCACACAGAGCACAGAAACAAGATCACTTTATAGTCCTTAGAGGGCTTAGGGATCAAATTTCCCAAGCATCCAATAAAAAGTCTCTTGCTTGCTTTAGATCCATGCATTTGTGTGCAGAGAATGAGCAGCTTCACTTACCCATTAAGCTACTCTTGCAGAGGTTCAACAATCTGGCACTAGACTTTTAGAGGTTGATGGCAAAAAATTGTGCCATATCAAGGGGAGAACATGCCCTGTAGCGTTGACGTATCCTTTTTTTACAACTCTGCTCATCAGCATTAATTACCTGCTTGTAGCTTTTTCCTGTTATAATGGGGTCTTTTGGGAGAGGATGATGAACAAAATGAATCCCTACGGAATTTGAGACCCTCTTTAACAGGTGCCTTGAGAAGCTTGTCAATGAGAAGTTAACTTGAGGGCAGGTGGAGGTACCAGCAAAACTTTTTCCCTTCAGGTTAACAGCTGCAGTGACAAGATCCTGCTCCCACAGTGAGAATGGCAGGACCAGCCCCTTAGATCTTGTGGCACTGTAACATTAAGGTTCATGTGGTGCCCTAGACACATGCTGAGTCAGTTCTGCATTACATCTCAATTCTGCTTGGTACACCAGCATCCTGTGGTGTAGGCTCCAAAATCTGCCCTTAGTATCTCTGTTCAGGTCCCAGAACTTCAAGCTGTGGGTCCGGTCTGGGGAGAACCATGCCTACACAGTGACTTCTCAGAGTGCTTCAACCACTTGCTCGGATGGAGCAAAGCACCACTGAACTTCGTGTCACTGGGGTGGCAGTGTCAGGACTGTGACAGCCAGGACCCCTGCAGCCCAGGCAGGGTGCCCACACAGCTAATGCAGCAACACAGATCCTTGTGGGATCATAATTCATGGCACCTCTCTTCATGACAACCATTGAAATTATTAAATGTGTCATGGTTTGGGCCTAACATGACAACAAAGAACCAGCCCCGTGGCTGCTCACTCAACTCCCCCCCATAGACACACTGAGATGGGGAGAACTAAGGCCAACTAGAAGCTCATGGGTCCAGACAAAGGGCAAGGAGGGTTAAGGTCACAGGCAAAACAGACTCAACATGGGGAAAAATAATAATTTAACTGTAATCAAGTGCCCACAGGACACAGACTTCTTCCTGGGCCCAAATCCCTTCGTTCCCCATTTCTCTCCCTCCTTCCCCCCAGGCACAGGGGGATGGGGTTTAGAGTCAGTTCACAGGCTGGTGGTTCCTGCTGCTCCTTCCTCCTCAGGGAGAAGGATTCCTCACAGTCCTGCCCTGCTTCCCCACGGGTCCCTCCATGGCAGAGTCCTCCACCAACCTCTGCTCCATCAGCCCTTCCCACCAGCCCCGGAGCTGCTCCAGCGCTGCCCGCAGAGTCACGGGGGCTTCGGGAACAGGCACCTCCCCTGCCCGGGGGCTTCCACAGCTGCACCATCCCAGCCCACTGGCAGCAAATCCGAGTCCACTGGCCAAGTTCACCCCTCCTCGTGCCCCCAGGGAATGTTCCACCACGTTCCTCCATGAGTGCAGGGGCACAGCTGCCATCTCACCATGGGTTGCAGGGAAACTTCTGCTTGGGCACCTTCTTACTTTTAAACCACCAGGATCTTCACCCCAGCACTGCCTTTCACCTCTCCAGCTCAGCGCTTCTTCAACTGCTTGCCCTACTCAGCTCTTATCTCTCTTATCTTTCCTATGTTAATGGCAGAGGTGCATCTATTGTCCCTCTAATGGCTCCTTGGCTGGTTTTGGAGCAGGGGGAGCTTCTCAGCTTCTTGCCAGAGCCGCCCATGGGGCCCCTTCCACGACCAAACCTGCACAACCTGGCAGTAAAATCCAACTTGCCTTTTATCAGCCAGTCACTAGCACCCTCCAGGTATGAACAATGGTCTTCTATGCAGTGCCCTGGTCAGATTTCAGGTCACAAGGAACAGAGCACGCAGATGTTCTAGACTCTATTGGGAAGCTCCAGGAAGAAATTTGGGAAGTGAAGTTTCTAGACAGTGGTATAAAAGGAAGATTTGATGAAAGCAGCATAGACATTAGTGACTACCAAAATTAAGGAAAGAGATTATCCAAGGCCTGGATACTTAAATATGGACAATTAAACATTTAAATGTGGAAAAAATATAAAATTTTGGATTATCAAATGGGAGGTGAGATATCCTCAAAACCTTGGCTCTCTTCCACTCACCATGGCAAGTTTCTTCCCTTCCACCTAGAAAGCTCTTTTCCAGGTCCCTTCTTCACCTAGGACTTTGCTTTCATTTCATACCATGAAGTCAAGCTCTAAGCTCTCCCCCTTCAGTTGACTCAATTTACTGTCCAGAAACCAGAGGAACGTGCAGTCACATCACTTTCTACACAGCATGAGCTTCCCACCACTCAGTTCAGGTCTTTTTCCCCTCAGGCCAATTTACTTCAGAATCTCTTCTGGCATCTCCCCTATTTTTTCCCACTCCTGCCTTCATCTCCTCAGGGCCTCAGAGGTCACCCACAGGGGTTTCTGATGTGGCTTCACCAGTCAAATTCAGAGAACTACTCTGTGGTCCCACAACCCATTCCAAATCCACCACGTGCTCTCCACAGAGTCTGTGCGCTGTGAGGTGGGAAACTTCAGAGGTGAGCTGGAGTGTCACTAGCCCACTTGGGCTAGGAGCATTGAAGTGCTCCCACCTGGCCACTCAGGACACTTCACAAAAGCAAGCCACACAGGCTCACCTTCTAGGAGGCAGTCAGCAACCCATGCCTCCCTGCCATCGTTTACCTTCCAAGCTAGTGTATGAAGGCAAGGAGCGGTGGTTTCTTTTCTCTTTACGTCCTACAGGTGACAACTCCTAACATGGATCCAATACCCTTTGTGAGTAGAATGCCATTACAGGAGAGCCAGTGGTGATCATACTGGCAACTCCCATTTCTGGGAGTTTGCATAAGTTCATTATTGTGTTAATTGATACTTTAAGAGGACTAAGAAAAAATAATCAGAGTAGGTTTTCTGTCATACAATGGTGTGGAATTTACCGGAGGGTCTGTCTGAAGGCAAATATTGTGTTGTGCCAAATCAGTAGGGTCTGATTATGAGCTTTCCCTGGAGAGGATGTGCCTCTCCTCCATTCTCATCTCCAGGCTCCTGACCCCAAACCCAGCGATCACCCTGCACCCAATCCATGGTATTCACAACTGCAGAAGTAGTTTCTAGAGATGGTCCCTCATGTGCAGAATCCACAGGGCAAGATGTCTCATTTTACCAGAGAAATCCAAAAGGAAACAAAGGGCCAAACTTCCCTACACACATGTGCATACATGTTTCCCCCCTGCCTTCCTCCAGCCTGCATCAGGACCACCTGACCCTTCCAGATCACACAACACCTCCAAATTTCAGCGAGGCCAGATTCCTTACAGGAGGGACAGCCTGGCCCCAGCAAACACTAACTGACCAACACCGAGTTTGTGCAAAAGGTTCAGCAGAGTGGCAGGGAGTGGTAACACTTGAAGCACACGCTCTGGCAGGGACCTGGCAGATCCCTCACCATACCCACCCCATCTTGTTTTCTCAGTGAGCTGGTGTCAGGGCCCAGGCCAGAGTGCCATCTCAGCTAGGAAACATAGCAGCCAAACCCAGCGCCAAGTAGGTGTCATGAAACTGCTCTGGAAGCCCAGACCTGCTCCTCCCAAATGATCATGGGAATATCATGCTCTGCTACTCACAGGACGTAAGCAGGGATATTGAGGCCAGCCCCAGTGATCTGGAGCCAGAAAAGTGGTTCTCCTCCATGGGCAGGGAAAACTGTGTGGTGGCAGAGCCTGTGGTCTGTGTCTGGAGAAGCTGCGAAGTTGATTCAGATTAACTCATGTGGCTCTACAACAGATCCCTGCAGCAGGAAAGCAAGGATTGATGTGACTCTGGAGACCAAGAGGTGAGCAAGGACCCACCAACAATTACTGGGGCCGAATACTACCTAAAGCACATCATCAAAGGGAACGGGCCAGGAACTTAAATCCTTACTCAGGTTTGTTGCCACAGACAATTGGGTGTGAAGCAGGAAGCCCCCAAATTCAACATTTGATTAATCTAGACGCCAGGTCTTGGAGGCTACAAGTGTGGAAATAAAACCAACATGAGTAATCCCCCGTAGGCCAGGATCCATGAAGCACTCCCTGCAGCAGCAAGGTTGCCTCTGTTAGACCATGCAGACCAACAGCAGACTAGTGCCTTCATCAGAGGACTCTTGTAGGTCCTTTCAAATCCCTCCTTTAGTTCTGTTCAAGCCTCTCCCTCTCTGGCAGAACTACTCTACATTGGTGGTTGGACATACATTCAAATAAGGAAGAACTTTTCATTTCTAGAAACCAGAAAAAAAAGCAATTTTTACCTAAGAAACTGGTCTAATTAAACTGTTTGATCTGTGCATAAGTCTGTATTTCTCCTTCCAGAAACTTCTGACTCTCTTGTCTGGTTCCAACTCCACTTAAGCACACAGACAGGAATGCAGAGATTGTGGCAGTCCAAAAGGTCTCTACTGTGAGCAGCTGTGGAGGGAGGTAGGTAGAGAGCCAGGTCCAAAGGTTCTCATGTGCCCAGGGTGCCTCTAACCCTACCACTCACTGGAGTAAGAGTGGTTTCCTGGAGGATGCCACCAGGATGTTCCATAAGAGAAAGAAATTATGCCTCCACAAAGCTCCAATGGATGCAAAGCTTGTGCAGAAATGCCCCCAGGTTTGCAGGTGATGATTCTCTTCCTGGCCATCTAATGCCAGAGAAAAGGTATGTTAGACAGAGAACAAGCTAAGGTCAGGAAAGAGCAGATGGAGGGAGACTGCAGAGAAGCCTGGGAGCATCCTGGAGAGGAACAAGAGAGAACAGACAGGTGAAAGCTGCTGCTGCAGCGGTTAACTGTGACACTGCTGTGCCCTAAACAACTCTACCTGATGGGGAAACTTTTTTGAAGACCAATTGCAACACTTGTCACAAATCAGACCTTCCTGAAGAAAGCCACATTGGGCCCAACACTCATGAACAGTATCTTCTAGGACAAATTTCTAGGTAACTTTCTTCCCACACCCACCACCCACACAACACACCAAAGTCAATACAGCTACAGCAGGAGGCACTTGTGCCCAACCCAGTGGAGCAATTTTTCAGTATCTCAGCTGCTAATATAACTACTGCCACCCCATGCAGCCAGCTGGAGGACATCCCAATGAGACAGACCTGCAGGCACAGCGAAAGGGATGATGGGACAAGGAAGGGACAATTCCATTTAGATGTTGGCTTGGGCTCACAGCAGGGATGACAGAGATATCAGTGTGGTCAGTGCAAACCTGTCAGCCCAGAACTGAAGCAAATGAGATGGTCCACTCTGCCACTCCCTGGGGCAGCTCACAGCTGCGTTGCTTGCCTCAGGACTGACCCAGTGTCTATCTGGCCTTTGCAAAGGCCACGTGTGCTCCATTACCTTTCCCAGACAAGCTGATGGCCTGGGGAACTGATGGCCAAATCTGCATCCTGACAGAGCAGAAACCTGCAGAATTACAGCATCTGTCCACAAACCATGGCTGTTTCCCAAGAGCCTTCATGGAGCCTGCAGGACAGGTAACAGCAGCTCTTCCATCTGAAAAGACCTAGGAATACCTGCAGGCCCCAGAGCAGAGATTCTCCTCCTCCATGGTATCTCTTGCTTCTTTCTGGGTCTGAGCTCAATGAGACCATCTCTTCTGACACCTGCACTTCCGACCCAGCTGGGGTAACACTTTTCAGAGCCAGGCAGCTGTAGGCACGCGCTTGCTGGACAGCCAGCTTTGTGCAGAAGGGACCATTTGGACCTAACAATTTCTGAGACAGCAGAAAGACAGCACTGCTGAGAAAGCAGCCTCTTGCCACCTCCTGACCAATGTGCTACAACCTGTCCAACCCACGCTGGAGCTGAATTCAGTTTAGTGCTTTTCTTACAATCTCCTTTTCAGAGCCTGTTCAAATCCATTGATTTCTTCTGCTAGGAAACTTCTGATGTGAACTGCATACAAGCCAAAGGTTATATATGACACACTTCAGAGTCTTCTACTTTTATAATGTATTTGATGACACATCCTAGAAAAAAACACTCCATGAACAAGTAATAACAGAAGAGGAAAGCATAAGTAGGGCAGTCTGGGTATGGATGATAATTACTGATGCATAAAAACATATAATGAGATGGGCTTAAGTAAGTTCACGAGGCAGCAGTTCTGGCTTAGCAATTCCTTTACCATGATATCACCTCTGTGCTCATAGGCCAACTGAAAGCAGCTAAAAATCTCAGGAGCAAGTGGACCGAGAATTCAACACGGATGAGTCTGTGACCCTTCACCTGTCACACTCACTGGCATCGAGTTTGGCCCTAGAAAGCTGGTGCTGGTTTCCCCTGGGCTTCCTCTTCCAGGCAAACCAAGCCTTGGTTCACCCTGCTGTACCAGACTCCAAATCAATGGATGTTGCCTCTTGACAGCTGACCTTTGGTTTGGAATAAGAGATGGACCAAGGTCTTTGATTGTATGGGAAGCAATACCTTCCTTTGGTCTGAGCAAAAGGCACCCAAATGGAGAGAATGTAAAAATAATTTATCCAGCTCTCAGGAGAACAGGTTTCCCTCACAGTAACGCCTTGGGAGTTTCTGGAACTAATTGTGCCCTTGGGCTGGATCCTGCAGTATTGCTTCTCACTGTCCTGCTTCAAACTGCGTACTCACGTGCTACTTGACACATCTCACTGAGCAGCCACGTCTGAGACAACAGACAGTCCCTGAGACATCTCCCAGCTTGGCAGAACATGCACATGGTTTTCTTTCTACCTACATTTCTGCCAATACCCCAAGAGCTGTGCAGATTGTCTGGAAAGTCTGATGAAAAGAGGCGACTTGAACATTCTGGTCTGCCAAATCTGGGCCTGGGAGATGCCACCATGAGCTCAGGAAGTCCTAGGCAGCACACAAGGCTAAACAGGCATTACAAGAAGATGATGACTGCATGTCAACATCACAGGCAGGAGGCCTAACAAATAGGCAGGAAGCAGTGCACCAGGCAAACAGATATGTGCTCTCCTCCAAGCTGCTGGATTCAGGATACAGGAAGAAGCCAGAGAAAAAAGCCCTGAAATCAGGGGCAAAGGACAATCCAAGTGTTTTACACCATTGCAGGTGCATGTGTCTTGTGTAAGGATGAGCTGGCAGGATTGAAACACAGACAGCAGCCTACATACCTAAGCTTTCTACCTAAGCGCCAATACCATGTCCCTGAAATCAAAGCGTATACGAACTTGTTCCTCAGGCCCTTGACTGTGTTTCTGGTATATAATGTAATGGCTGAGCTAAGCTTTAGCTTGGGGTACATCTAATCTTACTTGCAAAAGGGCTTGCTGGAGGGCTGGAGGGCTATAAAGTGCTTCATGATTGTCCTGTCATTTTCCATTCAAGGCAACCACGTCCTTTGTCAGTCCACACAACTACGGTTCTTCACCTGAGAGAGTCCCAAGACCCAAAATCCCTCTTCACATCCTCACACACACAGAGTGAAGATCCCAGAACATGTTGAGGTAGAGAAGCTCAGAGAAGGGGACTAAATCAATTACTCAGAGGAGTCACAACCAGCTTGTAAACATCTCACACTGTTCTTCCAGACTGGGAATGGACATTGAGCTAAACAACCAAGAAACCGCATGTGTAATGCTTCATACAATCAAGTGTCCCTCCTGGAATACACAGTAATAGTAAAGTTTGTCAGTCTTGGGAGAAAATGAAGTCCCTTCCCACCTCACCAACTCTAAAATACCCTTTTGCTGGGCTCAGACCATTCTGAATCTCTGAGCAGTTCTGCCCAAATCTTCTGCTGCCCACAGCCAGTCTGAAATGTTGCTTCTACCTGAGTCCCTATCACACTGTTATATTTGCTTCCTTGCACAATGTATGTAGAGTAGAAATAGCAGTGGCTTAATCTGTACATTCCACTCCTATTGTTCCCTAATGACCTGCTGTAATTATCCAAACTGAACTCTTCTGGCAGAACACAGCATCCTACATTAAGTGGCTCGGCCTGTTCCCAGTGGGCTACTGACCCTGTCTGGAAGTATTTTCTTCTGGTGAAGTGTCCTAGGAGCCCATGATCCTCTCAACAGGGCAAGTCCAGCAGCTCTGGGCTGAGATGGAGAGACCACTGTTGCAGTAGCAGCAGAGGCAAAGCTCTCCCAAGCATTCCTGCAGCTTCTCACCCTGAGATGGAAAGAAACAAAATTACCATCTACTCTAAGAGAGGGAAGGAGGGGAAAAAAAATGAAAATACTTTCCAGGTGCCCTACTACAGACAAGCACAGTCGTGTTCAGACAGGGAGCTTCCTTAGCAACCTGTTAGCTTTGGTGGGGTTCTGTGATTTGTTCTGGTTTTTTTTTTAAGACACATTGCCTCTTTCCAGACTGGTTTATTTTGGCTTCCTGTGCCAATGAGCCAGGAAAAAAATTCCCAAACCAAAAACCAACTAAAACCAAAAACAAACAAACAAACAAAAACAACTAAACCTTTAAAAAATATATCTTTTCCATCTGTTTCCTTTTTTAAAGCTGCTGAAATGAGGTGGAGCAACATCAATTACCACCCTGTTCTTAATCCCTGGTTTGGATATGGGAAGTGAAACTGAACTCCCCAGGAGCACACAGGTAAGTGAGCTGCCTGAGCAGAGTGCACACTCATCTTTCGAAAGCCAAGAGATCAGAGGGGGTTGATTCTCCACTTTCTCTGCTGGCCAAACTGCCATCTTTATGAACAAACACATGGTGATTCTGGGACCAAAAGAGTCCATTTGAGAGAAGCTTTTTCCAACAACCACTCATATAATTTCAGATTCCTCACCACTGCAGTGGTTTTGTTGCACCTCCTGCACCCATTACCCAGGAATCTCCAGTGATGAAGATCCCTCACCTTCCCAGTGACCCTGCACAGCTTCACCTGTCTCTGCCACCAGCACTGAATATCCATCTGGGCAGCAGAGGGACAAACACCCACCCTGCTCACTTCTGGATTGCCCACCCTGCTCACCAGAACAGCAGCTGCAGCCTCTTCTGCATTGATGAAGAAAAAATAAATATGCTGCAGTGTTCACAGAGATGGAGAGAGGATTAAAGCCTTTTGTGAGCAGTGAGGAATCCAAACCAGAGGTGCAGGGCAGAGATTGTGTGTCATGGCACCCAGAGTACAGGGTGGGATATTAAAGGCAGATTAGGATAATTTCACATGCCAGACACCAGGAGAGACCTCGCAGTCCAAACATGCTTGAACTTGCTGATAAACTTGTTGCCTTCAGCGGATATCCACCAAAGCAGGCTAAAAGCTGGGACCACAAAGCAAACACCAGGCCTGATAACAGGCATTTAATATTTATTAGTGCAGGGTTATGAGCCCCTCTCACTACTACTTTCACTAACAGCATCGGCCCTTCTGCAGTCCCACCAGGAGAGAGGCCTTTCCCTGCTCAAATGGTTTGTGTCAGGCTGACACCAGACGCCTCCGTGTCTCACTGAAAGGAGCAGTTTTATGGCCAACTGCCAAAATTAGTTTATAACCTGTGACTGGTACCAGCCATCGCTGTGTCTGACTGCAGGGAAGGTGCCCTGATCTCAGGTCTGTGATTACGGATGTCAGGAGAAGAACAAACTATGTTATGCACACTGCTTTAGGGTAGCTCACACCATCCTATTAACCCCTCAAGCTCAGGACACGCTGCACCAGCGAGGAGAGCTGTGAAGCACTGGGCGGTGCCTGCTCTGCTGCTCTCCTAGCCTGGGCCTTACAGGCCAATGGTCTCTTTATCAGAAGCAATCTTCTCTGCAGCTACACCCTTCTCTTTGGCTCTGGGCAGTTATTTATCTAGATTTCTATGGCTTGTGGTAGGGCACTGTTTTACATCTCCAACCTAACAGTCTTTAGAGCCAAACAAATGTTCATTTCTTCCACCAACACTAAAATACCAGCCCTGTTTTTCACATTCATGGTCAAATGTTCTCATATCCAGGAAGTCTGTGACTGTTTGCAGCCAAAGTGACACTGAGAGTAACTGGCTCCCTTAGAGGAAGAGCAAGCAATAATAGGTAGAAATTCTGTTTATGCTAGAGGTTGAGTAAGGTCAGATTCACCAGCCCATGGTCTCTGGATCTAGAGGACCACATTTCCTAGTGTTTGGCACCTTCCCAGAGGACAGGATGCCACACAGACATGAAGCAAGCGGAGAACTGAAAACTACATGAAGAATTCAGAAGCTTTCAATGAAGGAAAAGGGAAAAGGGGAAATTCCTCTAATGGAATATGAGAAAATTCTATTGGATTGAGTCATCATGGCCAGCAAAATGGGCACACTTTAAAACTCGCTTGGCACACTAGAAAGGAGAAGGCTGTCGAGTGAACATGCAGCAAGCAGACAAAGTCTGCAAAAGACCTTAAAGGACCTTAAAGCCTCTGGGAAAAGCAAGGTGGTAGCAGGAAGATGGACATCCGTGGGGCAGTCAGTTCCAGCTCCTGCTGTGTCTCTTGCTATGGTAATGGAGATAGGACTTCCAAAACAAGTTGCTGTCACACAAGAACTGCACATAGTAGCACCCTGGTAGCACAGTGGTCCCCATCACTCTTTCAGTCTCCACTGTATCCAAGATGTAAATTGCTATGTGCTCTATAATCACCACTGCATCTGGGATACTGGTCTGGATATCCTCTCACAGTGTGTCCTGGCCTGGCCCAGCTGAACATCAGCAGGTTCCCCAAGAAAACTATACAGACAGGAAAAAGAAAAGGGTTTTATCCAGTCCTTCAATAAGAGATTATTTCTACTCATTCCACATGCAATGAATCAATTAACATACAATCAATTCCACATACAATGAATACAATCAGCCCTTCTGACCCACTAACCCCAGCAGAGCTCTGTGCTAATCCCACAGAGCTGCACACCATTTCATTCCAGCCTTATAACCATTAAACTGAATAAAAACCAAGACCACCAATGAAGAAAAAATGGCTTCTAGTTTGCTTTAGAAGGATTTCCTGGTTAAAGGGTTTCACCACAGCCCTCCTGTGCCATCCAGCAGTAACAGTTACTTGTGCTACGTGAAGTAGACATCTCCACATCAAGTGTTCTGCCATCCCCCAGCTCAGTAAGAGGAACTTTGAGGAGCCTTCATTGCAACAAGCTGGGTGTCAGCATCCTCTTGGGCAATAAGAAGATATATATGAAGGGCCCAAATACCCTGAAGGTCATCTGGTCAACACAGTGGAAGGACCATAGTTTGGCTGAGTTTGCTCACAATTCTGGAAGATCTAGCATCACTCCAATAGTGAACACATCCAAGGTCATCTTTGCTCTATGATGTGGATCAGCTAGCCACTTCATACCATGCCACAAACCAGGAAGGAGAAAACTTTCATGCATCCCACATTCAAGTAATAATAAGACACACACACACACAAAAAAAAAAGCTTAAGAACCTTCTTCCTAAAAAACAGCCTGGTAATTTGCAAGGGTGGCTATAGCAGGAGCACAACAGGTCCAGAGAACATTATCCAGGAAGAGGATACAGAGGAGTCACAGTTGCCATAGGAGGAGAACAAGGAACCTTGCGTCAGTTTGCCAAATGCCCTGGAGATGCTAACTCAAGGTAAACAGGAAGGCTGTATAAATTACCAGAATTATGATTTACTAGGTGAAACAGATCATCTGGGAGAACTCAAATTGAACCCGGGAAAGTATCAGTCTGTTCCAGAAGAGAGCAAGCAACACTGTGTGCTTCAAGGACATAGGCACTGGATATAGGGTCTAGGGAGAACGGAAAACAGACCTACAGAAAGTCCCAGCAGTGCAGAAAAGCAGCTCTGGGGACAAAAGGGCAAACTGGAACATACTGAGGACAATCTGCTGGGAGAGGAACAGTGCAAGTGACTGTTAGGCTTACTCTCAGGAGTGCCTGAGTGTGAAGGACTGGGGAGAGCACACACACGGAAGGCAACATGGGTGAGGATGACTGACCCGAAGGGCTGGGGAGCCTTCAGAGGGGTACCAGGAAAGTTGAAATGCTGATTTCAGAATGACAAACCACCATCAGAGCTGAATAATCAGATCCTTGTGGAGTTCAGAAGGAGGAGGAATTGACACTAAGTTAGATTACAACAGGCAACGGTTAAAAGCAACCTCACAAACAAAAAAGGACAAAGCTGAAAAGCCAAGACACTCAGCTCTGGAGATACAGTGAGGGTGAGAAACTCTTCTGAGCCCAGCAGCTGTGAGAGAGACACATGGCATGTCCATTGCTTAGAGTTGGAAAGCTATCAGCTTTCTTGGATACTTTCAGCTGTCTTGGATACTTCTGAAGGTCACAAAGATCAGTGTGAGAAAAAAGCAGGAGCCAATGCAGCATAGCTATTACGATCTACCAGAGGACGAGATTTAACCCTCAGATAAAGCAAGAGCAGAGTGAGGAGATGTGGGGAATGGTCCATCTTCTGTCCCCCCACATAAAACTAAACAAAATGCCTTTCAAGCCAGCAAAGCAAGAGTGGTGTCTTTTTGCTGATTTAGCCAAGGACAGACTGGAACAGGCCCCTTGCTCTACCAGGTAACTCCACAGCCAGAAGACGCCACCGATTGATTCGTAAACTAAACATTGGTCTCACTAACAATTTGTGAGCATGGTGAGGGGGTATTCTAATCTGCCCTCTAAGATACGGTCCCACAGTGGCTGCTCCTCTGCAAGAGGCAGCACCATGTGTGACCCTCGGACTCATTCACAAACCTCTCCACACTGGGGGGGAAGTCACGGAACCACCTGACAGCCGGGAGCCCCGATACCAGCCCACGACAGGAGTGTTCTTCTGTGTGAGGGTTTTCAAAGCCATGTACCTACTGGGTCTTACCTCAAGGCACTGGTGCAGGTTGCTGGATTTGGGGCTTCAGAGACAACCAAGTAGCCTTAGCAGGCTGCAGGGAGGACAAATGAAGTGATGCTTTACAAATGGGAAGAAAATAAGTTATGGGCAATTACAGATCCACTAGCTTAGTTTTCACTACCATAAGCACTAGAGGCAAGCAAGGAAGAGGGTAGTAACAATCTCTTCAGATCAACCCAGCTTCCCTGGACAACAAGGCAAAAGAACTTTGTAGATAAGGAAAAACAAAAGTTACTACTTCTTGATCTTAACAGACTTTATGTTTGTTTGGCAATAGTCTCCTAAGCATGTTAAGGGAGCTTCAAATGGCAATATGATGGGAGAAGATCTAGAAAAAACATGTTCAAAGAGTAGTCATAAAAGGTTTATGGTCTGATGGAAGATGCATCAAGTGAGGATCCACAGAGATGGGGGTTGGGTCAATCATAATTACCCTTTTTACTTACAGCCAGCTAAGAGAAAAGGAAGCAGGTTTATTCATCACACAGATGATGCCAGCACAGAAGAGGCTGCCAGTATATCCCAGGGCAGGCTTTGGATTCAAACCAACCTCAGGAACTTGGAAGATTAATTCAGAAAAGAAGAAATAACTGAGTCAGTGAGAATACACCATGCCAGACGCCAGCAGGACAGTCAGCCCCACAGGCAGAAAAGGGGCAGAGAAAGACCTAGAAGGTCATGTGGGTCAGGGTGTGTGAGTCCCATGGGTTCTTAATATCTCCACAGATGAAGACTCCACATCCTCTCTGGACAACCTGTGCTAATATTTTATGACTTTTGTAGTAGAAAAGGTGGGGGGTTTTGTTCAGATGAAACCTCCTATGTGTCCGTTGCCTGTGGTCCTGTTGCTGGATACTGCTGAGAACAGTCCAGCTCACTCTTCTTCATTCCTTTCCATCAGGTACTTAGACACGTGGATAAGGTCCCCCTGAGCCTTCTCTTCTCCAGGTTGAACAGTTCTGGCTTCTCAGCCTCTCCTCGTGCTCCAGTCCCTAAAATACTCATGGGCCTGCTTTGCTCAAATGCTCCCTAAGCTGAGGGTACCTCTTCCTTGCTTCAGAATTTTTGCCTGGTCTCAGGGGTTTGTTGATAGCTCATCTTACCAGTAAAGACTAAAGCAAAGAAGGCACTGGGTACCTCAGCCTTTTCCACATCTCGTTAACAGGTCCCAGGCACCATTCAGCCACAGACCCACATTTTCCCTTGTCATCCGTTTACTGTTCACATACTTGCAGAATCCTTTCTCATCACCCTTCACATTCCTCACCAGATTCAACTCCAGGTCATCCATGGCTTTCCTAACGCTATTCCTGCAATATCAGACAGCAACTCCAGAGTCCTTCTAAGTTAGCTGCCCTGTTTCCACCTCTTGTGTGCCTCCTTTATAAGTCTGAGTTTGGTCATAAGCCCCCTGCAGGCTTTTGCTTGATTCATCTAAGTTCTTTTCCTTCAATTTTGGTTATGTATAAACAGTTGCAGCTTCTTCAAGTCCTCACCTAGGTCTTTTGATGGAGTATATCTTTGTTTCTCTAAGCCCCATTGTCTAAGATCAACTTCCAGCCTACCAGCTAGATTTTTCTGATGCTGTATGGATGGATATCCAGCTCCCCACCACAAGAGATCTTCTTATGTCAGCCAACTGTCTTTGCTCTCTAAGTGGAGCAGATGGAAAAACCACAAAGGAAGCAGCGGTAGCTCAGTCTCCCCTCTTACCCTAGTCACCCATTTAAAGCCTTGCTGCACAACATGATATGTTTCAACACCTGCAGTGATAAATAGTAGCGCAAACCAGGAACAACCACTTGGTCATGTTTATCCTCAAGTTGCACTGCAACCCACAATAGCATTCGTTAACAAGTGTTAGAACATGGTTACAAATTGCAGCAAACACAAATGCTCCATCAGTGTTATTGCAGACTTCATTAATGATGATCCTTCACATTTCAGCAACAGCCATTCAAGGATCTGAAAACATTTATATGCCTCTGTGAGCCAAGTGTCATGCTCCATGTGTGAGCCAGATGTTCACAACATCATTTTACAAATGAGGGAACAAAGTTCACAGGACTGACTCCAGACCCTTTTCCTCCCACTGAGCAATCCACTGCCCACCAACTAGTCATAGGGGAATTATCCAATTCAAGGCAAGGCAGGATACCATTATGGTCTCTTTGTTTCCTTGCATTGTCTCTATTCCCTTGCTTCTCATCTTGAGTTTGGATTCTAGGCCTGGAGGGGTACCTCAGAATGGGTCCACTACAGCATGACACAGCACAGAGATGCAACTTAGCACTTCTGAGTACAGCTATGCATGCAGCAATGGCACCAGAACCTGGGTGACAGAGAGCTCCTGAAGCAGATCTCTAGGGGATCTCTGCGTGTGTCAAACCAGGTCCCTTCCAGATAGAGCAAGCTCAGTCAAACGGCAGCAGCAGCGCCAAGTAAATCCAACATCTCTCCCATTCCAGCCACCTTCCTGCACAGCACACACTTGGCAGGGCCTCGCCTTCCAAACCTTACACTTCCAAGAGCCAAAAGGAAAGTAAAGAAAGTGATTCCCACTTAGCAAGCTGTCCTTTTTAAGGTGATTAACTCCTCGCTCTCCTTCCAATCTTGCTGACTGAAGATAAGAGATTCCCTTGCAGCTAGAGAAACACCTGTGTTTAGGAAGCCAGAGAGACTGCAGCAGCTCTCCTACATCCCTCCTGCCAAACGGCTCCACCAGATGAGTCTCTACAGCATGTCATGTTTTTTCAAGATTAAGGAAAAATGACGTGCTGCTCCCTCTAGTGACAACCTGAGCACATTTGAGCAGCCTGGCTGCAACTCACAGCACCACTGCTATAGTTGTTTTTAGGCACAACAGACAACATTTTTATTCAGGACCCATTCTTAGGTACCTACAGTCTTTCTCTCATACCTTTGGCATATCCAAACCTACCTCAGTTGCTCGCTCTCTGATGCTGCTGCTCTGCAAGCACAGGTCCCACCAAGCTCAGGAGGCTGCTAACAAACTGCAGAGCTTCAGCAGACCTCAGTTAAAATCTAGTCTGAGCTGGGAGTGACCTCAATGCAAAAGCACTGGGCAGCCACGGTCACCTGTGCAGGGTCATCACATGTGCACTCTGCCATTGGCACTCATTGATCAAATAAAAGCAAGTTCAGGAATTAAAAGCAGCTACAGCAACATGGAACAGCCCCAGCTCCAGCCAGCATTCCAGCTCCACATTCCTTCCAGAGACAGCAGAAGGTTGTTTAATCCAGGTCTAGTCACCATAAACTAGAAACAAAAATGGATGTTACAGCTTCGTGGATAAAAGAAAACTCTGCTGGGCAAATAACACAAGTAAAGGGAGGCTGAAGTTAACATAAGTGAACATAACCTTGCCAACAAATAGCACAGATGAAAACCCAGGGCTCCAGTGGAACAGGAGCAGCAGGGACACCAAAAGACTGCAGCCACCTCACTGCTGCACACCCTGGCACAAAGGGCAGAACAGCTCTGCACAAGTCCTTCCTACTTCTTTTCTAATCAAGAAAAAACATAAAGAAATAGCTGAAGAGGAAGGGGTCATTTATTTCTTGAAAATCCCCAATGTATTGTTTTTTTCTGGGATAGAGTGAATTTTCTTCACAGTAGCTTGTATGGTGCTATGTTCTGAATTTGTGATGAAAACAGTTTTGATAACATCAGGCTGTTGCAGCTACTGCTGAGCAGTGCTTACAGAGTACCAGGGCACTTTCTGTGTCTCACACTGTTCAGTGACCAGGCCAGGAATGCACAAGGAGTTCAGAGGAGATGTAGCTGACCCCAATTGACCAAAGTGATACTCTGTGATGTCATGCTCAGCAATAAAAACCTGAGGGAAAAAAAGCACAGGGGGAGGCTGGTTGTTTTCCCAAGACACTGTTACTCGAGCTGGAGCCCTGCTGTCCTGGCAATGGCTGAACATGCCTGCCCATGGGAAGGAGTGAACAAATCCTTTATTTTTCTTCCCTTGTGCATGCAGTTTTTACTTTACATATTAAACTGCCTTTCTCTCAACCCACAAGTTATTGCACTTTTACCCTTCCAGTTCTCTCCCCCATCCTACTGTGGGGGAGTGACTGAATGGCTGGTGGTGCTGCCCACTGGGGTGAAACCGCAACCCCCAGTTTCCTGGTTTACTTGTCTCTCCCACTGCAAACAAACACCCTGCCAAAGTCCCAAGCTCCCTGGGCCCAGGAACTCAGCCATGTGTGGAGAAGCAAAGTCTGTCAGCCCCTTCCAGGGCTAACTGGTGCTTACGCATGTACCTACCTGCACATCTTGCCAGTCCCTTTCACCAGCTCAAGGTCATGTTCTTGCAAACACCTCCCTGAAGCATGCACCTAACCTTCCCCTGCACGGGAATCAGGAACTCCCTTGCCCCCTGTTTCCACTCACACCAGAGCCCAGGCCAGCCCCAGTTCATAGAGGGGGAGATGGAGGCAGGGGGGGACAGTCATGCAGTGACCCGCTGGCAGGGCACAATGCAGCAGTGTGCTGGCTTTCCATGACTCAGGATCAGCTGAACACAAGGGCCGAACCCAGGATGACTCTGTGCTCCAGGACCAGCTTCTCAGTCCCTGCTTGTGCCTATATGGCAAAGACACACACTTGGACTTTACCAGAGAGGCTTGCCAGGACCCCTGTGAGGGACCACTGTCCCCTCTGTCCCACCAGCCCCATCATACAGCCCCACCCAGCTGCAGGCAAATGATAAGCAGGATAAAAATGAGATTTTTCTCTTTTTTTTTTTAACTCTCCCTCCAGTTCCAGAAAGACTAGGAATGGCCCCAAAGCACAGACACTTCTTCCTGAGTTTGCAGGGAGCCTGAGAAAGCTGTTCTGAAGGGCGAGAGCCACACTAACAGGGCTTGAGCCCCTGTCTTACCCACAGCATGGCTAGTCAGGGCGAGGGGACAGGAGGGAAGCAACACAGAACTGCCACCAGCTCTCACTAACTTGTCTGGCTGCCTCAATTCATGTTATCTGCCTTATACCAAAGAATTCCAGAACCACAGAATGGTTGAACTCTCCCTCAGTCCCCATGGCATCGTGCTTCCCCCAGGCATCTCTCTCTGCAATGCCACCCACATGACGACTGCCTTACCCCGACATGCCCCATAAAAACAGCCACCAGCCAGGATGCTGAGGGACAGGCAGAATAATCCGAATGACACCAAGAGTAGCAGGGGCGGGGAGAAGAAGGAGGATTTAGAGGTGCAGAGTGAGCAGGTGTGGGGGTGTGGAGCTTCCTGGGGACACAGGCCACAGCACTGGGGAGGTGGCAATGGGAAGGCCCCACAGCCCTGAGGGAAAGGCGTTGAGCCAAAGGAATGACACAGAGCCTGAGAAAAGGCATGGAGCCTTAGGGAAGGTCATGGAACTTGATGGAAGGGCATGGATCCCGAGGGAAGCTATAGAGCTTGAGGGAAGGCTCTGCAGCCCTCAGAGAAGGCCATGGAGCCTGGGGAGCTGCAGGAGAAGGATGAGATATCTGCATGTCTTGTGTTAGAATGGTGCTCACACAGGAGTGTAGTAGCTACCACAAAACCCCACTTAGTCCTGCAAGTGGCCCTGAGTGCAGAGGGTCTGTCCCCCCAAGGCCACCCATCCTCACCGCACAGCCGGAACCCCTGCCCTGCTGCACAGCCCCTCTGGAGCAACAAGGTAGACACCAGCAGCTCTGAGCCCAGCTGTGCCACCCACAGATGTCCCCCCATGGCCATCACAGCTCCCACAGGGCAGGGAGCTGGGCCTGCAGTGGGGCAGGGGGACTCTCAGGGGCTGAAGAAGCTCCAGCCACAGCAGGATGTGGCAGGTAGTGCCAAGACAGCAAGGCTGTCAGGGCAGGTTCCAGGGGCAGGGGACAGCGGGTGGGAGACAGAGAGGCAGACAAAAACACTGGCACTGAGAGACATCTATGACCTGCTGCTCCTCCTGGGAAGAGCAGCAGAGGATGGCAGGGACGCTGGGTGCGCTGCTTTAATGCCATTTAATTTTCAGCACTACACATCCTTAAAATAAATTAATTAAAATAACCACAGTGCCATGGCATCCCTGTGTCCACTGCAGACAGGAAGTCTCCAGCAGAGCAAGCTGTGTCCTGGTGTCCTCAGTCCTCTTCATGGGAGCAGGAGATCACATCTGCTGGGCTGGGTGAGCAGAGACCAACCCAGGGGAATGGGCTGCTGGGTGACAGACTGGCACAGAGGAGGGGACACTGTGTGCAGTGTGCTGGCTGCTGTAGTGACAGGGCCCCCGTGTGTCATGCTGATTCCTAGCAAGACAAGGCAGGAGAGCACAAAACAGAGTCCTGGCACACTCATGATGCACCCAATCCCAGCAGAACATGTGAGACCCACTGACTCCTGCTGAGGAAAGGTCAGCAGAGATTGCACTGGCTCCAGCAGTGCAGGCCTGGAGGGCAGCACACACTTCTAGAGGAACGTGTGGGACCTCTTAGCTCCCAGTAGGACACAGTAGGACATAGTAACTCCCAGCAAGTTGGGCCTAATGTGTGATGCACCAGCTTCCAGCAGATGACCTGACTGCTAGTAGCAGGCATGGGAAGAACTGACCCCCAGCAGGACACTTATGATGCACCAGTTCCCAGTAGGACACAAGGGACTGACTGATTCCCAGTAGGATATGTGCAGTGCCAAGACCCTCAATGGGACACACCTGCCACACCAGCTCCCAGTATGACACAGGCAGCACAACAACTCCTAGGCAGAGCCAGTGTGCAAGGCACCAGCTACCAACAGAACACGTGCAAAACACCCCGAGGCCCAGCAAGGCAGAGCCAATGTGTGACACATGGGTTCTGTGTTCTGC
The DNA here is from genome assembly GCF_020740795.1 of Apus apus. Lineage (NCBI taxonomy): Eukaryota > Metazoa > Chordata > Aves > Apodiformes > Apodidae > Apus > Apus apus. Next base: position 19,008,096 of record NC_067294.1, read on the forward strand.
ACTCCCATCAGGACACACATCGTGCACCAGCTCCCAGCAGGACACCTGTGGTGCAGTGACTCCCAGCAGGAGATGTGCAGTGCAGTGACTCCCAGCGAGATACACCTGACACACCAGTTCCCAGTGGGATGCAATGCACTGAGTCCCAGCAGGACCCCTACAGGTACCCAGTGAGACACATGCAGTTGCAGTGACTGAAGGTCCGTGTGGGTCTGCTGGCATGAGTGTGAATCACTAGTTCCTAGGAGGACAGGCAGTGTGTGCGGGACACCAGCTCCCTAAAGACACCCCAGCTCCCAGTGGAGAAGTGCTGGTGTGCACTGAGCTGGCCCCTCTGTGCCCTGCTCCCTGCCCAGGGACTGTCCTGGCAGAGCAGGGGTGCAGGGCCAGGGCAGGCTGTGTGGCTGGGGGGACAGGGACACCATCGCAGGGCTCCCAGTGCCACCTAGTGGGGGACAGCAAGCACTCAGGGGTCACCCAAACCCCAGACCTGGGTGCTGCTGGGCTCAGCAGACCATCCCCAGCCAGACCAGCCTCTCTGCCCCATCCCAGCAGCCACTCCAGTCCCACTTGCTGCCCTGCAGCAGGCCAACGTGTCCTGCCAGCTTCCCTCCCACACCTGCTCTTCCTGGGCCCTGGAATTACATCAAACACCACCACAGGAGTGACAGCAGAATTTCCTCCAGGTGCAGTTTGTTACCCACATCAAGTACTGTCAACCTGGACAACCCTGTCCAGTCACTGGGTTTCCATGCTGCCCAGGGTATGCACAGAGAGATGTGGCCAGGAGCTGTGGTGTCCAGAAAGCATTAGAGCCACTCTCATATGAGGATGTCTCAAGAAAGCCCCCAAAAAGTAGCACAATTTCTGAGGCACACACTGATGCTCAATGCATTTTTTTATCTGCACAGCTACCTGCAAATTATCCCTTGTGTGTGCACATTAACTCTGACACACACAGCCATGCATACACACAGAATGCATGGCAGATAAACAGTCAAAGAAAACACCAGCACAGCAAACAGCTTGTGAGACTGCACAGGTTTTATTTTAGAGGCTTTCTCCCCCAAAAACCAACCAGAGGTTCTGGGAGATGGAAACAGCACATGGGGCCATAGAAGTGCAGTACAGAGCTGTGTGGAAGTTTACACGTGGGAAGGCTAAGAACTGCTAACAAATGCAATTTAAAGTGGGGGGAAGAGGGGAGTGGGTTTGCAATCCTGGTGCACATGAATACAATCTTTCCTTCCATCTCTCCACCCAGCAGGCGACCACTGGCAATCTCTTAAGCTGTATCTCCACTCATCTACAGCCATTTAATCACCTGGCATTTTCTTCCATTCCATCTGCATCCTCAGTCTCTTCCCTTCTCACACATCCTCATCCTGAAAACAATCCCTAGGATGTTAAAGAGAAAACCATGACACCTTGTGGAACAAATGGAACCTTCTCCAGCTAAAGGCACCCTCGTGAATACCAGTGCTCTGCCCAGTGCAGTACAGCCCAGACAGTGAAAACAGACTAAGGCCGGCCCCCAAAAACCTATCTGTTTCCAATAGATGCCCCAGGTTCACCTACTGATCAAACACAGCCCCTCTTTGCTGAGAGGATCAGCTACCAGATTTTTGTTGACCTTAATCATGATTAAGCTGAGCGTCTCTGCAGACAGTTTTTCCAGGGAACTCAAATCCCTGCAATAATTAAAACAGCTGCAAGATGCTCTATTATCCTTATGGCTCACCCTGAAACCAAAGCAAAGGGTGAGGCTAGAAAATCAGCCCCAGCCTGGTGATGATCCCAGCTCAGCTGGATCCCAAACACTTCTACAGTAACACATGACACAAATCTAGAAATGGGGAAAGAGGGAATATGTTAAAAGAAAGAGGGAATATGTTAAAAGAAAGAGGGAATACATACAAGAGATGGCCACAGAGCTCAAGGCAACAGGAGGGAAGGAGCTCACACCAAGTCCTGTCATTAAGAACGTTATCAGCACAGTCCAGGCCCTAGGCAAGCTAAGAGGCTGGGCTCATTTCTCTAAACAGGAACTCAGTGCAAAGCTAAACAGGCAGCTCAGGTGTGTCCAGAAAGGCAAATGACATCCCCACAGGGTCACACTCTGCTGAGCCCCTGCTCCCTAGGATGGCCCCTTCTCACCTACAGCAAAACCCTGCAGGATCCCAATGAAACACCAGCTGGTCCCCCAGCACTTCCCATGAACTCACCTCCTCTGCTCTCCCACGGCCCAGCTGCCAGCCTACTGCCTATTTTAAAAACAGCAGAATTTGGGGTTGCCGTAGTCAAGTGAGCTGTGATGGTCCAACAGGCTTCCTCACAACTAGTGTCCTCCAAGAGCTGCCCTGTCCTCCCAGAGCAGCATGGTCTGAAAGAAAGGAAAGAGATGGGGCAAATATCAGTCCCAAAGCTCAACTTCTCCAGCTGCTTGGGACCAGATCATTATTTTAAGAGCACTTACATGAGAGACAGAATAGCTTGGAAACTGCTAAGTAAAGACTTGGCTAGGTCCCCTCCAGGTCACTGAGCACACGCAGGGCAGCAGAAGCAGCTCCAGGCTTTTGGCTCTGTCAAAATTTAGGGGGAGGGAGGAGGAACTGAAAAATGTGGTAGAAGACATTTTCATTTTGCAAATCTTGCCAGATTGCCAGGATACACTGGTGGTGATGAGCTGCAGAGAGACTTGGGCAGTCAGTGAAGGGAGCTGGGCTTGGAGCAGGTGAGGATGGCCAGCACGTTGTGGGGAAGCAAGGAGACAGGGAGAGACATGAAATTGCTGGAGTTGTGTGCAGAGAAGAGCTACGAAGCTGATGAAAGGTCTGGAGAACAAGTCCTATGAAGAGAGGCTGATGGAACTGTGATTGCTTAGTTTGAAGAAGAGGATGCTGAGGGGAGACCTCGTTGCTCTCTACAAGTGCCTGAAAGGAGGTTGTAGGGAGGTGGGAGTTGGGCTCTTCTCTCAAGTGAATAAAGACAGGACCAGAGGAAATGGCCTGAAGTTGAGCCAGGGGAGGTTTAGACTGGATATCAGAAAGAATTTCTTTACCAAAAGAGTGGTTGGACAGTGGAACAGGCTGCCCAGGGAGGTCATGGAGTCACCATCCCTGGAAGTGTTTACAAGAAATGTAGATGTGGTGCTTGGGGACATGATTTAAGCACTGAACGGGTAGGTGAGGTTATGGTTGGTGGATTTAGGTTATGGTTGGACTTTATGATCTTCAAGGCCTTTTCCAACCAGGATGATTCTGTGATTCTATGAACATGCCAGGGCTAACACTGTTCCTAGGACAGAGGAAAGACTGGAGAAAGGTGTATTTGAGGGTGGGATTATTGGACCCTAGAAGAGCCCAGGGGTAGTCAGACCCATCAGATTCTGAACACCCCAAGTGATTACGGCAGTCAAGCTCTTGCTGGTGCATGGCTTGTCCCTAAGGCAGAGAGAATGAAGGGAGAGATACAACATGAGGCCAGAGTAGCTTTCCACAACCTCCAGGACAGGTAGACCAGTTGTCCTTCAGTACTGCACACTCAGGCAAGCCCTGCTTCCCTCAGCAAAAAACTCAGAGGGCTGGGTCCCACCATGCTTGAATGTGACAGCTGGGATCTGCATAGGAAAGGGTCCCTCAGCATGACTCATCATCATCTAAATCCCAAGAAAGGTATTAATGTCCACCAGCTAGCTCTAGAGAAGCTTTAAGGTTTTTGGGAAATGAAACTCATAACCTCAACATGACTCAAGAAGAGAAGAAGGAGCTTTCATCCTATCAGAGAGTGGCTCTAGATCCTAGACTCTCCATTAAAGTCAGTTTCAGGTGTCAAACTAGACACCTCCATGGAAGCTGAGGTCTCCTCAGATATCCTTGCCCAAGCAATCCAGGGCATTGTTCACTGGGGAGGATAGGATGGACAGGAAGGAGGGCTCAAACAAATGTCTTCGGAGGGTACCAAGGCATTGCTAAGTTCCCTTGGGTTTCCTGCACTGGCCAACAGCTTTGCTCCCTGTCTTGCACCCAGGTCTCAGTCTCTTACTGTCCATCTACACTGCACATACAGCTTTTTGCACATGGAGAAGGATCAGATCCTCCCCGGTGATGGATCACTGCATGTGATGGGTCATGCTTAGGTTGTAATAACTCCTTGAGATCACAGGAATCTGGGACTTCTGAAACCTCAGCAATTATTGATCGTATCTCAGAGCCAGTGATCATTATGAAGGGGCCCAGAAGAAATTACACAAGGGGTCAAAGATTACATAGTGTGGAAGTGGGCATTCCCAAGCACTGGGGACTTCGGCCACTCTTCATCACGTGGCATGGGAGTCAGATGCTGCTCACAGATCAAATTCCCTTGGTATCATAGAGTCATGTCATAGAATGGTTTGGTTTGGAAGGGACCTAGAAGATCATCTAGTTCCAACCCCCCACATGGTCAGGGACACCTCCGACTAGACCAGGTTGCTCCAAGCCCCATCCAACCTGCCCTTCAACACTTCCAGGGATGGGGCAGCCACAGCTTCTCTGAGCAGCCTGGGTCACCGTCTCACCACTCTCACAGGGAAGAATTTCTTCCTAATGTCCAGCCTAAATCTCCCCTCTTCCAGTTTAAAACCATTACCCCTTGTCCTATCACTACACACCCTGCAAAAAGTCCCTCTCCACCTTTCCTGGAGCCTTCAGGCACTGGAAAGTGCTCTTAGGTCTCCCTGGAACCTTCTCTTCTCCAGGCTGAACACCCCAACTCTCCCAGCCTGTCTTCAAAGGTGAGCTGCTCCAGCCCTTGGATCATCTTCGTGGCCTCCTCTGGACTTTCACAGGCTTCTGAACCTGGCCAGTTGTACCAGGTCAGAGCAACAGTCTGCCAAGACTAGCAATCTTCTCCAGCAGTGGCAGGCAACTTGGTAAAGGCCACAAGAAATAAGGTGAGTATAGAGTGATCCCACCCCTGGCAGTGCCTTCCCAGCTGCCTGCAAACTGCTCCTCAGCCCACCTCCTGAGCTAGAGATTGTAGTGCCCTGTGATGTCTAATGGCACTGCTCAAGAGGTCATGACACATTGTGACTCCTGCTTTTCAACAGTAAGTGAGCAAACATATCTGAAAAGGATGGCAAGACCTCCTCAAAAGCTTTTCAAAGAGAAGTTGTATGCAATTATCTCTAAGTTTAATGTTACTTCTGACAGACATGCTGAAACAAGCCATGTACCGAGTTGTCCCACCTTTCTCTCTGCAGTACTGGGAACCTGCAGACACAGAGCAGACCCCCTCCAGATGGGCAGCAGGACAGCAAAACCTGAGACTAACATCCTCCAAACCAACATGCTGCAAACTTGTCAGATCTCCAGGGGATCCTAGCAGAGAACTCTCTGTTTATGTCTTCTACATACTGACCACCAGCATGGACCACCAAAAAGGAGAAATGCTGGTCTTTACCTCAATACCTCTCTGTTCTGCCAATCAGAGAAGCAGGACTATTTGCCTGAATATCAGCACAAACACTACCTCAGGCAACTTGTGGCTGACAACATTTTATTCTTGCCCATTGAATACTGAAGACCAGCTACCAAGGCAGGGCCCAGCTCACTGCTTTCTGGGTATGAAGGCAAAGAAAAATGAAGAAAACTGCAGCTCAGCTTGAACTATATTTTTTATCAGCATCAGACATTCCCTAGAATAATTAGATCCCTAAAATACACACAAAACTAAGAAAAACAACAACCACAAGCTAAGATCACCGTGCCCTCTCAAAAAAGCTTTCATCTCTGCAATGAATAAATAACTGACGTAACTACACACAGCAATTTTTCATCAGATGTCTGAGTATCAACTCCCTTTTCAGACCTACTCTGATACAGCTTTTGGCAAATGTGCTGATGGAAAACCACTCGCCACAAAATCTAGCACATTAATCCAGGAGAAAAGGTTCCAAGCACCTACCACACCACCTCTTTCTGCAGCAATGCCACCTTGCAAGCCCCAGTATCTCTCTTTGTGCTCCACGGAGACTTCAGCCCACAGCCTCACCATGGAGAGCATGAACACTTTGAGCACTTGCTTTCTCAAGGACAGACAAGAGGTCAAAATCTGAGTGGATATTCCCAAAAATCCCTCAGACAACTTAAGGCTGAAAAAAACCCTGAGATCGTTCTAATACAGCTTTCCCAGGTGTTTGGCCAGCAGACTCAGCCTGTACCCAAACCAATGCCAGTAGGTGATGGACATTATTCATCTCCAGATTCCTACTTGACTGTAGTCAGAATCTGGTGGTTTTCTGAGCTGCTGGTCTCTGACTGCAGGCAACACAATTAAACAGGCTGTTTCTGCACTAACAATCAGCCCTTTTTGGGGAAGGCTCTTTCCCATTGGGCAGCCCATATTGCCACCACTTAATCAGGCCGAGATTTCAGGAGCCTGCTGTGAGATGACACAGATTGCCTCCTCCCTCGGGAGCTGGCAAGCACCAGAGTCAGTGTGTAACTGGCAACCCCTGCTAAAAGAGTACCCATTATACACAACAGCCAAGACCTCTTCTTCCTGGTCTGCTGGAGAGCAGCATAGGGGGAAGGAACCTGGGGGCCCTGGTGGACAGGAGGAGGACCATGAGCCAGCAATGTGCCCTTGTGGCCAAGAAGGCCAATGGGTGTATTAGAAGGGGTGTGGTTAGAAGGTCGAGGTTTTCCTCCTCCCCCTCTATTCTGCCCTGAGGCTGCATCTGGAATATTGTGTCCACTTCTGGGCCCCTCAGTTCAGGAAGGACAGGGAACTGCTGGAGAGAGTCCAGCACGGAGCCACAAAGATGAAGGGAGTAGAACATCTCCCTTATGGGGAAAGGCTGATGGAGCTGGGTCTCTTTAGCTTGGAGAAGAGGAGACTGAGGGGCGACCTCATCAATGTTTACAAATATGTTAAGGGCGAGTGTCAGGAGGGTGGAGCCAAGTTTTGTTCAGTGATGTCCAATGACAGGACAAGGGGCAATGGGTGCAAACTGGAGCACAGGAGGTTCCACAAAAATGTGAGGAGAAACTTCTTCACTGTGAGGGTGACAGAGCCCTGGAACAGGCTGCCCAGAGAGGCTGTGGAGTCTCCTTCACTGGAGACATTCCAAACCCACCTGGATGTGTTCCTGTGTGATGTGCTCTGGGTGATTCTGCTCTGGCAGGGGGGTTGGACTGGATGATCTTTCAAGGTCCCTTCCAACCCCTAAGACTCTGTGATTCCTCTGCCCATGCTTGGCCTCTACAGCCCTGGACTAAGCCCAAGGGCCTCTGTTTGCTCAGCCATTCCACATGTTGACCCCTCTCTTTATTCCTTGGAAATCTTACCAAGCCACAGCAGAGTGGTGGGAAAGCAGGCAATGACAGAGGGAATGTGTAGCTGTTCAGACAACTCTTCTGCCTCCCATGTCACCCTGTAGACAGAGCCTGGTCTGGGTGTGGATGGAACCATCTGCTCAGTGTCTGGCAACTCCAGGCAGGCAAAGGGCAGGGAGGGCTGCCACGTCCAGCTGCCTGCACCCAGGCCACTCCTGAGCGCTGAGCAGCCAGAGCAGGGGAACTCTGGCCAGGAGGCACTGCGGGGGGAGGACAAGGACAGGACAGGTCTAGAACAGGGCACCAGGATCAGACCAAACAGTTCCAGATAGCTGAGACCTTTTGATCCCCTTCCTTCAAGGCCTCCGTGAAAGACTCAGCAGATGCCCCACCAGAGGCACTGGTGAGGGATTGTGCCTCCAACGTGTGCAAGTCTGCTGGGGCCCTGGATTTACCACCTGTTAGAGTGCTGGAGCTAAGCAGTGTTCCTTCTCACATGGACCTAGCAGGGGTTCAGCAGCCTTATTCCAGCTTGGGTGCTAGAGCTGCTATTGACATGCAGAAATTAAGCATACAGGACCCCCAGCCACACATATCTCCAAACCCTCTTCCATCCTAGCAGGAGAGGTAGGGTGTCCCAGGCAACAGCCTCATTAGCACCATCACTACCCCACACCTCAAGACACTTCCATCCTGCCTGGTGCCTTCTGCCTTCGGGTCCCTACCCCAGAGCTCAGCTTGTGTCTGGAAAACACTTCACCCAGACCAGAATCTGCGATTACTCCATGCACAAAGTCTCCCCTGATTTAACAGACCAAATCCTCAGATTGTACAAGTGACTTTGCACAAATACTACCTCTACAGCCACCAATGTCAATGTTTTTATCAGCCCTTCCAGTCCACAACCTACTCCAGGATCTCCTGAGTCACATTTGATGCTGCACCTTGCACCAGGCAACTATGAGTGGGAGGTTGGACTGGAGGCCTCCAGATCCCCTTCCACACCTATTTTGAAGATTATTTACCCCCCTGAACATGAATTTAAGGAGAAGTCTCTCACCTGCTGGGAAATCTTGAATGCCACCCAAAATTGTATTCAGGACTGCTTTCAGGGAGGTATAGGGCTCTCTGTGGGAGGAGGTGCTGTCTTCTCAGGTCTCTCCAGCCCTTTGTCCCTGTATGTCCCTGTCACAGGGCACAGTTCATCACCTCTCTCAGTTGATCATTCTGAATCCTCCATGATCTCCTGCAATTCTCAGCACTGGTGCTCATGGCAGAGGATATAGCTAGCTTTTATCAGCTACAGCTTGTGGCAGCTTAAAGCTCTGCAACTGGGTGAAAGTGGGGATCAGCAGGGCTCTCAAACTGGTTTGCTATGGCAGAGCTCTTGCAAGCCTCTGGGCTGGTGTCCAGACCCACTTCTTTTACAACTCACTGAACAGTGCCTTTTATCAAGCCACTCATTAGCATCCCTGCTTGGCATATCTCTGCAGCCTGCAGATCACGAGAAGCAAAGACCACTTTGTATGGCAGGTGCTCTAGAACTCAATGCGAAGTTGCAGCAAGCTCCTGACAGTGCTGCTCACCATTGGCTTCCCCACCCCTGGAAAACAACACCATGGAAAATTCTTTGGAATCACACAAGGAATGGAAAATGAAATTTTAGAAGGGCTAGGGCAGCTTTCCCTGAAGTCATTGCTTATAAGTATTAAAAAATATATTTGTGGGGTCTGGATCTGAGTGTCTACACAGGCATGACTACAATGCAGAGAGCTGCGAGTCCAGCTGCCTCAAAAGCTTTGGTGTCTTGGTGTTGGCTCTGCCAAAGCAGAATTGGGCTAAAAGTGATGGAATGAACAGCACTGTGCACAAATACCCCATCCAGATTGCAGAAGCTCTGCTTCTATTTCCCATGTATTTGTAAAACATAACCTTTTAATAATCAAAGGAGGTAGGGATGTATAATTTTACCACACTGAATCACAGAATTGTCAGAGTTGAAAGGGACCTCTAGAGATGATCAATTAAATGTATCCTGGTTGTCTCATCTTGCAGAATAAGAACAGGACATGTAGGAGGCCCCAGACTTGTTCCCACACTGCTCCTGCACCCCAGACCAGTTTCCTATATGCACCTGGGGCCCTGGAAGACCCTGCACCAGCATGCCCAGCCAGGCTCTGCAGGGGTGAAACAGCTTTGACAGGCAGAGCCAGCAACCCAGGAGCCAGCAGGAAACCAACAGGGCAGCACCAAAGCTGACAGCTTCTCTCACCTCCTCCACAACGTGGAATAAAAGCAAAGACAAGTGCACTTGATTTCTAAATTCCCCTGACTCCACCTCAGCAGCTGTGCTATTAGAAACAATTGCAAGGGAACACTTTCTTATTTCCAAGTACGATTTTGATCTGGGAGTCCCTTTCAACACCAAGTGGTAGCTGTGCTACAGCTGAGTAGCCCAGCTCAGGCTGATTTCTCCACAACACTGTGGTAAGAACAAGCTTCACCCTAAGCAGGTTAGAGCTGATATGGATTATTTCAGAAGACCACCATGGCCCACCATTAGTAACAGATGCTGCCTATTAACCTTAATTAAGACACAGGTGACACTAATCACTTAATCAGTACTTAATTAGGATCTGAAAAATTTTAGTCATAGAAAAAAAGCCATTTAGCCCAGTTTGAGATACCAGCCTTCATCCCCTCTACCTTGGTTTTCCCTCCGTGTTTTTCCAAACCCATGAGGAAAAGCCACGTCAGGCTCAGACCAGCAACTGCACAGGAGCTAGCAGACCTCATCATTTCCTCCCCAGCCGAGCTGGCACCACGTCAGAGCTGTCACCAGGTCTCTCCTGTCCCACTTTGCTGCAACTGGATGTCACTACACAGGAGCGAGAGCCTTAGAGACTCTGGGACTAACACACGCAAGTTTTCTAGGACACCATGTTCCAGTTGTAAGCTCCAAAGCGCATTTTGAACACAATGGAGAACCAGCTGCTGCCCAGGGGCAGGTTGTAGCACAACCAAAGTCAGCTTTTGGCCCCTGCTCTATCTTGGCCACAGCAAACCACTTCTTTCTGCAGAGCTTACTGGTAGAGCTTGGTCCTCCCAGGGATGCTCTCCCTCCTTCAGATCCTCCAGAAGGGAAGGACACTGAAGGTCCTCACCATGGAGAAGCCATCTCATGAAAACCCTTCCTTGCAAACCTTCCATGGCTTCCTGACCTCCTGCAGCCTTGTGCCACAATGAGCAGACCTATTCTGAGGTTTTCATGGCATTCCTACACCTCTTTCAGGAAGCCCAAAAGATTTGTGCTGGGAGAGGCCATTGCTCTTTCCCAGCACCCATCATCTCCTGTGATGGGATTAGAAGGGCACAATTTGATAAATGCTCCCTCTGAGACAGCCATCCCATGATGAGTTGCCCCTGCCTTCCCAAAAGAGTACCTTTGGGTTTGGGGGGCTTTATTGGGTTGCAAGCCCCACAGGACAGCAAAGAGTGACCACTAAAGAAATGTTCATCCAAGTCCTAAGGCTCAGTATTAACTTCACTGAGCACCACAGGAGTATTGCTGCTACTATTAGCAACCAGACACCAAGATACAACAACACCAATATGCTAACCTGCATGAGGACAGCATGAGCATCTACACTCTCATGCTGTTGTAGACTCCTTGACACTGGTTTAGCTGGGATGAAACAACTCCTGGTTTGAACTGGCATGACTGAGAACCCTTCACCATGCTGTTTCAGTGGTTCTTTTCAATGGCATGGACACAGGGTGCACTTTGGCATCTTGTGCCAGAGAACAATCCTGTATCAATGCAGCCCAGGGATTTTGAGATGAGCCATGGCAGGAGACATCCAGCACCTGGAGGGACAGGAGCACTGGGCTGTCCCCACTTTTGCACAGTACAGCAAGTCAGATGTGCTACAGACCCACATCAGAGCTGGTGTGCAAAAGAAACAAGAACTGCCTTCTGAGCAGCCCAACTTCTGCCTCCATCTGTTTTCTCTCCAGCAAATGAAGCTTTAAACAGATGCAATGAAATGCAGGTCAGCCCATCCCTCAGCCAATAGCAGGGGAACAACAGCTGGCAGGAGCTGGTTGTTAAGTGGGTATGTGAATGCATGTCACAGCCTACAACCCTTACTCAGTGGAACGAGGCCTCAGCATCTGACAAGGCCACTGACAAATGCCTCTGTCACCTTGGAGCTTTGTCAGAGGCTGTCTGTGCCGGACAGGGGGCTTCGGCAGAGCCCACATGGTGAAGCACAGGCCCTTTTGCACTGGGCTCAGCAAAAGATGCACAGCAGCACATGAGGGCTGCCCTGGCTTCAGCCCTCCCTCCAAGGGAGCCTTTGCTTCATGACCTTGAAGTGAGCTGCTCTGAGACTTCAACTGCCTCACTGACCCTTCTCTGGGATAGGGGAAATCTTTATCATAAATGAAATAATGAAAGGGGTTTTCCCCACCATGTCTCCACCAGCTCTCCTACACTCCCCTTTCTGCTGCTTCCTCACAGCTGCTGCCCCTGTCCTCTTCCCTCCTGTCTTATGCTCTCCTCCCAAAGATGCTTCCTGAAAAGCAGCAGGAAGCAGAGCAGAGCCATTCCCAGTGCTAAGAGCAGGGCACAGAACTACCTCCAGGCAGAGGTCCAGCAAGCACCTTGCCAGAGCTTTCCCTGCAGACCCCCTGGGGACAGCAGCAATGAGAGGTTTCCCACTTTGCCAGCAGGTTTCTACGCCCTCCCCACCCTGCCCTGGTTGTGCATGGGGGAAGTCATGTCAGTGCTCCACTGCTCACAGCTGGGACATGGGACACCCAGCCCACAGCTCTGGTACTCAACTGGGGTGAAAGTCCCCTGGTACAGGCCAGCTGCATCCCAAATCCCTGCCTGCCAAGACCAAAAAGCCCTGTGATTTCTAAGTGGATGAGTCCTGCCAGACTCCACAGGGGGCTCAGAAACATCTCCACAGGCTGGGAGTTGGTTCCCTTTGGCAGGTGAAGGCAGGTTGAGGGCAGCTAGAGAAGCTGTCAGCCAGGTCCTTGGCTCCTTCGGAGAAGCCTGCCTGTGTTTTGCCAGACACTGCCACATCCTGGCATCCTCAGAGCTGTGAAGTGAAACTGCTTCAACAATTCACCCCACCTGCTGGTGCAGAGACACAGCTGGTGACAACAACCAAGGACTGACCCAGGCCAGGGGGATGTTTTCCACTGCCATTAGCATCCAGAGTGGTTGGGATCTGCACCATCTCTGTCCATCAACTTTGGCCTCCTGTCCAGGCAATAAAGAGGAACAGATGATGTCTGTGAGACCAGAGAGGTTTCCAGCGTGGTGGAGTGCAGCCTGTTCATCTCTCATGCTGCCTCATCCCACTCAGCCACCCAGCCAGGAGGGATGATGCTGCACCATGAAGCCTTGGGACAACAGACTCTGATGGTGGACACTGGTCCCCAAACTAACCATCCTACAGTCTAACAACTGGAAGCAAATTTAACATTGGGTCAGACCTACAAACAGGGAAAATGTTTGGGTTCTCCTTGTTGCTAACCCAAAATAGTGAAGAACTGAATGCCATACACCATCAAGCTGGGGATAGATTTTAAGCACACAGCAAAGATTCTAAATAAATGCTGGGATGTTCTCAGTCATCTCCTGGTGGATGATCTTTGTCCACTCATATTCTCAAGCTTGTCTCAGTCACCATAAAACTTCTAAAAGGAAACATTCACATGCGGTCCCACCACTCTGGACACTGGGACTTTAGGAGAAACCCTTGTAAGCAGCCCCAGCACCATCATAGCAACTTCTCAGGTGTGTGCCCAGGTGGCAAGCCCCCCTGCACAGCCCAGTGCCTCTGAACTAAGAAGGGCCAGCCACATTTACTGTGATTTCCTCCACCATCATAAATCCCTTCTAATTCCCTCTAAATCGTTCCCCATCTCCATCATACCTCCCTCCCTGCTTTGCCCAGCAAGGATCAGCGCAGCCCCACAGAGCAGTGACCACAGGCAGATTGAAGGCAGAGCAGGACTGGCCCTGCTTGTGGACAGCCCTCCCCCTGCAGCCCTGTGCCCCTGCCCTGACTTCATGGGTAATCCAAAACCATCACAAGTTGGGACTGGGGCCATCACAGAGGTCTCCTCAGCTCTCTCTCAACACTATGAGGTCTTTTCCTCTTCCCACTCCATCCCAGCAACTGTGTTGCCCTGCTTTGGGAGCCAAAACTACTCCTCTTGACCTCTTCCAGACCCATGTGCCAGCACCTACCTGCTCCCAGTCCCCCCCTGCCTGTCACCAAGCCTTGGGGCTTTCATGCTATGGCTCCAGCCTGCAACGCAGCATCTGCAGGCAGACCTGGGGTCTTGGCCCTTCCACTGGGGAAAGGAGCAAGCAGCAGGAGAGGCTGTTCCTCCAAAGAGACCTGATATTGCTCACATGGGAGGCAATGAGAGATGCTCCAACCATTCATAAGTTACCATTTCCTTGCACAGTAATTCCCAACCCCTTTGCCTGTCTCCAAAATTGCTTCCTCCTCCAGACTGCTTCTGCAGATTCCTCCCTCACTATCTCTGGCAGGACCATGGGATCAAACCTTCTCCACTGACAGGGGAACAGCAGCAAAGAACAGCCTGTGGGGTACTTGCAGTCATCCCTTGCAGTCCTGTGGCTCCAGGAGCTGGGGATTCACAGGGAAGGTTTGGGGCCTCAGGCAGATGCAGAGGGGATGCTGAGGCTGAGGCCAGGATGAGCCCAAGACATGTGGGGATCCTCAGGTTCAGTGATGGGCAAGGGCAGTATCACACTGAGCTGAAGTGTGGAGAACCCAGCTGCACCAAGGGGTGACAAGGGATAGCTGGGGTCAGAAGTGTATTCATTCTGATCAGGAGACGACTGTGCATGGAGGAGTTAGTGATGCCCTCATAACCTGAGGACACCCATGCTGGAGCTGGGCTGGGCACCTAGTGCTCCTCAGGCTGGGCTCTGCTGTACCACAGCCTTGGACATGGGACAGCCCTGGCCGGCTCAGGGCAGGGGAGGTGCACATAGACAGCTCTTGCTCCATTCCACAAACCCCATCCAGGCTGTGCCTTCCTCTGGCTGGGCAGCAAGGAGCCGTGGAGAGAACATCATTTAGGAACAGAATTGTTTTATTGTAAGAAATTTACATAATGGCTGGAATGACGAAAAAGGAGAGCTTCTCTCCACAGGATCTGCCAGGAGCCATGGGGAAAATCTCTCCAGGTTCTGCACAGATGCTGCACAAACATGGGGTGCTCAGCAACTGAAAGGATGTCAGACTATCTATAGTCCGTATCCTGTCCCATTAGAACTGCTGTTTGATGGAGGCAGTTATTGCTGGGCTTGTCCTGTTGAGGACGGCCTCGCTAACCCCACCTGGTGCAGGGGCAGGGGACACACAGCCCCGGGAACAGGGCACAGGGCACACGGGGCCAGCAGATGGAGGCACGTGAAGTACAAAGGGACCAGGAGGACTGCAGGCCAGGGAGTGCTTGGGGGAACACGAAGTGAAGAGCTGCTGTCCCTGAGCCAAACCTCTGCCAGTCAAAACTCCCCAGGACACACACAGTGCCCGTTCCTGGGCACTGCTCTCTCTGACTATGGTGTGTCAGCTCCAGACACGGCACAAACCCAACTGCACGTCCCAGCCAGGGTGTCCTGACCCATGCCTGGACCACTCCATACTCATTGGCCAGCCCTGCGCTTAGCAACAGCCAATCCCAAGAGGTTATTTGCTGGCTACTGGGTAGGGAGATGCTGGGATTTCTTCCTTCCCCCCCAGGCTCCATCACTGATCAGTTCTGTCTCCAAAGGAAGCCTCTGACATAAATACACGACACATACTTACCTCCCCAAGGCCTCTGCTCCAGGAGAGGAGCATCCAGCGCCACCCCCACATCTTCTCACGCTGCAGCTTCCACTGCAGCATGATGTGTCCCCAAGGCAGGTCCCAGATGAGAGAACAGATGTGGGGGATCAGAGAGGAGAGGAATAGCTGCATCCACCTTCAGCTCCCCCACACAGCCTCAAGGTTGTTACATCTTGCCCACAGTCTGTAGCTGGGACTTTGTCACCTCCCACTGGAATGAGGGATACCCACCAGTAACACCAGCCAGGGCTTCCCCTCCTGCAGCAACTACAGCCCCAGTAGGCTCCAGAATGAGCACCCCCCTCCCCTGCACCACAAACATGGGAAAACAATGTGACTGCAAACCACTGCTCCCAAATGAGCCTCTCCTTGTCACTCTTACAGATGGAAACTGCAGAGGAAAGAAGGAGAGTCCAGTGGAGATGCACAGCAAGGAACCTGGGGAAAGAAATTACCTCATACTCTGAGGTGGGACCTCATGGGGCCAGTGCTGTACCATTGGTCCTGACTGTCACTGAGACCTGAACCTCCCCAGAAAGATCAATCTGAGGCCTAAATGACTTTAAAATTCTGCCTGCTGCCTGACAAGGGGTTAATATGTTGAGCAGACAGGGGCTGACCTTGTGTGCAAGGTGAGGCAGGCCAGCAGGAGAGACAGCATGGACTGTTGTTCTTCTAAACCCCAGCTAACCTCCAATCCCTTTTCAGCTCTGGAAAGAGTTGAAACTCATTAAAACCCAAATACGGACCCCATCAGTAGATGGCAAGCAGGCCCTGACCTTTGCCACGGGGCTTGTAGCCTGGTCACTAGAACACCTTCCCTTTTCAGTGGCATGCACCCTGCACCCCCAGCTCCAAGTGAAGTGACAGGGCAGAGAAGGGCAGGAGTGGGACATGCTGGTAGACTACCAGTGGCTTTCATTCCCAGCACAGCAGCCCCCTAGTAAGGTCCCTAGAAAGCTGCTGCTTCATGAGTTCAGGGCGTTTCTCAAAAAGCATTTAAGATCTTTTGGATTTTATCTCACAGCAGCTGGATAAAAGTGGGGAGGAGCTCAGAAAGCAGTTACACGTGGGAGTGAGTACACCCCTCTTGGCCTGTCAATCTGGCACACAGGCACAAAATGGCTCCAGCATAGTCATGTGAAGAACATGTATCTTCTTCACATGACTTTGCATTAGGGTTTGTCCCACTGCTGGGCTCCAGAGCCACAGGCCTGTCATGTGTGGTGGGCATCACCTGAAAGCATGACTGAGCAAGCCACCAGGTAACCATGCTGCTGCTGAGTGGCCTGCCTGCTGGGGCAGGCAAATGAGGCCACTCCAGCCTCGACCCTCAAAGCAGGGTGAATTCATGAGTGAATACAGGCTTGGGACCTTCCATCCTGCTGCACTCAGAGCCCCACTGCCACAAAACCCTCTAACAGCCTGCTGGGATCTGCTCTCCCAGATAGACCCTCCTTGGGGTGACAAGCACCCATGGAGCAAAGATCAGAGCTTCAAGGCCTCACACTCGCCACCAGCTGGCCACCACGGTTTCCCCAGCCAGGCTCCCACAGGCACATATGCTGCTGGAAGAACAAGACCACTCTGATGCAGCCCTCAACACACCCAGCTCTGCAGTGAAGGTTACCTCAGATGGACCAGGATGTGGGGAAGCATCCTGGGGTGACCGGCAGTTGGTCAGCAAAAAAAGCAGAACAGAGGAGCTTGGACCAGCCTTGCCTTTCAGCAGACTGTCAGCAAGGAGGGGGTTCTGCAGCAGTCAGACCTAAACAGATGCTTCAATTCCCTTTTGTCACCATGGGAGACCCCAGCATGGGACTGGGGATCTCAGAGAATCTTAGAATCATAGAATGGTTTGAGTTGGAAGGCACTTTAAAGATCATCTAGTTCCAAACTCCTGGCATGGTCAGGGACGCCTCCCACTAGACCAGGATGCTCAGAGCCCCATCCAACCTGGCCCAGTCTCACTGGGGCATTTGCTGTAACGAGTTCATCTCCGGCAGTTCAAGCTAGAGCTCACCTTGGCCCTGTCTAATGCTTCTGTAATTTAGTCAGACAACTCATGGTAACTTTTAAGGACCTTGTGCCTGTGCATGTTGCTGCTCTCAGATCTCAGCAGCCATGACCGCTCTGCTGACAGGCGTCCCAGGCTCCCTGAAGCGTCTGTCATCTTATTACCAGAGCCTCCACTTGGGATTTATTTTCCATCCAGAATTTAAGCTGAATTTATGTATTAACTAAAGACTATTAGTGCCAAAAATAAATGGAATGCCACTTGCTCAGCAACACAGGCCTTACGAGAGACCACGTGGCACAGCCAACCCACCCAATCGCAACCCCAGAGAGGTTTTTTATAGACACCCACGTCTGATGGAGTGCAAGTGATGCTTGGCTTGCTGCAAGCCTTGCTCTGCAAGCATCTGAATGTAGGGGGAGGGGAGGGAAATGTCCCATCCACAGGCAGGAGGCATGGTTCCCTCCTCTCTGCTGACAGCCTGAACAGCCAGGTGGAATTAGAAAGGGTTCCAGAATAGGTTGTGGCAGAGCTGCCTTTGCCCTGCACCCATGCTCGCAGCTTCTGACACAGCATGCATGTCAGAGCATCCCAGGGCCATCCTGCAGCACCCAGGGTCCTCCACGCTCCACCCAGGGAGAAGAAAGGTCACCCAACATCGTGGGTGATAGTGGCTTCCCTGTTTCCCAGGTTGTCCTCAGGGTATTTTTTCCATTGAGTACACCCCTCCTCCCAGGACCCAGCTGGCTCAGCTACCAGGATAACACTGGTGTGACTCTGAAGGCGTCTCCAAGGACTCAGACCAACCTCCACGGCCAGGGATGCAAAGCCACAGCAGCAGCCCCAGCACTGCCAGCAGCCCCTGGAAGCCCATGAAGACACAGAAGGGTCAGTGTCAGGTGGAGGGCAGCCCTTACATACCAAGACAACCATAGCTGCCCACTCACCATGGTCTCTTCCCTTCCACTTTTCCCTGTCCTACTCCCCTCTGGGACCCTTTGCCAGGCCAGGCTCAGCTGCTGAGTGTAGGACAGAGCAGCCACCATGGGTTTGCTGTTCTGGGAGCTCTCTGGAAAGGGAGCTTTGGCCATGCTGGCCACACAGGGCTGGAAAAAGGCTGCTTTGCCCACGAGAATCCATGAGGTTCTCTCCAGGGGTCTCTCTTGTGCTGGGGAGCTCAGCACTGGACACAGATCTCCAGGTGTGGCCTCACCAGTACTGAGCAGAGGGGAAGGATCTCCTCCCTCAGCCTGCTGGCAATAATTGTGTAATGCAGACCTGGATACCATTGGCCTTCTCTGCTTCAAGGGCACATGGTCAACTTGGTGTCTATAAGGACTCCCAAGACCTTTTCTGCTAAGCTGCTTTCCTGCTGCATAGCTCCTGGAAAATACTGGTGCTGGGGGTTGTTCCTCCCCCAGTACAGGACTTTGCACTTCTCCTTGTTGAACTTCATGAGGCTCCTGCCAGCCCATTTCTCCATCCCTCTGGATGGCAGCACAACCCTCTGGAATATTAGTTACTCCTCCTAGGTTGGTGTCAACCACAAACTTGCTGAGGATACACTCTGTTCCATCATCCAGACAGTTAATCAAGATGTTCAACAGGACTGGACCCAGTACTGACCCCTGGGATACACCACTAGTTACCAGCCTCCAGCTGGACTTTGTTTCACTGATCTCCACTCTCTGGACCCAGCCATTCAGCCAGTCCACCTCCCACTCTGGTCCTCCAGCCCACACATCAACAGCTTGTCTATGAGGATCTTATGGGAGATAGTGTCAAAGGCCTTCCTGACAATCAAGTAGACAATGTCCACTGCTCTCTGTTTTCCAGGTCAGCCATTTCATCACAAGAAGGTGACCAGGTTGGACACAATGGTCTTCCTCCAGGCAGTTTTTGTGACCTTATACCTCAAAAATAACCCAAAATTCAAAAATGCTTGTGTCTCACCAGCAAACCCCAGCAAGGGCAAGACCTGGAAGGGATGCTGAGTTTTCCCCAGCAGGCAGTTCCAGTCTGTGTGTCCTGTATATTTAGTGACACCAGACAACTTCACACTTCCACTTCTTATCCAAATTCTGAATTTCCAGGAAATTTCCTCTAAAAATAAAAGTAAATGGAAAAAAAAGTTCATTGAAACACCTCCAAGGTTTTGAACAGGACACAGCCCCAGAGAACACTGCAGAAAAAGGAACAAAAGCCAGTCTTAAAAACATGCTGGGTTTTCTTAGCTCTACTGCAATTATTGCTCCGAAAGCTGAGGATATGTGATAGAGACGAGTGTGTGTGGGAGGGGGGAGAGGAGAAAGGGGGAAAAGAGAAAGACAACATGGAAGGAAAGCACTGCCAAGTGAAAGCCACTGTGACAGGCAGAATTTGTTTCTTTGCAGAAAGATTTCCCATGTAATTCAGTATCCAGAGGAGAAAAAACTCAATATTTTGAAGAACACTGGCCATGAAAGTAAGACTTCAAGGAGAGGGGTCTCCCTCAGATGCTGCAGCCAGGATATTACCCCCATGTCTGCCATTCCTGTGCTCTCCATCAAAAGATGACTATAACCCACCATGAAACTGCTCCATGCAAAATCCTGTTCTTAGCCTCACTGGCTGGAAGTTGGGTGTCTATCCCAGCGAGGATCTCCAAGCCCCACTGTTGGGAAAGTTTCTGTCCCAAGGACATGGACATGTTTTCCACAGGCTCCACACTCAATCCTTCCTACTGCTCTGACAACTCTCCTGGGAATACCACTTGCCTGGCAGGTGCTCACCTTAGTTTTAACAGGAGGAGCCTGGTGCATGGTGCTCCCCCACCAGCACTGCCCACCATCATGACCACTTTCCCTTTCTCAGTCCTGGCCCCAGAGTGCAGTGCCCAGGAAGCCATGCCATGGCCCAACAGTTTATCCCTGGCAGCAGCAGGCAGCAGAGCTGGCAGGAGTTGCTGCCTGATGGGACATGGCTGACCCTGCTCCTCACACCCTCAGGCCAAAGAAGACGAGACAGCAGCTCTGCTACCAGCCGTCACTGAACTGCTGAGATGTCTGGAGGGGCACTGGACCAGTCTCTTTATAAATACTTGAGTGAGACAACTTGGACTCTGCAGCCTCTTTGGGCCAGAATCAGAGGCCTGGCAGGGCTTGTCCATCCTCTGCTCCAGGTCAGATCTAACCTGGCACCCCTCTGGCCCATAAGGTGAAGAGCCAAGGACCTTACTGCCTGCCCAGAGGAGGAAAGGGCTGGTGCTGCTCTCCTGGCTCTAGGACACCAGAACACAGGACAGCCTCTTCACTGGGCAAATGCTAGGGGTGGCAAATTCCCTGGAGACAGAGTGATAGGAAAGGGCACGTAATTACAAAAGTGATGATGGGAAAGGAAACTGCATTCCCATCCCAGCAGGTTCACACAATGTTTTCAGTAAATCTTGTGCGACACAGGGAAACATCCCAGATGGAGATCAGCCCTATCCACAAAGCCTCAGCACCTCTCACCCCAGACCCAAGCCCTGGGGGGATCTGTGCAGGGGCAGGGAGTAAGTCACCTCTCTCAGGGCCTGGCCCACACCAGGGTGTGCAGAGCCACATGTTTCCCATGCATCAAGAGCATAGGACAGAACAAGAACCCTCTCTCTCACCAGCTGCAGAGTTGCCCTGCACCATGACTTGAGGAGCCACCTCTTGCTGGCAAAGGTGGCCCAGAGCTGAGCACCAGCATGATGGCAGCCCCTGCAGCCAGACAATAGGCAACCATGGTCCTGCAGCCCCACAGGCTGCCCTGGCACCAGCTGCTGCAGGAAAACCATAGCCTCTCTCCAGGCAGGAAGGCTTCAGGAAAGGTCACAGTTTCTTAACAGCACCTTCCAGTGCACCCATCTGCCCTTCTGAAGCCAGAACCTTCTGCACAGATTTAAGATTTGGGAGTTACCAGCTCCTGGATGCTTTAACATCTAAATATGAGGTTTGTTGGTCTCAGCCAGATTCAAAGGTCATCACAGAAAGCTATTTTTCTCTCCTTGCTCAAGGAACATCCAGAGCCTCCTTCCTGCAATGGCCATAGTTTCATTCACTGTTACCAGGCTGATCACAGTGACAGCATGCACTTTTCTTGGCACAGTCAGCTGTTTTGTCTACAGGTGTATCAATCCCATGGGCAGGATTTCCTCTGCTTCCTTGCACCAGCGCTGTCCTGGTGTGACAGCTCTGGTCTCTGTGCTTTTGTTCTGATGACACAGAGCAGAAGGCAATTGAGCCCATGGTGCTTGGGAAGGAAGGAGAAGCCTGAAACCGTCTGCAATCTGAGGCAGGAGGGCTCTGAGATTAGCTGCCTCAGCACAGGCAGAGAGTGCAGTTGTCTTTCCCCTCACCAGGGAGAGTCTGCAGAAGTAAACATTCACACAAGCCGTGCCTGTTTGGGTTTGGATCACCTCCCAGTAACAGTTACTGACATGTAGCATCTCAGAGAGCCGGGGAATGGGCCCTGATGGCAGCTTTCAGGGTCATTTCAAGCCACAAAACACAGACCTAATCTCCCAGCTCCATCCAGCAGCTCCAGATTTGCAGAAGTTTGCAAGAATCAGCAGACCAGCCACTCAGCCTGCCTCACTCTCCATCGCAGTATGCACCACAAAGCTGCTCAGCCCTCTAACAGCTTGGAAAATCCTCTCTCCAGACCATCATGTAGCATCAAGTGCCCTGGGGGATCCGTGCTTGCCACTGACACTTCCAGCTAGTTCTGAGCACCAGAAAATAAGCCTGGATGCCAGAAACCTGCATGTCACCAGGCAATGGACTGACAGAAATGGTCTTTTCCCACGTCACAGCTCCCCCACACAGATGGAGTGTGCTGCTGCGGATCCGAGGCAGGTCTGGGGACTGCCTTTGTGGATCTAACACCCTTGCTGGGAGCTGGGCTTGGTTGGGAAACGTTCAGAGCTAGATGGACACGCAGGGGGAGTCCACACACTGCAGGGAGGTCCCTTGCAGACCCGTTCCAGAAACAAGCCAGGGCTCCTCCACCCCCAAACACCCGCTCAGATCCTCCCAGCTGCCCGAGTACCACGGCAGGATCTGCCTCCTTTCCAGCAGGGGCTGCCATCTCCATGGAGCAGAGAAAGCCCTGCACTCACGGGGTGGGCTGCTCTGAGGTCCATCAGTGAAGACCCCCGGAGGGAGGGCAGGGTTTCATGGCCATTTCTGCTGGTTCCCAGCGGACACACGGACACGAACCCAGCACACCACCAGTTTTCGCCTGCTCCCGAGCACCCTCCCTGCTTGCTCGGCGGGGAGTCACGGTATGGGGACGCTAAGCAGCTTTCCTGTGATCCGCGGCACAGATGGGAACTGAACCAAATCTCCAAGCACAGCCCCCCTCTCCCGCACTCGTCCCCTCCAGAGCACCAAGGCGCCCCCGCAGCGCGTCCCAGCACCGGCAGGACCGAGCGCAGCCCCTTCCCCTGTGCTGCCCCTGCAGAGTGACCGTGTGCTAGAACGGGCTTGGTGCTCCCTAAAGCTCCTTCTCTGGAGCCTGCTCCAGCCATGATCAGGCTCTACGGAGGAATTACCAACTAATAAATGGAAAAAGGTGTCCCTGAAGAGCCCATCCCTTCTGGGAGCAAACCCACAGCGCGGCCTCAGCCCCATCCCGTGCCTCTCCTCACTCCAGCCAACCCCT
The DNA here is from genome assembly GCF_020740795.1 of Apus apus. Taxonomy (NCBI): domain Eukaryota; kingdom Metazoa; phylum Chordata; class Aves; order Apodiformes; family Apodidae; genus Apus; species Apus apus. The sequence goes on from NC_067294.1 coordinate 19,030,994, forward strand.
CTGGCAAGCAGGCACTTGGGGAAATGCAGACTCAGCGGCTGCAGCCCAGCCGTGCGGCACACACGGGCATGGCCCCGGGAGCCCCTGTGATCCGTCTTCCCCATGGCCCCAGCAGCATCCTACAGCAAGGCACTGTGTGGAAAAGGCCTTTCTCTGAGTGAACGCGTGCCTGCTGCTTCCCACCACTCTCAGTAGGTAAAGAAGAATTCCTCATTTCCATCCAAACCATCCTACATCTACTGCCTACCCAGTGCCCAAAAACCCCAGGGCCTTTCCCAGCATGTCACCTGCATCTGATCCTTTCAAGCCCCCTCAAACGCGTGACCTCCTTCTGGGTTTTCCCCTCCTTGCCTGTGAGCCCATTTGGGATCTAGGGCATTGTCACATCTGGGGTTCATACAGCATGATCTCATATGGGGCTCCTACCGCATTTGCCATGGCCTGCAGTCACTGTTCTGCCTGAACACCCAAGAAACAACAACCACCATCCTACAGACCCAGCTTCTTGTGTTCCCCACGCCAAGAGGACCAGCTAAAATCACCAGCCTTGGAAGAAAGTGTGCCAGAGAAGCATGATCCCTCCGCACCACAGACCTCTACTCCAGCTGCATCCCCCTCTCCTGACATTTCAAGACATCTTTCTGGGAGTATGCAAGACAAGGGCAGCACTGAGGTGGTGGGACACTCATTTGATGCCTGCCACATCTACTTGGTTCCCAGCAGCACTGCCAGAGGCTGGAGAAGCCAGGCTGGGTGTGTGATGCTGGAATGGGCACTGCCTCCTCCTGCTGAGCCAAGCCAGGAGCTGCAGAAAGGATCTGGCAGGGAAACTCCTCCAGCTCCTTTTTGCTGCCTCAGCTCTGCGGATCTGGGACTGTTGGACTTAGGCTTTCCAGAACTGAAAGAAAGGGTCTCCAGGCCTCCTCAAATCCATCAGGTAGCACTCCACCATGCCAGGTCTCACTAGGCCAGGAATCTCCAATTCATTCCAGCACAGGACAAAAATGTGCAGCTGCCCAGGCAGGCAGCAAGTGTCCCACTGCCCCATGAGAAGAGGCCCTGATGTTCCCTGTGTCACATCAGCCTCACCAGGCAGGTCCCCAGCAGCACAAGAGACAACCTGGCAGCCAGGATGGGAAGACAGCTCCTTCACCCATCAGGGATTCAAGGAGAAGGTGGCTGAGACCCCCTATGGCAGGGGTCATCCCAGAGATGCTGGAACCCCAGCAGCAGCTGCCAGCCTGGCTCCAGACTGAAAGCAGCCCAGGGGAGACTCAGCTGCTCAAGTCCACACCCCTCCTCTCCTCTACAGCAAGCCATGCATAAGGGCAGCTGAGGAAGACCAGATGGTGGAGGTGGGAAGGAGGAAACACCCAGAGTAGCAGGTCCAGACAAGGGCCAGAGGCACTCGCTCCCACCATTGCTGTTACTACCGATCGAGACACGTGGGGAAGATCCAGGCCCCCAGCAAGACATTCTGACCGCCCACTGATAGTCCCCATCATACTCCTGGAGCTAATTACTGTTTTGCTAATTGTCCTCCGCACCCACACACACCCCTGTATGCTGAGAAAGGTCACATTACATGGGCAGAGGCTGCCAGAAGAGGCCATGCCTGATCCTGACCTCACTCTGCCTTGACCCAAGGACACCCACCTCCAACAGCTGAAGCGGCTGGTGTGGCCACAGGGAGCCAGGGGCTGATGGGGACTGGCTACGGCCAGTGCAGCACTCAGGGCTGGTGCATTGCTGCCAACTTTGAGACAGCCCAGCAAGCAGAGCTAATTTCAGTCCCCACCTCCTGCCAAGCCATCTGCCTGCCCTGAGACCACCAAAAGGATCCTGAGCAGCATTTCATCATTACTGAGCCATTAGAGAAAGTGGATGAGCAGCAATTGATTATAATGAATATAAAATACCTACCTGCCTTCTGACCCCAAATTGGCAGGACCTGACTAGCTCTTCCACTGAGTAGTACAGCATGCCCTTCCACAGGGTCTGCAAAGCCTATTCATCTTCCTCAGTGTTTCCACAAGCCATCAGGCACAGCACTGCCCATCTAGCCCTGCCCATCCAGTACTGCCTATCCAGCCCTGCCCTAGAAAACCATCACGTCTAAGATCTGCTCTCCATCAACCCTGGGGCCCTGCTCCCACCTGCAGATGCCACAGGTTCATTTCCAGTACCTGAATCCAGTGGGAAGGCTTTTCCAGACTCCTCATCATCATCAAAAGGGCAAAGAACCATCCCCTTACACCAGGACAGGGAGAGAGTTGGGGTCAGCAGGGTGGAAATTTGCTCTCTGTCATGACATCACACATCCCCACTCATTGAGTCATTGTGTCCCATCCTGGAGAGATGCTGTGTCCAGACACAACAGCAGCCAGCTCTCCTCCAGGAGGCCACAAACTAAGAGGCATTCCTGCAACACCAGGACGTGCTCCAGCCTGCAAGGATAAACTCAGCTGCCCTCCACAGGCCAGCAAACAATAAGTGACAGGAATACAGGAACTGATGGCACTGTCCTGCTGCAGTCAAAGGGACACGGGGCAGGTGGGGGGAACCGCAAAAACCATTGTGGCCACCAACCCCAGCCAAGAGACCTTAAAGGATTGCCCTGGCCAGGGAGAGATGCTGTGAGCAGAAGCACTTTGTCCCTGGGCTACACCATCAGACACCAGAGTGGGAATGAACCTGAGCCTCTATCTAGTCCCTAGTCTTAAGATCCTCTTAGCAGGCTGTCCTCCCTGCCTGCAGGGACATCACCCATACCATCATTCCTGATGGGTGTCTGCCCACCCTACTGTCACAGTCCTCTGCTGATAGCTCTCATCCAGGCCCAGACCAGGCTTCCAGGGAGATGGTTACAACTCCTTGCAGAGGGGCAGACACCTCTGGTGTGCAGTTCCCACAGCCTTGTCAGGTCTGTTGCCACCTTCTGGCCTCTTTCCTGCACACAATTTCTTCCCATCCCAACACAGCTCCATCATCAAGGTGCACCACCAGCTGGGGCCACACCCAGCCCATGCCACCACCATGAGGCCCAGCCCAATTGCAACCCTTGATTCATACTGGGGAGTAATTCTAGGAGATGACCCTTTGGTCATGGTTTGGACTGCAGATACCTTAAGGGACTGACTGCTTGGGGCAAGACGTCAAGACAAGAAAAACAATACCTGAGAGGATTCCCAGCAATGCTACGGCTACAAACTCAGCAAGAGCTGGCTGACCCCAACATGCACCAGACAAGAAAATCCCATCCAGCCAAACACCAGTGCCCTTGGCCTCTGAGGCAGCATCTCCTGTCCCACACCAACCCACTGAATCTCTTATTGCCTCATTTCCTTTTTCTTCCCTAATCCAAACTCATCCTCTCTCCTGAACAGCCTCAGTGCTGCCTGTTGCAACTTCCATGCAAAACTCCTCCCCCAACCTCCTGAGCACAGAGATGGTCCTTCCACTGCCCAACCATGCCCTAAGGTTTCCATGCCTGGACTTACACAAATTACTTGCATTCAAGCTGCAAACCATCTGCTCCACTCCAGTACCCCATGTTCTGGTGAACCTCATGTTTTCCTCCTCCAGCCTTGTCACCCTCTTCTCCAGGATGAAGCTGGACCATGGAGATTAGATGAAAGCAGTTTTCACTGACCTTTCTAGCCGGGCATTGCAGCACACAGCCCAGCATCAAGCTGCAGCAGCCAAGCACGGGGAGCACAGTCATTCAGCAGAGAAAGAGCAGCACAGTGATTCATCTTCCTTTTGATCTTTAGCCTACCCTTGCAGACTCAACGCTCTCCCCCCAAAATTTCTGGCAGCTGGCAAACCTCAGACCCAAGAAGGCAAGTGCTGAGAGGTGCTGGCACCCTTCAGGGGTTCAACTGCTGCACACCCAATTCGGCGGGTGAGCAGATGCCTGTCTGCCAAAGTTGCCAGGGAGATGATGAGCTTCCCCTGGAGCCTCCCCTCACTGTGCATGTTGGCCGAGCTCCTGCCGAGGACAGGCATCCTCCACCATCTGCACCAGACAGAGGCCACCTCCTCAGGGAGCAGAACAGAGCCTTATCCTTCAGATGGCACCATTTGGACATGGAAGAGTGGTCCAGAAGTTTGGGAGGGTGCGTGCTCACATCCCGGCAGCCTCCTCTGATCAGCATGGAGAGCAGAGAGAAGCCGGATCTACCCATACCTTTACTACAGCCAGCCCAGCTCTCACCATTGTGACCAGTACTGAAGGACCAACAGCAGCTGTCAGATGGCCCCAGCACATCCCTGCTCAGCAGGGACACTTCATCACTTCCCAGAACTTTATCTCCTCTGCAGTGGGAATTCCTCAGACAACCAGTCATGGGTTGGCTGGGCTTGCAGTCATGGGCTGTTGCAGTCATGTCATGGGCTTGCAGCCCCACAACCCTGCTGCCCACCACAGATGGATCCCCTGTAACTCTTCCAGGCCACACACACTGTTCATCCCCAGCTTCTCCTGCACGCACAGCCCGGCTACTCAGGCTGCACATCCGGCTGGGGAAGCCCACGCAGGGCTCCAGGGCAGCACAGCTCTCCTCTGCACTCAGCAGGGACACTCAAGAGGGGAAACAGAGATGAGGCCACTCCAGCACCAGCCTCCACTGCCCTAAACCTGGCAAAGCAGCAGCCATTCCTCATGGGAGCCATGCAACACTGCTCACAGGAACTGCCAAGCCCATCTAATCCTGCTGGGAAAGGCACCCTCACCCCAGCAGGACAGGACCAAACCTGATCCCCTGCCAGGCTTTGCAGTAGATGTTGGAGTGTGCCAAATGCTTTGAGGGTCAAGGCTCTGGTGACCATGGCACATTTTGCCCAAATCAAATGGGGAGCTCAACTGGAGCAGAACATGGCTCCCTTTTTGCCTGATGATGGAGTTTATTGCCTCTGTGCTCCCAAGCATGCACCAGTTCCTGATCCAGATCCAAACCCAAGTCAAGGTGTTGCCTGTGATTTAGAAAGGGCGTTATGCTTCAGGGCCTGTGTCTAAGGGCTATCAGCCAGCAGACCATAAAGACAGTCACTGAGCAGCAGCTGGTGTGCAGGGGCTGTGCATGGAGAGGTCCTAGATATAGAAACCAGCACTGCTGGGATCACACAGAAGGCTTTTAAGTCTCCTCTTACCCAGAGAGAGTCTTGGGGAGATGCTTTATTTAGTCAAACATTTCTGAAAGAGGGACTGAGAAATCAGCCAGGCTTTGCTCCACACATGGCACATGCCTGGGAGTGGACAACCTCTGTTGTTTCAGGTATGGCTAAAGTCACTTGGACCTGCAGCACCAGCTGAGCAAAGTTTCAGCTGCAAGTTGCCATCACAGCTGGTTCAGCTGGGAGATGAGGAGCTGTCCTGGCCATGGGGACACAGCTACCCCAGGTCCACTCCCAGGCCAAATCCAGCCAGCCAGGAGCAGAGAGGAGCCAGAAACATGCCGTCCTTGCGGGGCACAAAATCTTGCTGCAGCCAAGTGACTGTTCCCCATCCACAGAAACACAAGGCAAGAAGGAAGCAAGTTTTCACTCTTCTGCAAACCCAAGGAAGTGTGATTTTCTGAAGGTGGTGAGAAATAGTTTCAGACAGCTCTAATTAGCAGGGTGGTGTGTGAGAAAACCCAGCTTTGCTGCTCCCTGCTCCACAGCTGTCCTGGGATGAACAGCAAGCACCAGAGCCCACCTGCACGCTTCCCCTGGGGCTCCCTGGCTTGGAGCAAGCTTGGTGATTTGCAAGATAGAGGATATATTTTTGCATGAGCTGCTGGTCCAAAGCTGCCAGTGCTATTTCAGGCAGCAACACCTACTCTGTAATCCAGAGGGCTGTCTTTTCCAGCGGACACTTTGAAATCAGGCCTCAATCCTCCTTTGCAGGCCAGCTGTAACCAACCTGGCTCCTAGAATCAATAGGTAAGCAGGTCCCAGCATCATGTGGCCACCAAGTCTAGTGCCACAGCCCCAACATGCTCAACATGCTCCTGATTTCCAACAAGATCAATGCACCTCCTGGCTGGAAAAAAAAAACAAAAACGAAACAACAACCAAGCTGATCTCACAAGAAGTACCTGCTGTGACAACAGGTCCTCTGCCTGCAAATCCTCCCAGGGATCTGCCACCACCAGATTACTTGCCCAGACTAAGCTAGCTAATCCTACAGGTAAGTCGTGTACTTCACCCTGGAACTCTGCAGCATTTTCAGTGAGGTGCTCCAGGAGATGTACGAGCTCTTATTAAAGTTACTTTGCAACTTCCTGTATATGGAGGCACAAAGACATTTGTTCCTCTATGAAAGCAGAAATCAGAGCCCAGGAGATTAAAACCCCTACCAGTGAGAGCCCCTCCTGTACCAAAAGTATCTGCAAATGTATCTTTGCATAGGACTCATGTAGAGGGGAAAGCAAAATGATGACATGAGCAACCCTCAAAGACCAGGAGGGTCAGGACCACAATCCCTTTCTGGACCCAAATCAGGAGCAGTCTCAGCAGGGATACCATGCCACACAGCCACCTCACCAGTGACAGTCAGCACCATGTCCTGGACCTATTTCTTCCTCCTTGTTCTGTACATGTAGGCACAAAGGAGATAAGAGATCATCCAAAATTAAGGAGCTAAAAGATGTAAAGAAAAGAGACAGGAGCAGAAGCAGTAACAGGAATCATTATACAACAGTAAAAAAAACAACACCAAAACAGTAATACTCCCAGTGCAGAAGACATTTTAAGATGGGCAAACAGGTGGTGAGACCCACAGGAGGCAGGGCCCAGGGACCAGCTGCCCCCTGTGTGCCAGGATGCAAATCCACAGCTGGGCAGAGATGCAGAGGCTGCAAACCTTGAAGGCTGGCAGGTAGGGAAGTTCCAGTCTCTGGAGGCTGCCCAGCATCAGGATGGACAAAGTGAGAATCCCCCTCCCTGGACCTCAGCACAGGGATGCAGACACAGGGCAGCCCAACCAGGCCCTGCACACATGCTAGCTGCACAGGCTGGTTTTCCTGCTCTGCCTCCCACTCCCCATGCGACCCTTCCCACTTCTCCAGCCCTCTGGCTCTGCCAGGGAGCGTCTGGGTCCTGTACAGAGCCTCAACACCCACTTTCTCTCCTCTGAGCAAACTATGCAAACAGCAGAGACTGTTCCTCTGCTCCTTGGAGAGAAACACTGAGGCTACAACCCCAGGCCCAATCCTGCAACACATCCTGGACCTGGGCAAGCAGCAAGAGCAGAGGACACAGCATCTTAGCCTGGGAGAAGGGAATGAATCACTAAAAAACTGATCCAGGCACGGAGCCAGAGCAGGGGGAAGATGGTCCTGCAAGGACTCCATGTTTGGGAGTGCAGGGATTAGAGTGATCAGAGCCATGAGGTCCCCTCCCCCCACTCAAGAGAGACCCCAGTATCTGTCCCCCTGAATCTGTAATATCCCTTACAAGGCTGCAGCCTGGCTGTCCCTCAGAGTGCATGTAGTCCCTGGACACTTCAATCCTGCCAACTCAGGAGTTATCACAACCCCATCTGCAGCAAGAACAGAAAATACCCCTGCACCCCTCTGAATCTGCCCTCCCCGCAGAAACCGAGGAGCAAGAAGTTAGACCAGGGCCTGTCTCCCAGCCTACACACCTTTCCAGCACCTTGGGTGCTACAAAACAGAAGATCCTGCCAGGAATGTCACCTTCAGAAGTAACCTCCCCGCTGAACCAAGAGCATTAAGTGATTGGGGAACCACAAGTTCAGCAGGCTGAGGCTCCTGTTTAATCTTCATCACTGAACCAAACTGCAGCTATGACAATACCCAACCACCAGCTTTTCTCTTCCCTTTGCAATCTAGCGTAGAGCTCTGCTGAGACAACACTCCCAACAACCTGCAGAGTCCCTTAGCCAGCAGCCTATTCAGACCTCCAAAAATACTAAAGCACCAGCTCCAAGAAGGTGTCACGGGCAGAATGACATCCCTTAACTTGTTGTTACACCAGCCTACATGGTATCACTTTGGGCCTGACCCAGGAAGCCATGGAGCAGCCTCCGTTCCATTTAAAGTCCTACCCTGCTGCTCAGAAATGTGCAAGTTTGCAATCTTCTTGCTTTAAAAGAAAAGCTTTTATTGTGCTTTAACCTGATGATGAGACCACAGTCCCAAGAAATTCCCTCACTTACCTTCCACTTAACTCTGCAACAGCTATTTCACTAAATCCTCTACAATGCCCCACATACAGATATACATGAAATTAGTGTCTCCCAAATTAGTTTTCTCGTATGCAGTCCTAGCCCATTTTCCTTAACAACACATTGTGATACGCAAGGCTCCACCTTTCTCCCAGGAAACACAATCTCCTACATTTATCTTTTGGATAACTAAAAAAAGAGACAGGTCTGGCTTTCAAATTTTGGCATTAGCAGTCCTGAATGGCACAGAATTTGCCCCAGAAACACCTTGTTAATAACACAACACCAACAACAAAGCAGCACATGTATGTTCATTACAGAGCTGAGTATAACCTGATAAGACACCTTACTTTTAATGAGGTAAAAGGCCAATTAAGCTGATGAGGAAGTACAGCATGCTCTCATCACACGGGGAACCTGGATTCCCTGGAGATATGCCCTGTATATCCCTGTATATCCTTGTAACCCACCAAACATGAGAGATTCCCATCCATTTCTGGTGGCACGCCGTGGTACTCGGAGCTCCCTGGGTTAACCCTGGCCTTCTCCAGATTTTGTGACACAGTATCTGAGCATTCAAGCTGGATGAAGGGCTGGCCTGGCATTTTTGCAAACTCAGCTCTGAACCCTTGGAAAATGCAGTCATTGTCTTCTCCCGGTGCCCCACCGCCCAGCCCATCGCAGGTATTTGCCCAGCCAGAAGACAGCAAGGAAAATCCAGGCACTAAAGGTCCGTGGCTCCAGCAGGCGCTTCCCCACTGAAGTCATTTCATAACCACGTTCATTAAGGTGTGCAGGACCAGCACCCAGCACGCCCGAGAGCGGCGTGGGTGTGCGGATGAGGGACATCGAAACGCACTGAACGAACAAAAGAAAACCAACTTCACAACGCGAGGCCATCATTTTGAAGGAGACAAAACTTCCCGGTACTTAGGGCCCACCTGGAGAGCCAGTGTAATTCCCAGGCCACGCATCCCCCGGCCAGGAGCCCATCTCCGCACCAGTCAACACGCGCCAGGCGGCCCCAGCGCGGCCAGAGCTGCCAGAGACACCGCCGCAAAGCGGAGCGGCCCTGCCAGCCGGGGCTGCACCACCCGGGCGGACCCAGCGGGGCGGCACCAAGCGGGGGGCACCGGGGAACCCCCGACACCGAAGGAAAAGCCGGCGGCTGCGGGCTCACCGGCAGCCGGGCCCTTCCCCCGCGCCCCGCACCGGGGCTGGCGGCTGCGCCAGTGACACGGCGCCGGGGGCCGGGGCCGGCCGGGACCTTGAGCCGGGCGAGCGGGGACCCCGCGGCCGGGGCTGGAACCGCGGGCGCGGCGGCCGAGCCCGGCGGAGCGCATCGCCCCCGCTGCCAGGCACTGCCCCCGCTGCCGGCTCGGGGGGGATCGCCAGCACCTCACAGCCCCGTGGGTACGGCCCCGCGGCCCCCGGCGCTCCCCGCCGCCCCATCACCGCCCCCCGCAGCAGCCGCTGCCCGCGCCCCCCGGCCACCGCCCCCCGCCTCCGCGGCGCGGCCCGTACCGCAGTCGGCGCAGAGGATCCGCGCCACGTCCCGCTTGAGGTTCTTGCCGCTGGTATCGAGCGGGGCGAAGGCGGTGCGGAAGACGAGCGGCTCCTCGGTGGGCTCCAGGAAGAAGATGTAGCGGTGGTTGCGCTTCACTTTAAAGCAGGGCGCCTTGGAGCCCACGCTGATGAGCTGCTCCCGCTGCAGCCCGCCGCTGTTGAGGGGCCACAGGTCGAGCACTTTGACCAAGACCCCCCCGGCGGCTCCTCGGCTGTCATTGCCGCCGCCGGCGGGGGGGCCCACGGACTGCACCTTGCCCTCCAGCACCACCGCCGCCGTGTACGCCTGGTCCTGCACCGACTTCAGGCTGGGCGAGTAGCAGGCGAGGGAAACGCCGAAGAGCAGCATGGAGAAGCCGGGGGCCGGGTCGCGCCTCATGCCGCCGGCTGAGCCCCGCTGGCCGCCCTCCCCGCCGGCCCTGCGGCGGCCGCGGTGCGGGGCTGCGGCGGGGCGGAGCGGCGCGGAGCCGAGCGACGCGTCGCGGAGCCGCGGGGATCCTCCTCCGAGCTGCAATGGAATCGTCTAGTTCCAACCAGAGCAGGTTGCTCCAAGCCCCAACCGGGCTGGCCTTGGACACTTCCAGGGATGGGGCAGCCACAGTTTCTCTGGGCAACCTGGCCCAGTGTCTCATCACCCTCACAGAGAAGAATTTCTTCCTAATATCCAAGCTAAATCTACCCACTCCCATGGGTAGATGCCATTAAAGCCATTCCCCTCCCTCCTATCACTCCATGCCCTTGTAAAAGCTCCTCCCCAGCTTTCCTGGAGCCCCTTCAGGCACTGGAAGGTGCTCTAAGGTCTCCCTGGAGCCTTCTCTTCTCCAGGCTGAACAAACCGCAGCTCTCTCAGCCTGTCTCCATAGGAGGTGCTCCAGCGCTCGGATCGCCTTTGTGGCCCTCCTCTGGACACACTCCAACAGCTCCATGTCCTTCTTCTGTTTTCAGATGTTTCTGAAAGCTTTCCCTGTACGGTGACCATGCAAAACTGTGGAGGAACACAGGCAGAGGCAGAAGGGACCGGGAGCATTTCCCACGGCAGAGGGAAGAACAGTACTTTGGATTCGGGAATCTGCTTGAAGGAGTAGGGAAACAACCTGACTTTTCTCTGCTTTTAACAAAAATCTGTGTGGAAATTCCCCTTTCCCTAATACTTTGTTCAGACAGCAACACAAACTCTGCCTGAGAAGGAGGGAGATACCCCATAGCAGGACTTGATCTGGAGCTCTCCTGCTCTAGATCAAGTTCTCCAGAAAAGACAGTTTAAATGCCCAAGCATTTCACAGAATCATAGAATCATAGAATCACATTCCATTCTCTTAATATCCTCGTAGCCTTAATTGGACTCTCTCCAGTAGATCCCTGTCCCTCTTAAACTGGAGAGCCCAGAACTGTACACAGTAGTCCAGATGTGGTCTTATGAGGGCAGAGTAGAGGGGGAGGAGAACCTCCCTTGACCTGCTGGCCACACTGTTCTTAGACACCATTGGCTCTCTTGGCCACAAGGGCACATTGCTGTCCCATGGATAACTCATTGTCCACCAGGACCACAAGGTCTTTATCCATGGGGCTGCTTTCTAGCAGGTCAACCCCTAATCTGTACTGATTCATGGTGTTTTTTCTCCCCAAGTGCAGAACTCTATACTCACTCTTGTTGAACCTCATGAGGTTCCTCTTTGCCCTGGTCTCCAGTCTGTCAGGATCTCACTGAATGGCTGCCCAGCCTTCAGGTGTTTCAGCCAATCCTCCCAGCTTCATATCATCAACCAGCTTGCTGAGGATACACTCCATCCCCTCATCCAGGTCATTGATGAAGATGTTGAATAAGACTGGGTCCAGTACTGACCCCTGGGGAACATCACTAGTCACAGGTCTCCAGCTGGACTCTGCAGTGTTGATCACAACCCTCTGGGCTCTATTGTTCTATTGATCCATCTCACTGTCTGCTCTTCTAACTCGCACTTCCTGAGCTTAAACACAAGAATGTTCTGCGAGACAGTGTCAAAAGCCTTGCTGAAGTTGAGGAAGATACATCCACTGTTCTCCCTGCATCTATCCGTTCTGTCACACCATCACAGAAAGCTATCAGATTAGTCAGACATGATTTCCCTTTGGTGAACCCGTGCTGGCTACTTCTGATAACCTTCTTTTCTTCCATGTGCTTAGAGATTACCCCCAGAATGAGCTGCTCCATCATCTTCCCAGGGATGGAGGTAATGCTGACTGGTCTGTAGTTACTTGACTCCTGTTTCTTGCCCTTCTTGAAGACTGGAGTGACATTGGCTTTCCTCCAGTCCTCAGGCACCTCTCCCATTTTCCAGGACTTTTCAAAGATGATGGAGAGTGGTCTAGCGATGATTTCTACCAGCTCCCTCAGCACACGTGGGTGCATCCCATCAGGGCCCATGGATTTGTAGATGTCTGGTTTCCTTAATTGATCTCTAACCCAATCTTCTTCAATCAGGGTGAAGTCTTCCTCACTCATGACTTCTTCTGTGGTCTGGAAGGTTTGGGAATCCTGAGGGTCAACCTTAGCAGTAAAGACCGAAGCAAAGAAGGCATGAAGTAACTCCACCTTCTCCATGTCCTCCATCACCAGGGCACCTGCTTCACTCAGCAGTGGGCCCACACTTCCTCTGGTCTTCCTTTTACCTCCAATGGACTTGAGTTGCTAATTTGAATTGCTAATCCTTGTTTTCTGCCTGTTTGCAGGTTGAAATCCCAGCAGGAACACAGGGGTCCAACAGCTGGGAGAAAACCAACACAAGATACCTGTGAGGCCTCTGGGACAATTTTGAAAAGGGTGCTTTTTCCCTGTCTCTGGGGCATTTTGGAAACCAGGACACTTGGCCTCATAAAAGGGCACTGGCCACATGTCCTTTTAGCAGTATTTTCTTGCTGTCCAGCCCAGCTGTTGTGAAGACAACTAGTCTTTATCACCAGAGATGCTTGCATTTCTCTTATCATTTGGGAAATGGTTTAGGATTAAATTTCTTCCCCTACATAAATAGAATATAATTCTTTTCTGTAGGTTGTTGGGCATTTTGACATATGAAATTAATAAGGCAAGGCTCTGGGTGCAGTCACCAGCCCAATCTGAACACTGGCTTTGAGTAAATGGAGCCAAAATAACATATTTTAAAAATATCTCTTTTCAATTGCTCCACAGAGACTTGACCCTTGATCATGAAATAACAGGATAACTGAAGCTGGCAGGGACCTCAGGAGGTCTCATTGCAGGGCCAGCTAGGGTAGATTGCTCCAGGTGATGCCTACCTTGCGCTTTAACCTCCCTGGTGAACCTGCTCCAGTTTTGATCACTTTCATGGTAAAACAAGTTTTCCTTATGTCTAACAGAAATTCCGTGTGTTCCACCTTGTGCCTGTTGCCTCTCTCTCAACCCCATGCCATCAGAGAGGCTCTGCCCCTCTACTTCCACTTGCAGGTGGTGGCCAGAAACAGCAAGGTCTTCACTTCTCCAGGCTGTGAACAAAGCCAGCTCACTGAGATTCTTCTCAAACTTCCTGATGTCCGGCCCGCAACTTCTGCTGCTCTCATTCCAGGCTGTCAATGTCTTTCTAGTGCTGGAAAGTCCCAATCTCAACCCAGCCTCCACCTGAGATTTCCAAATGTCACAGAGAAGGGAGGGATGCCTTCCCTTCCCCTGCTTGCTGCACCCTGGCCTTATGGGAGGTTTTGTGGGCTCTAGGAGAGGTTCTGTTATTAGGGTGATGACCAACAAGGAGCCAAAAGACTCCTGCAATGTGCTGGTGTCAGAGGGCTGATCCTCACCTGGAAGACATGCTTGAGTTCACTACAGGTCCCAAAAGAACAAGTGGAAGGAGAAGGTCCTAGTTCATCCCCCAGGCCTGGAGGGCATTTCTCCCAAGGGAATGCTGTGGATGTGCAAGGAGATGGCCCAAAGCACACCAGGGAAAAGGCTGACCAGTATCCAGGAAGTGGTGTGGTTTGGCTTATAGGAAAGCACACAGTTAAGAGTGATGGCTTCCTCCTAAGATGCCCATGGACTGCTGAGCCTCAGTCACATTCTTTCCTAACACCTCTCCCCAGGTTTCTCATTGCCAGGTGGCTTAGGCAGTGATCTGCCCAGGGTCTTTCTCTGCTTCTGAGCTGTACCATGCATCACCATGTGGCCTCCTGACCACACTGCTCTTTTCAAAGCTTTCTAGAAAGAGCTTAGTGTGCTCAAGGCCTTATTGTAGGTCAGGGACATGCATTGGCTTTATCTGCATGGAGAGACGGACAAAAACATTTGGGTTCCAAAGCCAGTTTGCCAAATAGTATTTTTTAAATCTCGCCCTTTGCTTCCAGATGCATTTTCTGCAGTTCCCATGTCTGTTCCTCAGGGTGTCTCCCTGTTCACTGTGTCTCCATCACCAGCTACCACATCTTTGGGGCCTCTTCTGCCTCTCATTTTGTCTCACAAAGGTTTTCTCCAGTTCTGTTTGTGGTTGTTAGCTGACATCACCCTCGCTTGGTCTCAGGGTTGGCAGATATTTTCCAGTTTTCGCCTTGTTTAAGAATGATCAAAACTGTGGCAAATTTCAACACTTGCCAGCTTCTTTTCTCTTCTGCAAAATCCACTGAGCTTTTCAGCAGAGAGGCTTTGTGTTTGTCATCAACCTTTCTCCACCAAACCACCTCAATGCAACTACCCTTGAATGTTTATGTCCCTGACCCATCCATACCTATTGCCTTCTGGGGTTTTGTTTCCTCATCTTCCATATTTTCCCTTTGCCAAGCAGCAAAGCCAGTTCATTCTGCATTCAGGCACCAGCCAGAACTCCTCATGAAGGGCCATTATTTCAAAAAAACAACTGTTTCCTCCCCTGGCTGCTTTATTTCTCCAAAGCCTACCTTGCTGCTGCAAAAACCCATCATATTTGCCATCCTGGCAGGGAGACTCCACCCTGCCTCAGGTCTCCAGGAGCTCAGCAGCACTGTCACGGGCCTTGACACCTCAGACAATTCCATGGGGGCTGTTCTTTTGTTCAGCTCCTACAGTTTCCCAGGAATTACTACAAAACAAAGTGCTTCTCAGGTCTTCCTTTCCTTCTGTCAAGGGAGCTGCTGGCATAAAGAGCCCTGCCTGGTGTCAGATGACACAAAAGGCAGTGTCCCAGTGTCCCTTTCCTCCTAAGGAAACCCTGCAGCTCTTCTGTTGAGAAGAGACATTGACCCTCGACAGCACAGGCAGGCAAGTTGCACATCTTCAGTACCTTCCACAGACTGCAGATCCTCAGCTTCCTCCACCTTAGCTGAAGACATGTTCCTGCAGATCTGAATTGGGAAAATCCTGTCAAAGGAAGAGCTCTTTTGGTATGGTGAAGAACAGAACATCTGCCTTTCTGCCCCAAGGTGAAAAGACTTGACCCTTGGCAGCAGAGGGTACATAGTCCATGGAGAGCATTGGTACCTGCCATGTGGCAGGAGCCAACCCTTTGCCAGGACACACCTGACTCCTGGCATCAGGGAGACACTGCCACAGTCTGGGGTGAAGTGAGAAAGGCAGGTGATAAATTTTGAGCTCAAAAATTATATGGAAATTCCAAAGCCCAGCACCCAATCTGAGACTCCAATCTGGAGATATTCTATGCAAGACCATGGTCAAAATAAACCCTATCTGGCAGTCCTTCGGGTAGGTAAGGACTGGGATGGAGAGAGGCCGCCCAAGTCTCCTATTCCACTGGCCAGTCAGAGGCTCCAGCAAGCAGCGTGACTGCAGCAAAGGAAACCAAGACTCACCTCAGGAGTCCCCCACCAGCACTGCTGTCATGGTCTCAGCTGTTCCTTGGCTTACCCCTGCTCCTCTGTGTTCCTGCATCTCCTGCTTATTAATGTCACCTTCCAGACTAGTGCCAGCAGGTGAAAGCAGAACTGAGGCAGAACAGAGGCAGTGCTGCCTCTGCCAAATAGACCATCATGTTATGGAGGCCTGACCCAGCTAACCCTCCTGCCCTGAGCTGGGAGAGCATTGTCCTACTGCCTTTCTGTGAGATGCTCAACAGTACAAAGGAAAGAAGTTGGACACATCTGCTGTTGGGAGACAAACCAGTCCTTCACTAGATGATGAAACCTGTCCTGAAAAACCTTTTCTCTCTTGGCAATCAAAAGAAAAATCAAGAGCTAAGTGGTTTCTTTCACATGGCAGAAAAGCTATTACGGTTCCCTCCAGCCCCTCTTGGGCACATAAACCTAGATGAAAGGAAGAAAAAAAAGTCACTCATCTCTCAAGGAAATGTGTGCCTCTTATTTGCTGCCCTCCTCAAGAATTCATTCACTCCTTGTCCACCCACATGAGCAAGAATGATGAATGGAAACAAAACACAAACAGTTCAGCCTTCTCTTTTTCCTCCCAACCTTCCAATCAGATGTTCCAGTCCATGCCTTAGCACCCACATTTTGCAGGTTGATCACTGTGGTGCTGTGCCTTGACAGGCTTGGCTCAACCCTGCCTCTCCCACACTCTGTTTCGTAGATACATACATCTGCACCCATTCCATTTATCTGCAGCTCCAGCCTGGGGTTGGTGTCACAGCACCCAGGAGGGAGGAGGCAGAGGGCAGCCTGCCACTGAGGAGCAATTGTTCTGTCATCCCTGCCCACCCTGCCCAGGGTCATTCCTCTCATGAGACCAGCAGATGAGGACAACAGCTGAAAGCTGTGACCAGTGAGGCAACACTTCTTGAACCCCAGAAGGATGATCTTGGCCAGGCACTGGCACCAGAGAGGTGGCACATGGGTGCAAAATGGCACTGGTAGGGGCAATGCTTCTAGCAGGAGGGTGTATCTACAGCTCCTGGGCACTGCAGTCCCCACTCCCCAGTGACAGACCCCTCCATCCTAGAGACCCTTCCCTGGCATGGAATCGCTCTGCCAGCCACTCTGATTTTTCTCCCTTCTCTCTGCTTAACCCCCTCACACCCTCTGGGTATTAAATAACTGTTACAGTCCTGCCAGTGAATCACGTATCTCCCTGCACCTCCAAGTTCCCTTCTTAAAGTCCGTACCAATTGGATGTTGCTACATGGCAATTCTGAGCCAGGAGAGCCTTTAGTTGAGAAGAAAAATGAAGAACAACATCACCAAATCACTATGAAAAATAGTGATTCAGTCCAGAAAGCCAAACATATCCCAGGTTGCATCAAAAAGAAGCATCAAGGATGTTTCCCCTCTGCCCTGCTCTTGTGAGACCTCCCGTGCAAGGCTGGGTCCAGTTCTGGGGTCCCCAATACAAGAAGGACATGGAGCTCCTGGAGACAGTCCAGAAGAGTCCATGGAGATGATCTGAAAGCTGGAGCAGCTCTGCTCTGGAGACAGGCTGAGACAGTTGAGGCTGTTCAGCCTGGAGAAGAGAAGACTCTGGGGAGACCTTAGAGCAGCTTCCAGTGCCTGAAGGGGCTCAAGGAAATCTGGGAAGGGACTTTGGACAAGGGCAGGAAGAGAGGATGGGAGGAAGGAGAATGGTTTTAAGCTGGGAGAGGGAATATTTAGCTTGGATATTAGGAAGAAATTCTTCCCTGTGAGACTGGTGAGACACTGGCCCAGGATGCCCAGGGAAGCTGTGGCTGCCCCATCCCTGGAAGTGTCCAAGGCCAGGTTGAATAGGGCTTGGAGCAACCTGGTCCAGTTGGAGGTGCCCATGCCAGGGGCTAGATGTTCCCTAAGGTCCCTTCCAACCCAAACCATTCTGTGATTCTATGACAAATGAAAGAGTTGAAGCACTCAGCTATTGCCAGGCAGACCCATGCCATGACATACCGTTGCAAAGATCAAAAACGGTGCTGGTGATAAAAGCATCGACACAGTTTTGCCTTCTCTAATGATGCTGCTTGTCTAGAGAGTGAATGGTTGATCTCTAGAGGGTATGGAGATATGGATGCCATCACAGTGAGAAAGCCTGTCCTGAGCTGTAGCATTTTGGGTGACAAGAGGGCTCCAGGTCATCCGCTGCAAGATTGCTTCTTGTGGATTCAAAATTAGTTCAGTCCCTGCTTTTGGAGGTGGCATTTCAAACAGCACTTGTTCAAATTTTTGCTGTGAAAGCAGTAGAAGCAGCCTGGGGGGCTGTGGAACTGCAGAGAACCCTCTCTCTGAAGCAGCACCATGTATCCACAAGAGAAACTCTTCATGGAGGGCCCTACCAGTTCTGCTCCAAGCACTTCTACCTCTACCTCAATTATAATAACACCCCAAAAATAACAAGACCAACTTGAGGGGAAGACACATGGGTTTTGCTCAACCTGAAACAACACATTTTTGACCAACGTTCACAATACTGGTGAAAAATTTTTCACACCAAGCTTCTGCCAGAGATGCAAACACATGCCACCTGAGAAAAGTCCACCTGAGATGCTGGCACGGGGCAGTCAGGCCCAGCATGGATCACAACTGCCTTTAATAGTGCACTTTAAGCACATAAGGACACCCCAAATTCTTTGTGGTGACTGCATCTCACAACAGAGGAAAAACTCTGTGCTATCTTAGAATCAGCCAAGCATGAAGGAGGCTTCTATGGAATTCAAGGTTAATCCAGTTAGTGCAAAGAGCTTTTGTTATAAATGTCCATATTCAGCACTTCTCCCCTCTGCTTCAGGACACCTCAGGGCTCTGTGAGGAGCAGTGCACTGGGGTGCTGGTAAAGGGGTGTGACAGATGAAGATGATGGCCATGGGGCGATGCCAGCAACTTGTAAACTGGGGGAGGGGTGGTAGGTGCAAGCACTGAAGAGCTGATCCACGAAGCAACAACTTTTTGCATTGCAAAGATGAACTGGGCTGCCCAGATCCTCTTAAGGACTACTGAGGGCTGTCTGCAGGCTCTGGAAAATACTTTCCCCTCCCACTTTTGCCTGTTTCATCCATTTTGATGTAAAAATAGGTGAAGTAAACACAGAGAAGGAGGACCTGAGGTGCCACCACAATAACAGAGACCGACAAGGCTCCTTGTCTAGCTTTGCCCTTGATTGCCTTTTTAAATAGTATCTTCCACCATTTAGACAAGAGACATTTTCCAAATGACTGCTGAGATGCAGGAGATCAATTCTGTAGCAATAGAATTGATTCCCCATGGCTGGAGAACACCCTTGGTATTACAGAAGCAGGGACTTGTTTAAGGGATTCAAACAAATAGGAGACCCCAGGAGCTGAGGTGGCAGCATCTAAGCCCTGTACTGAGAGGTGCAGAGACCTTACAGCAAGATTAAATATAGGTCTCACAAACCAGAACAACAGTGCTTTTACTAGGAGATAATCAAGCCCTGGAGGAAATTATATGATATAAAGCTTAGATTTAAAATAAATGTTAAATGAGTTGGTGGATTTGGAACCAGTTCCTTACGGAAAAGTTTTCACATCAGAAAAATCACTTGATAAAACTGGCAGTTTAATTAGCAGTTTGGGCAGGAAGCCAGGAGGATTGAAGGGGTGCTGGAGCCTCATCCCTCACCTTGCCATCTTGCCCTTTGCAAGGAGGGCTGGGATCAGGAGAGGGGTGAGCTGTGCACAGGCTGCTGCATGTAAGGGGCAGGAAAAACCTGGAGATGGGACCTGGATGTTCCGTTCATGACTCCCCATCAGCACACACTTTCCCAGGAAGACCCTACACCCCCTAAGGACAACACACAGGGCAGGACAACACCTGTAGCTTGGGCCTGGGCACAGGCTGCTGTGCAGGAAGGTGCAGAGGCACTGCAGGAGGAGGGTTGCCTCAGGTCCTCCCCAGTGTGCCGTGGTCAAGCTTTGCTCTTGCATCCTGGCGTGCAGTTTGTCCCAAGACAGCTGCTGCAAGCATGTCCACCCTGGCTTAGGGACTGGCTGCCTCTGCTTTTTCACCAAGCATCACCCTGGCATTGTTACTCATGCCTGTGGATTAACCTAAGTGATCCCACACCCTTTGGCACAGACAGGTCCTTGGGCTCTGCCCCATGGATTGTTGGTCGGCCCCTCTGTTAGCTCCCCAGACACATCTCTTTGCAGGACAGTTCTCAGTGATGCCCTGCACACCAGCCTCTTGTCCTGCATATGCTGGGGGGCCAGGCTGGAACCATCTGGGTTCAGCCCACCGAGGGCACCAGGCTTTTGTGTAGTGAGGTCCTGCATGCAAACCCCTGCTGTGATGACCAGGTCAGGAGGCTGGATCCTACCCACAGGGGCACATCCTGACACTGTCCCTGTCCTCACCCACCTGTCCTTCAGCCAGGTAAAGAGATGCAAAATAAAACATAAAACCCAAGTTCTTTATCCTTCTCCCTCTCTCTTTCCTTGCTTCATGTCACACTGTAATCCCATGCTTTGCAGTTTAATTTTGTCCTTATGCCTCCTTTTCTCCACAAGCTAATGCAAATTATTTTTATCCAAGGTGGAAGTCTTACTATCTGCTGAGCTTGAGAGCAGAATGCAGGGCCCATGAGCTCCTGCTTCCCTGGAGAGTGAGGGGTTGAATTAGGCTCCTAAGCCCCTCCAAGCACCTAAGCCTCAGTTTCCACTTCAGCTCCGTTTTCAGCTCCTTCTCCCCGCAAAGCCTGTTCAGCAGCAATGGAAGGCTGCAGAGCGAGGCAGCTCCTCTGCTGCATCTGCCTGTGGGATCCGCCGGATCCTCCCTCCACAGGCAAATCTTGACTATCCCCACCGTATTGGTGGAGTGATGGCCACGGGCTTTCCCGGTCTGTAGCTCCCTCCTCAGCCCTTTGCCGTGCACGTCCCGGCTCCAGCTGAGGACACAGACTGCAGCCCCGCATGCAGCTGCAGCGGGATTAACCCTGCCAAGTCAGGGACAACCAGTTGTATTTCCTCATCCAAAATTCATGACCTGGGCAAGCTGCCAGGCCAGCTCCGCCAGGATAGAGGCTTCTGTGGGAGTCTCTGCTCGCTACAGGATTGATGGGGTATGGATATCACCACCACTTACCTGACCCAGGGGATGCTGCTACTGCCTGCGCTGCCCTCTGGTGAAACTGTGGTAATGAGGGATAGTTGGGTCAGGGACACAGGGACTAAGAGCAGGGGTGAAGGGAGGTAGTCTCATTTAGTCTGGGCCAGAGGAGCATAAGGGCTGAATTAATGGTGGCCAAAAACTACCTGGCAGGCAGGTGCAAAAGCAAGAGCCAAACACTTCTTGGTGGGGTATGTCACAAGAGGCAATTACCCCATAGTGCAGTTTTGGATGCATTGATCATCCAGGTGGTTTCTCTTTTCCAGGAGGTGGTATGTTCCTAGGAGAGAGCGCAGCATGGGGGCTGGGGTCCTCCATTGTTGGGGTTAATGAGGCCCAGTGAGGCCATGGTCATCCTGACCTAGTGCTGGGGACAGTCACGCTGTTTGCAGGAATGGACCCGGAGCATCCCAGGGTTCCCATCGCACTGCCTCATCTAGGACTGTCACTCTGGGATACATGAGCTCTAACCAGTTTGACAAGGCTGTGTCTCAACCCCAAACTGAGGGGTGAGATGCTGGCTGCCTGTGACACAACATGCAGCACTTAATCCCTTTGCAGGAACAGAGCTTCTCCATGCAGTGATGCAGTGAGGAACTGAGGCTCCCAGAGCCCCTCCAGAGAAGGGCTCGCACATGGCCAGAGAGCAGGCAGGAGCCCCCAGGGAGCTGGGAGGGGCGAGTGGCGGGTGCAGTGAGTCCCCCCACCCAGCACACACCCCCTTCCTCAGGGACATTCCCTTATTCCTCCCACAGCATGTCTGGGCTGGGCCAGGGGAAGGTGGTCCAGACTCTCTCAGGTCTCAGTGATAAAGGCCCAACAGCCAAATGTCTTGATAAAGCAGCTGTTTTCATAAGGCAGAATAAAAAGAGAAATATCAAGAGTGAGTAAATTTGATGCCCCTTCAGATGTGGGACATCCTGTGCTTGTGCAGCATCAGATGGACTCTGGGTGGATTTTCCCATGGCGCTGAGTATATCCTATCCCTGGAGAGGATTTCCTCCTTTTTGGTCCTTCAAACTATTGTATATCCTTCTTTTCAATCTCATTAAAACAGCTATTTTATTAAGCTTTTTATTGTTGGACCTTTCTTACTGAGATGCAGAAATAGCCCTCTCTCCCCCTTCATCTTGCCCCTAGTGCAGAACAACACCTCCCTCACAAATGCTGGAGTCCCTTCCCTTTCCAGCCTCCAGCACTGGTTTGGGCAGAAGGGCTGTGACTGCTGTGCTGCCTGCAGACCAGCCCACAGCTCTCTGCTAAAGCCAGTTTGCAAACACTCCTGTTTTGTAAACTCTTTTCCCCTCCAACACAGAGTGCTCCACATCCCACACTCTTACCTGCTCCATCCAAACTTTGTGTGATCAGAGCACTGCATCTTCCCACTTCTACAACACAAGATTTGCAGGGCAGCTGTAAAACAATTAGTTGAGTGTAATTATTGAGAGGATGTTCGTGTTTCCTGCACACTAACACACCACTTTATCCTGATCATGCCAGGACTGGTCTATAATTCTCCTTTTTATGAGTTCCCAAAATATTCCCATAAGCAATATACTCAGTTGTAAACCATAAAAATAAACCTGCCTCTCTACCTAAACACACTGTGAGAGATTGAAACCACCCTTATGGTGCGAAACCGCAACTTCTTGCTGTGCCAGGTACATCTCTCATTGGCTCCTCAGCAGCTGGATTTGGGGAGCCATGGATTTGCTGCAGTTTTCTCCTCCTCCTGGCGTGGTCCAGTCAACTGTTCTCCTTGTCCCATCCACTGCAGAGCATGTACAGCCCTGGCTGGGAGCTGTTGATGTAAAAGCATACAACCAGCAGATGTCCTTGGAGCCCATGCCTGGCCCAAACACATCTGAGGTGCTGGAAGAGCAGCCATGGCAGACAGCTGCCCTCACCCCTCTAGGACTGGGACACCAAAATGTCCCTTTCTCTTACACCAAGAGTCAGTCCAGCAAATGCCACCCGCTCTTACTCATGTCAAGGAATTGCCTCATCAAAGGGAAGCTTGTTCCTTGCTGACACCTTGCCAGAGTGGACCCTCTTTTGCACTGTGGGAAACCAGAGTATAAACAGACCCAGCACCTTATAAAGTTCTTCCCATGGCACCTTGAAGGGAAAGGAAAAGAGATGTTGTCTCTGTGGTAAAGGTCTGGCTTCTGACCTGAGATCTTTTAAATTAAACACCTCTTCAGCAAAATGCTGAGATGATGAGACAAGTTATGGGACAACATCCCAGAGCTGTTAGTCTCAGCTACACCATGGAGAGCAGAGATCTCAGGTTTTCAAGCCCCAGCCAGGTCTCAGCTGGACAGGAGGGAATCCTACCAGATCCCTGGGCCACAACAATGCTTCAGAAAGCATCCCTAAAGCAGCTCCAAAAGAGAGGAAGGCAAACATTTTAATGAACAACATCAGATACTTCAGAGAATTTTCCATGCCACAATACATGTCTTAATGCTGCCCATGGGAAGTAACCTGCAGATCACCTTGTGTCTGACTCTTTCTTGTCACAGCAGCTATGCCAGGCACACGGGACTTCTGCAGTCATGAGCTGGGCTTCTTCATCGCCTCAGGGCTGCTGAGGTGATTAAGACCATCACTTTGTGAAGGACAAGCAACTCTGCTGCCCTTAGACAATCCTATGCCACAGACCCTTTTCTTCTTGGCAAAGCTTCACGTGAAAAGCCAAGTTGGCTCTTCTCTTCCTCCAGATCCAGAAACCAGTGGACCTTTAAAGGGTGGTATCACATCTATTTTGCCTCAGTAGTGGCTCCCCCTCTCATCTCTAGCAGGACGAGTGCAGGGCTGGCCCATACCTCCATCTATAAGCACAGTCAATGCACACTTCAGGTTTTCCTTCTCCTTGAAGGACAGCAGTGGCTTCTGCCCAGGGAAGACACTGGAGCAAGATTCAAATAGCAGCTTTATTCCCCTGGCAAAGACAGACATAGGTTGGATGGACACCAGCCTTCCATCTGTGGGGCAGGCCACTGAAACACAGGCAACAGACCCGCGTTGCAATACCTGAAGGATGGCTTCAAAACCTCACTCCACCAAATCGTACTTAGGGGCCATTTCTTTAAGTCCTCCCAAAGGGCTTTGTTTGCCCCCATGGCCAGTTGCTGAGAACAGCCAGTGAGGAGATGCCTTTGTTGTTCTCATGTAGATGATTGCATAATGAGTAGTTTAAAAGTTACAAGCCATAAACTCTTCTGGACCAAAGCTCCCACATTCTCCCAGCTGCCTGCCAGGCAGAGGGGCATCCGTGGAAACAGGCTTGTTTACAGTCAACCAAGTGTTTGCATCTCTGAGGACATAACCAAATTCCTCTCCTGGTGCCTGCCAAGCAGCATCAGCACCAGCTCCACTAACACCCGCTGGAGCAGCAGGTGTCCTGCTCAAATCTGTGCTCAACTCAGAGGGCTGCAGTGCCCCGAGATCCATGGCCACCTAAGGGTCCAGGCTTCTGGAGAAAGGTCAAGTTCACGGGCCATATCACCTATCTCAGAAAGACCAAACTACTCAGAAAGACCAGGCTACTGTGAAAACTCAGACCCAGCTCCACAAGCTCTGCAAGTCCTCTTGGAAAGCAGCTTAATGCAAGAAACACAGAAACCATTGGGCACCGGGGCACGGAGCTGAGAGCTGCCAAGAGACATGTGACTGCTTCGCCTCTTGCCCAGTGATTTCTCTCTTCTCTGCTGTCACAACTAAGAAGAAGCCAGCTGTCTGTGGCACCAGCCTGGCATTGCCCCAGGGGCAGAAATGAGATCCTTCCTGTGGGGCTCCGGACCCCAGACTAGGACTGTCTGCCCACACTGAGGAGGCAGAAAGCAGGAACTTCTCTCTGGAATGGGAACACCAGGAAAGCAAGGGAGATGGCAAGTTCTCCTGGTATTTTGAGGCCACAAGCCTGGGAGATGGGAGGAGACCCTACTCCAAGGCAAGGGAGACAGATCCTCCTCCTGCCAGCACCACCCCTGAGCTTCTTGGCTCCATTGTGCACCCAGGTCCCCAGGGCTGCACTCATCCACCCAGCAGTGCCCCGTGCTCTCCTCCCCTGCTCTCCCCTGCCAGTGCCTCAGTTGCTGCACTGGCTGCCCAGGACCAACAGCCACTGTCTCCTGAAGCTCTGGGTAAACAAAGAACTCCAGTTTCACCCTTTTCTCACAGCCCATTTGTGGCTCAGCCAGCTCTTCCCCCTTGGCAGCTCACCTGAGCCTTGGCTTTCCTGCCTTTGGTGGGACCCGAAGAAGAGGAAACAACCCTTTCAAAAAGAGAGAAAAGGAAGAGCCAGGGCCAGACAGTCTCACCTCTGCACCCAACAAGATCATGGAGCAGATCCTCCTGAAGGCTCTGCTGAGGAACAGAGATAATGTGGAGGTGATTGATGACAGCCAACATGGCTTCACCAAGGGCAAATCCTGCCTGGCTAATTTGGTGGCCTTCTACAGTGGGGTCATGGCATTGGTGGACAAAGGAAGAGCCTCTGACACCATCTAGCTGGGCCTGTGCAAAGCCTTGGACACTGTCCTGCATTGCATCCTGGTATCCAAACTGGAACAAATGGATTTGATGGATGGTCCACTCGTTGGGTGGTGGTGCTGGGTGGTGGCACTCAAAGAGTTGAGATCAACAGCTCGATGTCCAGAGGGAGGTCAGTAAGGAGTGTTGCTCCTCAGGGGTTGGTGCTGGGACTGGTTCTGTTCAACATCTTTGTTGGTAACATGTACTGTGGAACTTTGCAGCAAATTTGCTGATGACTGTGTCCTGGGTTGCATCAAAAGAATCATGGCCAGCAGGTCAAAAGAGGTGATTCTCCCCTTTTACTTGGCTCTCATGAGACCCCACCTGGAGTTGTGTGCCCAATTCTGGGGTCCCCAACATAAGAAGGACATGGAGCTCCTGGAGAGAGGCCAGAGGATATCCAGAGGAAGATGATCCGAGGGCTGGAGCAGCTCTGCTCTGGAGACAGGCTGAGAGAGTTGGGGCTGTTCAGCCTGGAGAAGAGAAGGCTCCATGAAGACCTTAGAGCACCTTCCAGTGCCTGAAGGGGCTCCAGAAAAATGGGGAGGGACTTTTGACAAGGGCAGGGAGTGATGGGATAATGCATTAAAACTGGAAGAGGGGAGATTTAGGTTAGACATTGGGGAAAATCTCTTTAGTGTGAGGGTGATGAGACCCTGGCCCAGGTTGCCCAGGGAATCTGTGGCTGCCCCATCCCTGGCAGTGTTGAAGGGCAGGTTGGATGGGGCTCGGAGCAACCTGGGCTGGTGGTTGGTGTCCCTGCCCATGCAGGGGTGTTTGATCTAGATGGTCTTTAAGGTCCCTTCCAACACAAATCATTCTATCTTTCTATCATTCTATCATTCTATGAAGGCAGGTGGTTCCCACCAGCCCTAGTCTAGCCCTGACCCTCTCTCCAAGATGTTGTATGGACACAACTGAGGCCTGAAGGACAGAAGGGGCAGGGACAGCATCAGTCTTTCAGGGGCTGCCAGTTCAACCTGGCCATCCCCTCCCAAATACACAAGCATCTCCCCTGGGAAAGCCCTTTCCTGGCATACCCTGGGCTCCCAATAGCAGGGAAACCTCATGACTGACCTCCTTCCAGGACAAGACACTCATTTCCTTTGCAGTTTTGGTGCCAGAAAAACAGTAACTAACCTTCAAGAGAAGCTTTGAAAAAGGCAATTACCCCAGGAGTGGCTGGAGAGTGGAACAGGCTGCCCAGGGAGGTGGTGGAGTCACCATCCCTGGGAGTTTTTAAAAGAAATATAGATGTGGTGCTTAGGGACATGATTTAAGCACTGAATGGGTAGGTGAGGTTATGGTTGGTGAATTTAGGTTATGGTTGGACTTGATGATCTTCAAGGTCTTTTCCAACCAGGAAGATTCTGTGATTCTGTGATTCCTGGATCCACACAGCAGCCTCTATCCTCCCTGGAGAGCATGGATCTGTTTCCAGGGCAATTCCTCACTAGGCCTCAGCACCAGGGCAGCCCTGCAAGAAGCTGGGGATGAAGCATTTCAAAATTACCTTGGACAACAGCCATGGCTGAGGCTGGACCACCTGTAAGCCAGAGTATGGCCAAGATCCCTGTGAACAGAACAGCCTTTTACAAACACCTCCCCAAAGACCCCAGCACTGTGAGAGGAGCTGTGGAAATGCCTTTGGGTCCTTCCTGTTCACCTCCAGCTGGCATCAATGAGAGACTCTAGAGCATGGGGTTTTTTTCCACTTATCTTGGAACTGGGAGGGAGGGGCACTGGAAGTGTTGAATGATGTGTGCAGAGTTCCACTGCCTCTGCTGTCCTCCAGGAAGATGTTACTCTATGCCTGGATTTATGTAGCACCCTTTTAAAACACTGCTCTGGACATCAGCTATATGTCTACAGGGCTGCATTCACCCACACACATAGCTGTGCTCTCAGGACCCAAAAGGCAAGCCCCAAGATTCTACAATGACCTTACACTGCTAGAATAAGCCTTGAGCACATCCATCAGCCAGTGCCCACGGGACGGTCCCACCACAAGGACCAAGGATTCCAAGCCACCATCAGTAACATCACTCAGTCAGGGTGCAGGAGACAATTTTCTAACTGCAGCAAAATGTTCCACCATAGGGAATTTAAACTCAACAGCATCAGTTCCTTGCGATCCAGTGACAAATTAAGTACTTGTAGTGAGGTGGGTGTTTGCCTCTTCTCCCTGGTGACCAGCAATAGAACATGAGGAAATGGGGTCAAGCTGCGACACGGGAGGTTAAGGCTGGATATTAGAAAAAATTTATTCACAGAAAGAAGAAGTGAGGCCTTGGGACAGGCTGCCCAGGGAGGTGGGTGGAGAAACCACCCCTGGAGATGTTCAGAAAAGGGGTAAACACCATGTTTCATAAGATGGTTAGGGGTTAGTGGTTAGGGGTTGTAGGGTGGATGGTTGGACTTGATGATCTTGAAGGTCTTTTCCAACCTTGACAATTCTATGATTCTATGATTGCCACAGTTCAAGTTTTTCTCTTTGTTGTGTGAGTATTGGAGAAGTTTTCATTTCAGATCCAGGTAAACATAACCCTACAGGGGGTGAGGAGTCAGCCCTGTGCCACACTGGCAGCAGCCAGCCCATATGTGAGTTTGCATGCCCCCTCAGAGTGGGAACAGTCAGATTAGCATCCTATCTCAAGAACTAGGCATTAGCTGTCATGTCAATATATCCTGTCAGTCCACATGTTTTATGCTAAGCAAGAATTTCATCCTCTCCATAAGAGACTAACTGATTGCAGTCACACTTAGTTGATTGATGGTATCTGGCTGAAAACATGTTCTATGGGCTTATGCTGATGCTTCCTTGCTTTTTATTCTGGGGCTTTTTGTTGGTTTGTTGGGGGTTTTTTTGTTTGTTTGTTTGTTTTTTCACTTGAGGGTGGTGAGGCCTTTAAGTCCTTGTGCTGTGTTGTCTTTTGTTTCACAGTGTCCTACCCTGCATCCTCAAAGCTGTGATGCCTCCTCCAAGGTGATGGGGAACTTGTCCCTCTGTGTTCTCTGGCATAAAGAATTGGGGTCCCAGCTCCACATCCTAACAGCTCCCAACTGAGCACATCACAAAGATGAGCACTACAGGCTCATTTGATACTTCAGATGCTTGCTGGTGCTTGCTTGGGAGGAACTACAGTATCTGAAGCTCCCCAAAAAGTTTTTGGGTGTGGAGGGAGGAAAGGGATCCATTTCTGAGGTCTGAGTTTGACATCAGATCCTGTACTCTGAAAGCCAAGTGAACGCCAGTGGAGACCCCAAAGCCATTAGCTACTCCAGGAAGAAAAAGATGTATTAAAGGACAGAGTTTTAAAAGGAAAAAGAAAACCTTTGGGGCTGGTGTAGTGTCTCACAACATCCTTTGCACAGCCTTTGCAGGGTGTGGTATGATGCTGTGGACCCTAATGCTCCTGTACAGTTGCGAAACATCACTTCTGGCTGAACCTGGGAGAAGAACTCTTTTGGGGAAAAAAAAAACAACAAACAACCAAAACCAAACCAACAAACAAAAAATACACACACAAAAACAAAACAAAACAAACAGGAGTCAAAGCATCCTTTGCTGACAACTGCAAAACTGTGATTTATTCTAAATCTCATTTCAAAATTGCAATTTGTTCTAAATCTTCTTCCTTATTCTTGAAAATGTTTGGCGTTTCTTTGGCCTAAGATGGAAGTGTTAGGACAGTTAGAACAACTCCACCAGTCTCCTTTTGCTCCAATTCCATGCGTGACCTTGCTCCCTGTGAATAGGCCTGGGTGCACTGAGGGACTTGGGGAGGTCAGGGTTTTATAAATTGCAGTCACTGAAAACCAACAAGGTTAGAATTTGGTGGCCATTGGTCATTGCTTTCAAGAGAACAGCAGCCAGCTCTTACTGGATTGTGTGGGGAGCTGTAGAACTAGGCTTCCCTCTAACTTCACTGGGAACCATGAGTTGGCAAGGATCCTTCCTCTTTGTAGGTGATGACATTGTAGGATCCTCTGAGGTCAGAAAGAGAAAGACCAGTGAGGGGGAAGCCAACTTGCTGAGGAAAGGGTAGTGGGGAGACTTGCAGGCCAGTCAAGGGAGAAGAGAATGCACAGTGCATAATTGGAATAAGCCATAATGAAAACAATTCCAAACTTAAATAACTTGGATGGGACTTCACATAGTGCTTAGAAGAATTAGCACTTTATCTTTGCAAAGAAAAGAACCAATAACTCATCCTGCCATTGTGCAGTCACCAATTCTGTTCATTTTCCCTTTTATTTTTGAAGAGCCAGCAAGACAGGCATCTCCACACCTGGCCATGGAAACTGCAGATGTGGACAAGGATGGATGCTGTGTCTCCAGAATGTCTGTCTATAGCAGGTGATGGGCAAGACAGAAACCCTGTTCCCAAGGACAGGGGGGATCCATCTGCGCCCCACTCCTGAACACCTGGGAGCTCAGTTCCCTGGTGGGGTGGCATTGCAGGTAGTGACCCCCAGTATTCCCATGGGGAAACTCCTGTCTTGGTGCTCACCCAAAACAGATCATCAAAGGAACCGGAGTGACTTTGTTTGAGAAGCGGTTACAACTGGTGGGCTGTGTTAACCACAGTCAAGCTTTTCCATTGTTGTTATACAGTTGCTTGATGTTCTGAAAGATATTTAGAAAAATGACTTTAACTGTCCTGTGCCAAACTGGGAGAGGATTAAAAAAAAATGAAATTTGGCAGACATGTTATTCATTCAGCATGTAGTTTGGATGATGTCCAGTGACTAACACAGGAGTTCTAACTGATCTAGAGGACTAAGAACCATTCACAAATAATTTGATTTAGGGCCACTGCAATTTATTTTTATAAATAATTTTCATTGAGAATATTTTTTTTTAATTAGGATTGACAGACCTAATAGCAACTCCATTGTGTGCACAGTTCATTTTTGCCATCTTCATAAATGACTTACAGATGTGGTGTGCTAGTTTCTTGTTCGCTGCACATGATGGGGCTTGTTCATGGGCAACCAATGTCTCGCAGACAGTGCACAAGCCATGCTGAACTCCCCTCTCCAAAGGCACACTCTGAAGCAGACCCAGATGGAAAAGGAAGCTTTCACCATCCATGCTCCGATCTTGGGGCTGGTGTAAGCCTTCACACAACTTCAGACATCCTCACGCAGCTATAACTGCTTTCTGGTTGCTCCAGCTCCAAGAAATGGCAATGGCAACATCGATTCGAATCCTTATTGCTCCAAGTCCCAGCACAGCTCAGAAAATACTCTGAACCAGAATACTCTCCCTTGTCCACGGTGGGAGGGGTGAACCAGGACTGGGCCAAGGCAAAGATCTGACACAGCCTAGTAAAAAGCTGTGTCCAATGGGCAAGTCTAAACTCAATCACCTTCTAATCCAGTGGATCACCCAACTAAGCCTGAATGAATCCAGAAAGACTGCAGGAGAATCCGGACAGTGGATGGAAGAAGAATGGCTTGACAACTCAAATGCATCTTTCTTGGCAACATCCTCCATGTGTGACAGCCTTTTCTTTGACTTGCACAATAACAATTGCATCTCAGCCACTTTTGTTACAAATCTTATCTGTTGTTTGAATGGCTCTTAGATTCCCTCCTGTGATTATAAATGTTCGCACAAGTTCTTGGAGTCAGCAAAGTTGTTGTTTTGTAGCTGAATAACAGGTTTGGGCTCCAAACTTTGATATGCTCACTGTAATGCTCAGCTGTGCTCTTAAAAGCTCTGAACTGGATTTTGAAACACAAGTCCCATTAATGTTAAGTCTGAAATCCCAGTTCTGACTATGAAAATCTTCTCTCCTGTCTTTCAGAGGAACTGAAACTGGTGCAATAAAGGACGACAACAGTCAAAGTAAGGATTTATCTATGAATCTACCAAACCCTTATTTAGACTATCAGAACAGGGACTAAAGGGGATATAATTGCTACTGAGAGAGACACGTGGAAGGTGAGAAAACATGATAAAACTGTATGAAGGCTCCAAGCCAAAACTTGTGGAGCTGTAAATATGCCAATTATATATTCAGGCTGGGGATGAAAAGATTTCTGATTTTCAGAGCAAAGAGGTCTCGGACACACGTCGGCAGAACCCACAGGAGAGGCCAACATGAAGCCTGATAAACATATGGGAAATACTGATACAACCACAACAGCAAAGGAGGGCAGTGTGTGACTCAGGGGATGCCTGCAAGATCCCTGTCCAGAATAAGACATCAGTACCTGGAGGAGGTATGAAGAGATTCTCCTGGCTCCTGCATTTGTCCATCACTTTCATCCATAGTATCTTATTTCAGCGCTGGGCAGACAGATGCAGGTCCCTGCAGCCTGGGAGGGACTGTTACAGTAGAGCTTCTATGGAAAAAAGATTAGCTATTGGGAAGAAAATACACCTTCTTACTTTTTCATGTTTACTTAAATAAGCAAATGCTACATTCAAGCCATATTCAGACTCAAAACCAGGGTGCTGAGGAATGCTCTGATCAGCAGCACAGAATGAAGCTGGGCAAGCAGGGTCTCACCAATGCCATCCCATCAGAGGAGCAACATTGGCAGGTCTGTTCCTAGTATCCCCAGTAACTGAATCATCATCACTGAAAACCATAATGCTGGCCTGCACTGGCAAGGAAAAATAACCTGTTACTGACTGCACTTCATCAGCTACATCACCAGCAACAATTGTCACCCCACCATGGTCAGAAACAGACTGACAATGTGCTTCCTGGGCTTTCACCAAATGCATTTCCTCAGCAGTTATTTCTTTACCAGCTCTCCCACATGAATAAAGCAGTGGTTTAGACTCCATACAGATACCTGCTGACATTAGTAGGAGGCATCATCATTAGGCTCCAGTTAAAATTATTTAATGCCATTTGTCTTCAGGGTAAAAGAGCAAACTGAGAGAGAGCATCAGCCCTCAGCCTGCCACAGGGGTGCAGCACAGCAATGCTGGCCTGGCCACACAGTTCCCATGCCAGGGACTCCCGGGGGGAGATCTCGCGTTGGGCAGGCTGAAAACGTAGCATCCACGCAGCACCGCGCGTCCCACCGCTCGGGGCAGCTCTGCAGGCTGCCATGCAGCTGCTGACAGCTCACAAGGTGCAGCTCACTGCAGCCCCACACATCGTTTCTGTATCGAATAGAAACTGCTTTCCTCTCTGGTTTTTTCCTTGTTACTAATATCAAAGGCTTTAAGCACAGCAATGGGGCAGACTGCGGGTTCCTCCCAGAATACCTCAGCAGCACCTCAGACAGACACCTTAGCAATGTAAGCTCTTTCTCCTCCATGAACACATTACTTGCTGCAGCGCAGAGCACATCCTGTGGCCCGCCATGAAATCTGCCTTGTGGCACGACAGCTCCATGTCCACACGTGCAGGTTTTTTGGGATGCTCGGGGTACCACTGATGCCCTCCGTACATGTCAGCACTCGCTGCGCGAGGAGCAGCAGGCAGGGAAGGGGCTTTGAGCCAAACGCAGCCTGTCAGTTTGCTTCCTGGCCTGCAGCACCAGCAGAAAGCATCCTTGCTTGGGCTGGAGCTGGCTTGGGATTCAGGATTTGAGATTCCGTGTTTTGTAATGAGAACTGGGAGCTAAAGGGATCTCCTCAAAAACCTACAAAAAAGCAGTAGTTTAATAAAAAGCAAACTGGTCACCTGCAATGGGGATACCTGCTCTTCCCCACTCCCGGTATTAATGTATGTATTAATTTCATTAGTAGCCCCGAATAAATACATCCCCGAATAAATACATATCCGCCCTCTGTGCTTCCACCCGAAAAGCCCCTGCACCCAGTACCCCGTGTTATCCCGGCACTGGGATGGGGGTTGCGGCTGGCGGACCCTGCTCCCACCAAGAGCACACGGAGCCCCGAGCCCTTTGCCACCAGAAGCCCGACGGCGCTTCCCGGCCCGCCGGCAGCCCCAGGGGCTGGGGGGGAAGACCCCCGTGAGGGAAGGTCCCGGGAAGTGCGGTCGGGATCCACCGGTGCCGCGGCGGGGGATGACGGCGAGACGTGTGGTCGCCGGCAACCCCCGATGCCGAGGGGGTTGACACAAGGCAGAGGTGTGGGGCCGCCGCCCCCCCGCCCCGATGCCGGGGGGCGGTGACAACAGGGCAAGGGTGCGGGATTCCGCCCGGAGTGCGGGATCGTCCCCCTTCGATGCCGGGGCAGGGGTGGCAGCAGGGCAGCGGTGCGAGGTTTTCCCCCGAGAGCCGCGACGCGGGGCCGCCAGCCCCCCCGCTGCCAGGTGCGGGGTCTCTTCCCCCCTGCCGAGGTGTGAGGTCTGCTCCCTCCCCGGGGAGCGGGTGACCCCCCGGGGCCGGGTGCGGGGTCTCCGCCGCCGGCGGTGCGCGGCGCTGCTGCCCGGCTCGGCGGGGCGGCCGGCGGGGCCGCTCTCTGCCGCCTTCCGCGCCCTCTCCTCGCTCCCGCAGATCTCGCGAGAGCGGCCGGCTGGTGGCCGCGGGGGCTGTTGCAGCAGCGGCGGCGGCGGCGGCGGCGGCGGGCGGAGCGGCGGCGGGCGGCGGCCGGGGGCGGCCGAGGAGGAGGCGGCGGCGGCCGAGGAGGAGGCGGCGGCTGCGGGCGGCGGCGCGGGGGGGGCGCCGGGCGAGAAGCGGAGGCGGCGGCCGAGGCCGAGCGGCGGCGGCGGCGGCGGGCGGCGGCATCATGGCGGACAGAGACAGCGGCAGCGAGCAGGGCGGCGGCGGCGGCGGGGGCGCGGCGGGCGCCGGGGGGCCGGGCTCGGGCGGCGGCGGCGGTGGCGGCGGCGGCCCGGGCGGCGGCCTGCAGCACGAGACGCAGGAGCTGGCCTCCAAGCGGGTGGACATCCAGAACAAGCGCTTCTACCTGGACGTGAAGCAGAACGCCAAGGGCCGCTTCCTCAAGATCGCCGAGGTGGGGGCGGGCGGCAACAAGAGCCGCCTGACGCTCTCCATGTCGGTGGCCGTCGAGTTCCGCGACTACCTGGGCGACTTCATCGAGCACTACGCGCAGCTGGGACCCAGCCAGCCCCCCGAGCTGGCGCAGGCGGCCGACGAGCCCCGGCGAGCGCTCAAGAGCGAGTTCCTGGTGCGGGAGAATCGCAAGTACTACATGGATCTGAAGGAGAATCAGCGCGGGCGCTTCCTCCGCGTCCGCCAGACCGTCAACCGCGGCCCGGGGCTGGGCTCCACGCAGGGCCAGACCATCGCCCTGCCGGCCCAGGGTCTCATCGAGTTCCGCGACGCCCTGGCCAAGCTCATCGACGACTACGGGGTGGAGGAGGAGCCGGCCGAGCTGCCCGAGGGCACCTCCTTGACTGTGGACAACAAGCGCTTCTTCTTCGACGTGGGCTCCAACAAGTACGGCGTCTTCATGCGGGTGAGCGAGGTGAAGCCCACCTACCGCAACTCCATCACCGTCCCCTACAAGGTCTGGGCCAAGTTCGGCCACACCTTCTGCAAGTACTCGGACGAGATGAAGAAGATCCAGGAGAAGCAGCGGGACAAGCGCGCCGCCGCCGCCCCCCCCGTGGGCGCCGGGGCCGAGCCTCCCCCCGAGGCCGAGGCCGCCGCCGCCGCCGCCGGCCCGCCCGGCGCCCTGCTGCAGGCCGAGGAGCCCGAGGAGGACTGACCGCCCGCCCCCCGGGACGCGGACTGGCCCCGCCGCCGGCGGGAGGGGGGCGGGCGGGCGGCGGGGCGGGGGGGCGGCGGCCGGGAGCCCCCCCCCGCGGCCCCTCCCGGCCGCGCCGCCCGCCCGGCGCCCCCGCCGCCCGGCAGCAGCGCCTCCGACCCGCCACCCATCGCTGGATGTTCCTCCACTTTACCCACCGTATCAAACAGTAAGCAGCTGCTAAAACAAAACAAACAAAAAAAAAACAAAACAAAACAAAACACACAAAAAAAAGTCAGAAAAAGTAATAACATTATATATGAACTGTGTTTCCTACTTGATTAAAAATATAAAGAACTGAGTGTTTATTTCCCTAATTAACCAAGAACTTTTGTACACGTTTAAGCTATTATTATTAAAAGTGTTTGCAAAAATGGTCAAGATTATAATATTGCTGAATTATATAAAAAGTCCTTTTCATGTTGAGCTAACATTTGACTTTAGCACAAAAAAAAAAAAGAGATATTTTAGAACACGTAAAATAATATTTTTAGTTTTTTCTTCTCATTTTGTTACCAAATTTCGAACCTTACATGGAGGTTACTATAGTATATTTGACACCCTATATACCTGTGATTAGAGATGTGTATATATATATGAGGGCTAGGCATGCTGTGTGTCTGAGCTTTGTCTAAATGTTATGCAGAAGTTTGTAGAGTTAAAAGGTACGTAGGTTTAATTCATGCAAGGTAAACAATAAGTGCTCTCTTTTATACAATATGCATTGCATCTGGACCTTAAACATATAAAAATGGTCAGTGAAACTTCTGTGAACATGAAGAAAAATTATTAAAAAAGGCATTTAAATGAAATTTGCTAACTTGTGATTTTTACGTTTGAACCAAAGTTATTCAAATAGTAAAAACAAACAAAAAAACCAAAAAAACCAAAAACAAAACAAAACAAAAAAAACAGGAAAAAAAGAAAAGAGGAAAAAAAAAGAGAGAGAGAGAAAAAAAAATAAAGAATTTCCTCCCATAATATTTTTTTCTGCACCTGTTTGGTTTACAATTGAGTAGGCATATTGTCATTATTGTGTATATGAGATGTACTTGTATTGTTCATAATATATTTTTTTTATTCTGTGTACTGAAAGTACTTAACCTGACGTGCAGCGGTTTCCAGTCACCCTGTTTTTGGACAGCAGGTAGCGAGTCTTTCCATGTTGCCACTAGCACTGTATCTTCTAACTCGTGCGAGGTCCGAACCTGTGCTGTGACCCCTGCCGGTAATTCTGGAGGCCTGTTAGAAATGAGTGCGACGCAGTAGTAGAGTGACCCTACTGAGCCATGGGGTTGGGAGGTGCGGTGTGAGGTGAAAGCCAAGCCGGTGTGTGTCGGTAACGGATTTCGGTGTAGCTCTGGTGCTAGTTCTTACTGGCTACATACCTGGCGAGCCTGCCGTGCCCTTCCTCCCGTCCCCGCCCCCTTGCCGGTGTGCGTGCTCGCGGCTCTGGTCGAAGCCTAGGGTAGGGAGACGCAGATTTGTCAGAACACTAGTCTGTCCAGGTGTGTTCTCCAAATTGAAATTGTCTGTAATAATACTAAGAATAATAATAGACTTTTACAGGTTGTTTTGTTGTTTTGGTTTTTGTTTGTTTTTTTTCTTTAAAAAAAAAGTTGATGTGCTTTTAATTGACTAACTTCTTGCTGCTGTATAGTAAAATATTAATATATTTTTATCATTAAACTGCTGCATGACTATCATCATTACGAGTGAAGAGAAAATGTTATACAAAAAAAAGATGCCTTAAACAGTGAAAACAAAACTTTTTTTTTTTTTTTCCCCTTTTCTTTTCTTGGCTGGAATTCAGTAGACAGCATTTCAGAGAAACTAGGATCTTGTTCCACTCAGTTTTGTTGGGGTGCAATCATTTTTCTTGAAGCACTTGGCAAAGTTAGCCGTGGGTTAGACCTGGCTGCTCACCTGTATGAGCAGGAGCTGCCTGCACTTCTTTACTGGTGGTCAAGGATGGAGTTTTAGAAAGGGGGGGGAAGGAAGTTTGTTTTAAAGAATTTTATTTTCTGCTGTCTTTTTATTCCCATTTGAAGTTGTAATTCCTTTTTTTTTTTTTTTTTTTTGAGATGTACTGTAAGTGTCAAACGAGCTGTTTCCATTGTACCATGCATTATTTCCCTTTAAAGAAGTTTGCTGTTAGTGTTCACAGAAAGTTAAATACGCAATGCTGGTAGTGAGGTGTTTCTGTTTCTTTTAAACAATCACTGGAAATGTTTAAAATTGCTTTAATGTGCACTTTCCTATTTCCCAGTAGTAAAATAAGCTTTCAGAGTGCGTAATGTGACATTTGAAATGGTTCTCAATTGCATGTAAACATGTGTCTGGTAACCTGCTTTTGGATCGGAGGCTCTGGATGGGCAGTTCCATCGATTATTGTACTTCAACTGTGATGTCTGTGGGACTGCATTCTTCATGCTGCTAGACGTAGTTAGGAAATTAATTGCTTTGGTTTTGCTACTTGATTGATTGTCTCGGTCCTGCTGTTCACTGCCCTCCCCAAAGTTGCGGCGCGGCCGGCGGACGCGGCCCGGCGCTCCCGCTCCCGCGTTGCTTCCCCGGCAATGAGCGGGAGGCGAGGGCAGCGCGGCCGCGGCCCTGCGCGGCTCCCGGGAGCATCGCTGCGCGGGCGCTGCTCCCGCTCCTGCGCGGGGTGCGGCTGAGCCGGGGGCGCAGGGGCCGCGCACTTGCAGGCAAACCAGCACAGCCTCCAGCAGCGCGGGGGCAGTTTGGTGAACGGTGCCCGAGAGCTCGTGGTCAGTTCTTGTCTTGTTTTGGGGGTTTCTTCTGCGTGTTTCATTGGGTTTGGTTGTTTTATTTTTCCTCTCATAACACATGTTATGTATGTTCTAGGACTTGATGAATGATCATAATGAAAGACTAAAATGTCTGTAAAGGTTCAGATTTTGGTTTTGTTTTGATTTATTTTTTTGCTTTTTTAATTTTTTTTTTTTTTTTCCCAGAGGTGCTCGGTACTTTACCAAGGCTCTAGTATCTCAGTATTTAAAACAAAGTACAGAAAATCCTGTTTGATGTTAGAAGAAAGGTATATTTGATCATATGTGTTGTTTTAAAAAAAAGACAGTATGCTCAAATGTGCCAAGATACCTAATTCCTGAGAAGTATGCCTTATATTTCCTTGATGATATGCTTTTAAATGTCTTGTAGAACAGGTCCAAGAGCATGGTAAAAACTACTTTATAATGATTACGTGCAAGAAAACTTGAAATTCATCGCAATACTGACATTATTTTATTTTTAACTTAAAGGGACACTGTCAAGTAATTTTCCATTGAAATAAGTGGTTTTATGCTAACAGAGAAATGTCCTCCGAGTTCAAAGTCCTTATTTTTTTGTTGTTGTTGAAAAAAAAAAGTAACATTGCTGTGTCTCTGAGACATTCAATTAAAAAAAAAAAAAAAAGAAAAGAAAAAGAAAAAAGGAAGCAGAATGAGCTGCTGTTGATTCCTGCCTCTTCTTTGTGGTCCCGCTTGGGCTGCTGCTGCGGGAGGCATCCATCCCCGCCGGGAGGCATCCATCCCGCAGCCGCAGGCCCCGTTCCGGAGGGCGCTCCGGCCGCGGTGCCGGGCGGGCCGGTGGTCCGGGCGGTCCGGTGGTCCGGGCGGGCGGCAGCCGCGGGGCCGGCGATGGGCAACTCGGCGCTGCGCTGCGGGCGGGACGCTGAGCCTCCAGCCAGGCGTACCCGCGGGCTTGGAGAGCTTTCTTATTATTTTTTGAGAATTCAATTAAAAACAAAACAAAACAAAACACAACGACGGGAAAAGAGAGAAAAAAAAAAAAAAAAAAAGGCAAAAAAAAAAAAGAAACTTGACAGTGTCACTTTCTTGCGTATCCCGTGCAGGGGTTGAAGTGCGCCTGTCGGGCGCTGGCTGAGGGACAGTCCGTGGAGGGGCTGCCGGGGCCGGCACAGACCCTCCCTTCGGGCCAGACAGAAAGCTGCTGCTGGTTTTAACCCCTGCTCAGAGCCGAGCAGATAACTTCTTTTTTTTGGGAGCAATTACTTTGTTGCCTTTAAAAATAGCACTGTAACCACCTTTTTTTATGATTAGCTGTAGTGTAACCTTTGTCCCTTCAAACTATGCAAGCTATGAAATGTAAATTAGGGATCAGTTAAAAATAGTTGATTATATTCGATCAGATGGCATTCGTGCACTAACTGGAGTATATACAGATAAAGCTATTAGAGTGACTTGTATGCTAACAGCAAGATATAAAATACCTACCTATTTGAAAAAAATTACTATTAATATTGTATAACAGGACTGTGGGGGTTGGGAGGGAATGTTATCTCTTACCTTCTTAAAAGGGGATTAAAGATTTTTATAACTGTTTTTTCCATCAAACTTTAATATTTTTGTCAAATTTTTAGGTATTTAATTTGTAAAATAGATTTTACTTTGTACTGGCGTACAGAAAATAGGGGTTGATTTAAACTTTTTTGAAGCCAAGTGATCAAGTACATTTGTAATAAAAAGTCAATGGTTCTATATCAGTCGTACTCACTGTTTTCATTTCTTGTACGTTCTAATGCAGTGGTGCTGTATGTCTCCCAAGGAAAAAAATTGGGGAGGTGGGTGGAAGGAGAATGCAAAAATGTCAGCATTGCTGCTGCAAAATGATGACACTTCCTGTATGCAAGTGGCCCGTGGTCAGTGGAGATTTGGTAGATATGCATTTTTACTAAAAACATGGTGCACTTTTTCAAGAAGGGTTTCTAAAAACCTGATGTTTTTGGCATGTCTTCACTTCATGCTTCCACCTTGGTGCCCCTAAACTCTAAAACCACCCTTTGGGAAGTTCCCTGGTATGTGAGAAAAACAAAGCCAAACAAAGAAAAACTGATTTCTTCTAAGGTGGTTGAATTAAAGCACGTTACATTTTTGCACCCTCACACTTTGTATCCCTTCCTCAAAGGTCTGCCACTTTCATCTTTTCTCCAAGTTCAACAGGTTAAACTTTTGGCTTGTTGGTTTTTTTTAATAGCAAAATTGCCAAGTTTTGGATTGAAGGCTTCAGCAGATCCACTGAGTTTGGATCCAACACTGCAGAGCACTGATATAATTTTTTTTTCGTTTGCTTGTTCACTTTAAACACAGACCTTCCATTTCCCATTCCAGTCATATACCAAATCTGATTGACTTGTCTGTGGCAGAAGTTGTGGGAGCTAGAAGTGGAGAAATTCTGACATTAATGTACAAGAATGCTAAAACAGGTTTACACTTTGGGGGGCTCTTGTCAAGCACATAAAATGTAACTAGAACCAACCGATTTCCTGGGTTTTGCTAGTCCAATGGGTTAGAAAACAAGTCTCCCTTAGATGAGTTGGAAAGAAGGCAGCAAAAGCAAGTTCTTCCCAACTATGCAATTTGGTCATTCAAAAACCTGCTGCTTCGTCCTGGCTTGGGTTGCTTTGTGAGAGGCAGGGCTCTGCCTAAAGCGCTTAAGTTACTCAGTTAAGACGACACTGTTGAGAATTTTTTCTATTTAATCGCAAATTTCAAATACTGGTTTGCAGGATTTATTTTATTTTATTTTATTTTTTCCTTTACTTTGCTTTGCTTTGCTTTGCTTTGCTTTTTGTCAGGCTTCCAGAAATGTTCCTTTTATTTTCTTACTGCACTCCTCTGCTGGCTGCTTGCTCCTTGTTAGCTCAGCTTGTGTAACTGAATGGTCACTGTTCGTGTTGGTGTTTGGACTCTCTGGAGTCCAGTGTAGTTCTCGTGCTGGGCTTTTTTGGTTTTTGCACTTGCACTTCTCTCCCTAGAAGTTTTACTTTTCTTCTATAATACGTGAAGATAGGTGAAAGGATCTGAATATTTGGTAGCAGAATAGATAAATGAGCTGCATGCAAAGTGTTGTCAAAATGTTTTGACAAAACCGACAAGGTAAACAAGTGAGTTCCATTTTTCTTCTTGATTCCTTCTGCTGTTGCCATCTCCTGAGCTTCTTGCAACAATGAAAGATAATTTCAGCCCAAAGCTTTTTTTCAAGCCTGTGGTTCCTTTTACTCTGCTCACTTGCAACATGATTTAGCTCGCTGGCACCGCAAAACGTCGTGTGTGGGTTGCAGTCATGGCAAGGAGATATGTATATATAGTTTAAAGCTAGTTAGGGTTAATATAAACGGACTTCCAAAATTACAACCTTTTTAAAAAGCCTGTTTTGACCAGAGCCTAATCTTTGGACCTGAACTCCACATTTGTTTTTTTTCTCTTAAATGGGATCTCTGGTGTTAAAACGACTGAGGCTGATGGCCTGATGGCACAGGCAGGATGCTCCTCTTGTGTGGCAGCTGAAGTTCTGCTGGAGACGGGCTCTGCTCTGCTCCCATCAGCGATGCTGCCTCCTTGCTTCCGTACAACTCATGCCAGGTGGTCTTGGTCCTCTCTGGGAGTTTCTTTTAGTATGTCTATCCTTTTTTTACTTTTTGTCTTTTCAAAGCATGTTAGTTCCAGATGGGACTGTGTTTTAGCAGCGCTGCAGTCTGGGGGGAAGTCAGTCCATGCAGAGGTCCGCAGTGCATCACACTTCTTGCAGAGCCCCGGTGGACTCTGAGGTGTTACTGGGCCGTGTGTTTCTTGTTGTTAATACAGGTCCAAACAGCTGTAGATAGCAGAGAGAACTAAACACCAAATCACCTGTTTTTAGGGGTTCACAGAGTTACTTCTCCCCTGGCATACTGAATATTTTATTTTAATTTGCATGGTATAAATTTGCTGCTGAAGTACATCAGAAGGGAAGGAATGAGAAGGTTGCATTTGGGGTGCCCTCCCTCAGTCAGGCATAGTGCTGTTGTCACTGACAAAGATGTATCCTGAGCTGGGTGAGAGTTTGTCCAAGGGAAGAAGCTCCCAGCAGTCACCCCAGAGGAGGTGTTGTCCATCCAGAGGGTGGGAACAGGCTTCCAGAGCAAGAGGGGTCTGGGATAGGCTGGTAGTGGTGGATGACCAAGGTAGGCCTAGGCCACCACTGGAGTGCTTCAGGTATGAGGGATGGAGGGAAGTGCTGCTACTCATGGAGGAGCCAGGGGACAGCAGCTCTGGCAGACCCTTTGT
This sequence comes from Apus apus, assembly GCF_020740795.1. Taxonomy (NCBI): domain Eukaryota; kingdom Metazoa; phylum Chordata; class Aves; order Apodiformes; family Apodidae; genus Apus; species Apus apus. The sequence goes on from NC_067294.1 coordinate 19,072,965, forward strand.
CAGGGGGAGCCAAGAGGTATTGGGCAGCTGGTCCCAAGGGAGCATGGGGAGTGTGGGGCTGGGCTCCCTGGTTGCGCCAGCTCTGCTGGTCCCATATTTGCAATTTAGTGTCTGCATGTGGCTGAAGATAGACAAACAGTTGTGATTTTGGGAAGAGTCAGAGCATGTCACACCTGCCTCTGTAAAAGTAATAAACAGATGTGTAGCCTGTTTGAGGCAAAATATTGCATGAGAGGGAGAGTTGAATTCATACAGTGAGGAATGAGACATGTTTGCATAGAAAAATGTCAGCTGAAGGTTAAGTGAAAAAAGATAGAAGACTTCTGGCCTCACTATCTGTATTTCGAGTGTTGACTGATTAAAACAAGGCAGAGTGAATGGCTGGATATTGCTGAACAATGCTTTACTGTCCTCCTGCGGATCGATACCACTGGCGCTCCTTTGCCTGGAGAGGGGATCTGGACCTGGGGCTTTTGCTCTGGAGGACACCAGGTCCAGCTGAGATGGAGCCCTGCTCAGGCTGGCTGTAGGCTTTGCCTGTTTGTGGATATTGTCTCATTTTGGATGACCAGGACCCTGCACCAGATGTCCTAGGAGTCATGGCAGTGTCTGACGTAGCTTCACAGCTTGGGTCAGGCACATCCTGCAGTGAAGTCCTCTGCTGTCCCTACAGAATGTACCTGTGTTTTCTGTTTAACTAAGCCAAGAGACAAGCTCTACCAACTGGTGGGCCTTAGGTCTGTTAAACAGAGCTAGAGCTTGTGGGCAAGTAAAATCTCCAAAACTGATAACGCGACTGTTGGGTCCTGAGCTGTCCTTTGCTGTTGAACTTGGCTCTGGCTGTACTGATTGGTCATGTAGATGTAGCCCCAGATAAAAGAGAAGATCATCTGTGTAGATGGCTGGCCATTTTTGCATGTTATTGTCATGAGGCTTAGGTTTGTGACATGTATCATACTTCTTCTTTCTGGATCAGCTGGCAGCTCTGAGACTGCTTGCCTTGGATAGGGAACTTCTAGATCTCCCCAGCAGGTAACTTGGTCTTAATTTGGATAATTCGTTGGATTTGCTGTCATCAGTTGGTTTGCTGTCCATCCTGACAAAATACGCACCTTAGCCTTTCCCTAGGCTTAGGCCACGTGGGAGACTGAAGTTAAGAGGACTGACAGCAATGCTGGCAGTGGGAGTTTGTGCTTAGCCTTCTTGGCGGTGGCACAGAAAGGTTGGTTTTTTTCTTGAAATATGCAGGAAGCAAAGAAAAGCTTCATTCTTTCTGTTGCAAATCGGGAGAGGTGAGAGGTGTGGAGTTACACCTGCAGCATTGAAGGATGTACTCCCTTGGGTAGTGAGACCTTGGAGGGAGGTGGCTGTTGTGGGAATTGCACTGAAGGCCTTGGAGATGTTTAGACAGCTTTTCAGGGAAAAACCTCTACACAGTGAAATACCATCCCGGTCAGCATGTTGATTTCAATGGAGGTCTGCTCTTAAAGGTGGCTTCCAAACAGCACCTGGATCCCCATGACCATATTGGCCCAAATGGGTTTGAATTTTGTACTGGTTGTGGTGCAGGGGCCGTGTGGCAGTCCCCATGGGTGACCATCTTGTTGCAAGAGATCGTGTGGCAGTGTGAGATGGCACTGTTGTGCTTGTGGGAAGGTCTGGGAGCTAAGCCTGGGCTCTTGGAGATATTATCTGAAGTGGACTGATGCGCAGTTGCTGGAGAGTGGGCTTTGGGACTGCGAGGACACATGAACTGTGGGTCTCTGCTGTGGGGCAGACACCTCCTGTGGTGTTTTCAGCTCCTCCGTATCATCAGCTATTCTGATGTGGCTGGTGCTGAGAGGAAGCTGCAACTTCATGGGGTGGCTGGAGGAGGTTAAGTCTGTGTAAGATACTCGCCTGGATCATTTATATTGCTGGAAGTTGAGGGTGGAGAAAATGAGCTGTAGCAATTTTTTTCATTTCTGATGAATGTCTTTTTGTGCAACTCAAGCTCAAATCACGGGGTGCTCATAATACCTGCAGCACTCTCCATCTGGTATGTTAGACCCAGGCAAAGATGGGGATGGGTTTTGTTCTTCTGACTTGGAGTAGAAAGGTTCACTGTTGTGTCCCAGAGTGCAGGGCAGCATTTGGGCAGGACATCTCTGAACAGGACATCTCAGAGTAGCACTGCCATTTGAAGGTTAGCTGCCTTGGTTTGAGGGACTTTCTCTCCCCCCAGGTTGGCCTTGCTGTAGAGTTTCTCTAGGGAATATGTTGCATTTCTCCCTGCTCTGTCCTGGTTGCGCGATAGTTTGTGAGTGCGATGTCAGCTGCTGGCTTTATTGTATGTAGTCTCCTGAGGCTTGGAACTTGCTATTCCTGGGCTTGCCTTTTGCTCAGGCATTTAGTATGAGCAGAGGAGCTCAAACCAGCAGCTTCCTGGAAGTGTGCATCAGCACTGTGGTGTCAGCTGATCCAGACTCCTCAAGACTCACCTGGGGTGAAGAGGTGGGCTCTGGGTTTTCAAAGGCCGGCCTCTTCCAAGTGCAGCAAGTCCAGCTGTCTCACTTCTAGGCAAACTGTGAAGGCTTGCTGATCTGTCACTTCAAGAAATGCTGGGGCCAGGAAGCATGGATAAAGGATTTTGTGAAAGCTGGTATTTAAACCTCCCACTCAAGTGATGCTGAGGAGAGCTGGCAATGTAGCATTGGCTTATCAGGAACTGTGTGGGCAGGTCAACTTAAGAATACTTTCTGTGAGCAGCACCAGAGGTGAAGAAGAGAAGCCAGTGTCTTGTCAAGTACAGAGTTATAAATGGGGTTAAAATTTCTTTTTATTTAAAAGATTGTTTTATTTAAATAAGAAATGACAATAAGATGACCGTTGCTGGGGGTGCTGAAGGGCAACTAGGCAGGTCTCTGAGCAAAACAGGGACTAGAGAATTTGATTTATATTCTAGCATTAATAATACTGAGCTAAGCACTGTGAATTGTTTAGTCTTGAGAAGACTAAGAGAGGACCTTATTAATGCCTATAAATATCTGAAAGGTGGATGTCAAGAATGGACCAGTCTATGTTCAGTAGTGCCTGTGATAGGACAAGGGGAAATGGCACCAAGTGACAACACAGGAAGTTCCACCTCAACATGAGGAGAAACTTCTTTCCTGTGAGGGTGAGGGAGCCCTGGGACAGGCTGCCCAGAGAGGTTGTGGAGTCTCCTTCTCTGTAGACTTTCAAGACAGGTCTGGACACGTTCCTGTGTGATTTTCCCTAGGTGTTCCTGCTGCAGCAGGGCGGTTGGACCTGATGATCTTCAGAGGTCCTTTCCAACGCCTATGATTCTATGATTCTGTGATTATATGAATTCATGTAGTTGTCATCTCTGCTTTCATGCATGCCAGCAGTGTGGTTTGTGGATAGGTCTTTTGACAGTGCTGTGTTCAGAGGCTCATTCAATCTCAAAAAAAAATTTGGCTTCAGAGCTGCAGCTGTTAGTAAAAATCCTGGTAAATGACTCCATGCAGGCTCTTGCAAGGTCATGTGTAACTTATCTTGTCCAATGAAAGTCTCTAATTGGTGGTTTAAAGTAATTTTAAAAAATGATCCATTAACAATCAGGCTGGTTTTGGTTTAAAGATGGACTTTATATGGTCATAAAGTAAAAATCTTAGCTGAATTATGGGAATTGAAGAACATTGGCTTAACTGCACTAGGAACTACACACGAGTGCAGAGGACACACTTTAGGACTTGTTATCTTCTGATAAAATACTATACAGTGCAACCAAGCTCCATAAAGCCTCTTGCAGCCAAAGTTGCTGAGCTGGTAGAGATGGCATTAAATCATCCATAGATGGTCCATCCTCAACTCAGCACTGGTTGCCTTGTCTTTTATTTTTGCAAACTTGACTTGCAACTGGACAGGATTAAAGGTGTGATTTATAATTTAATACTAAAGCTTTGGTTAAGGAGCTGTTCTGTCTTCTGGAGATGCCTCCAGAAGCTCAGTAAGTAGCTCTGGGAGGTTTGGATGGCAGAGGATGTGATTGTGGGAAATACAGTCTCTGCTCTTGATGACTAGGAGATCCATCTGACAAGTTGGCTGTTGAGTGGGCAAATAGATCCTGGAAGATATCAGAGTACCTGGAGAAAGGCTGGGGCTGTTGTCCTTGAAGTAGAGATACTCTGGAACCTAAATTTTGGTGCCTGAGAAGACAGAATTTAGGACACAGCATTATCTTGTCCTGAAGTCTTCATGCATGCTGGGGAAAGTGGTAGGAAGGGTATGATGAACAGGTGAAGTTAGGAGTCATGACTTCGCAGTGCAGGCTGGTTTCCACTTCAGTGAAGTATCTGCACACTGGTGGCACAGAAAGTGGGCAGGGTTTCAGGAGGATGGACCAAACACAGCGCAGTGGAAGACTGAGACTGTCAGGGTTTGGGTGAAGGCACTGAACAAGACATCCAGGAACAAAAACAGGTGCCTATGTCTCCTGGAGGGCAAGGGGTGACTTTTCAGTGGGGGGTATGAGGGTCTTGAGAGCAGAGTCATGTACGCAGGAGGAGCAACCAGCTGTTGGGGAGTGGGTTGGGATGAGGTAGGGACATGTGGTCCAAGCAAGAGAAATATCTGTATACCAGTGTGGAAACATGAAATGTTGTAGCCTGCTCAACAGTGTAAAAAGACCTTGGCAGAGCTAATCTGATTGAAATGTTGTGGAGGGTGACAAAAATCAGTAAGATACGGCATTACCTGCCATCAGACTACACCAGACAGGCATGCTAGGTCATAAAGGTGTGAAGAAACACAAGGTATAAAAAGTTACTGTAAAATCTGAGAGGGCATTGGAGTAGTGATGACCACACAGCCAAATTTCTATTAGATATAAATCCCATATTTTAATGATACAGAGGTATTAGGAAATTTTCTGTTTCAGAGGAGAAGAAGGTTATGGATTTCAGAAGGCTTGGGAGAAAGCCAGGCTTTTACATCTTCATAAACCTGTAGGAAAAATAAATTGAAGTATGTCCATGCTATCTGGCTGGATTGTTTGGGAAGGAACTGGCTAACATTTTGGTGAACATTTTTATTTACATAAAGGATCATTTCTTGTAACAGCATGGTATAGAGATACCCTTGATTTAGGACTAAAACATAATAATTGTTTCAAGGTATAATTACTGTTGAGTCATTAAATATCAGTGACCACAGTACAATAACAGGTTCAGCATCTTCAGGGGTGGAAGGCACTGGACTAAAAATGAGTCTGGTGTTATAAAATATTGCAGGGGAGAAGAAAAATAAAGTCCTTACACTTGTCAAGGCGGCCCCATAGATACCTGGAAAGGTTACAGATGTCCGAGTTAGGCAGAGGTCTGTCATGAAGGAGCTTCAGAGCTGAAGTAGAAATAAATTACAAAGTAAAATAGTCATAAAGAAAGAGTCTTCTGGAGTCCATCTAGACTCCATTGAAAGACAGAAGTCCAGTCTTGTAAAGAGGACTGAAAGAGCCACGCTGTGTGGCAGGTAACCCATGATCTGGAAATAAAGCAGTTTAGAAGGAGCTTTGAAGAGCCGGGACCTAAGGAGCAAATGCTATCTGAAGTGTATCAGAGGGAAAGCTGGGGAGAAAACCTGAGAGTGCAGGATTGAAGGCACAGTTTTCTGCACTATTTCATACTACTTAAGCGCTTTCTCTGTCATTCTGGAGCACAGGACATGTTTGAGAGCCTACCTTTTGGATGGTAAGGATAACAATACCACCTTTTGGATGATAAAGATAAAGGAGGCACTCTCTGAAACTCAAGCCAAGATGCTTGAGCAAAGTAGTAAATTCAGGTGGAAGAGCAACAAGTGTACCTATGAGTTTTAAAAGAGCTTGAGAATGAAATGCTGAAGTTACTAGGAAAAATAGGGCTGTTAAAAAATAGCGTAGTATTCTCCATGACCAGGTAACATCCTAATGTCAGATTATTAGTTTTTTAATTAAATATTAAACAGGCTACTGGGAGTTGCAGATCAGCAACCCTGATCTCCAGTTTGAGAAGGAGAAACTGAAATGCTGTAACTCTTCAATAATAGGTTGAAAGCACCATACTTTCCTCAGAGAAAGAGGGTTGGACTAGGTGGTTTTTGAAGGTCTTTTCCAACCCACACTGTTCTGTGATTCTATGATCAGTCTTATTTCCAGGGTGATCTACCAGAATCCTTGACCATGCTGACAAACAGAAGGAGGTGGAGAATCAATTGGTCTTGATTTGGATGTTTTTAAAATTTTTAATTGAGTCCTTCCAAGAAGGTATTAAAAAACTGTGCTTGTAGTGAGATAAATATAATGGAGTCCTTCTTTGGTTGCAGCCAATGTTGATCACCTGGGCAGCACAAAGTAGACAAAAGTCTAGTTGTAGTTGGTGATTGAAGGCTTCTAGGTCTGCATCTTGAATAGATCTTCAGCCTTTGAGCAGATGATTTTCCTCTGGAAAATACTGATTCCTTCAAACCAAAGTCACCAGGTGGAGAAGGGTTGATGGTCATTGAACTTTTCTGGTGAGCACATTGAAGTTGAGGCTGAAAAGTCTCGTTGACTAAAGAGAAACAAGCCCAGAATACTGGGTAACATGACATGTAGATTTCTCCTGTGATGTGACACCCCCAGTTCAAATTCCACCTGAGCTTGACTTGCAGGTCTGCTGGATCCCAGAGCGTGCATCTGCAACCAGTATGGTGGATATGTTCTGGTTTATTTTGGTTTTACTAAGAAAAACCTAAAAGCTTTTGCTTGTGACAATGGATAGAAAGGGAAGGAGTGGCGAGAGAGGTCCGGTCAATATTTTCCAGGTCTCATCTAGCTCTGTTCTTGAGGGAGGGTTTTCTCTGTGTGTGTGTGTGTCTGTGTCTGTGTGTGTGTGTGCGTGTGTGTGTGGGCATGTACAGACCTGTGTTACCACTCTTCCCAAGAGACCTCAGAGGACCTGTAGCTAACTGCAGTGAGCCCTTTGCTGCTCCAGCTTAGTTTTAGTCTTCTTAAAAGTCTAGAAGTTGTGGCAAATACCCTTGCTTCTCCCACCTTTCCTGTCTTCAGCAGCTCATGGTGCCAAAGAGTAAGTGCTTTGATAAATGGTTGGATTTTGCAGTAGGGACAGGTTAATGCACGTACCTCAAGGCTTTTTGTTAGTGTTTCAATGTAAGAATTGGCAACTGAAAGAGCAGAGTGGTTGTTTTATACCAGAGAAGTGACTTCAGTTTGGCAATAACTGGAAAATTTGAAAAAGCATGTTAAGGTCTGGTACTGTGAGCATGCAGTGATGGGGCTGACTGTGGGAAATGCAAGATAATAGGCGGGGGGGGGAAAAGCTGTTTTAATGCTCCGAAAGTATTGATAGGCTTGGAGTGATGTGCTCACTCTGGAGGAAATGAAGGTAGCAAATGAAGGGGTGTAGGCTGCATGGAAATACCCATGTGTTACAGACCCAGGTGCTGCGGTCCAAGAGGCAGCTGTGCCTGAGCTCCCCCTCTGCTCTTTTCCCTTGGCATCTTGGTGGTCATCACTGACACAACCATTGCCCCTCCCCCTAGATGTACTAATTTCATCAGATTGCTCAGTTCTAGTTAAATTATACCAGCTGACTTTGAAGTACTTAATATAAAAACATTGTGGTATGCTTGCATGATATTTATTTGATGTAAGAAAAAAAATCTCCAGAGCTCTCTAGGAATTTGGGCTTTGAGTTTCATTGGGGAGTGTTGTACATACCCAACTGCATGGGATCAGGCCCATCTCTTTTTAAACATGTATCTTACATCTGAGATTAGAAACATTCTATAAAACAAATCAGAAGATGAAGTTGTCTGTTACAGGCTCAGATGATGGTAGCGATGTGCTAAAGGCTGTTCATCCACATAGAAAACTGCACGGTTGCTTCTGTTTTAACTACTGTCAAAAGTCTGGCATTTTGGTAATAGTATTTTTTTCTAGATGTACTGAGTATACTTGCCTTTAAATCCTCTTAGGTACAGATAATTGTTGTTGGTATTCTGTAAATTAGCTCTATACTAACATTCACATTGAACTAGACTTAATATTGTGAGCATCAAAGATGACTTGAAAAAGGAAAATTAATTTATACCCTTTCAATGCAGTTCTGCCCTGTATAGGGGGTTATTTGTAGAAGTACCAGGAATGCTACATCTGTCTTCCCTCTTTTACTTGCTGTGTGATTCTCTGCAGGAGAACATAGAGATTTAAGTCTCTTTTCCATCCACTGGAGACACTGAGATACTATTGCAGTGAGGTCCCTGGAAATACCTAGATAAACCAGAGCATGATGCAGAGGTCAAGCATCTTTTTCATTTATTTTTCCTTCTGCTGTCAATCAGGCCTCCACACACTTTTTGCTTTTTTTTTTTTTTTTCCCAAAATATAAAAAAGTTAAAATGTTTGAGTAAAAATCCCTTCCCTCATTAGTTTGGTGGGGTATCCTCTAATACCATAGGTCTGTTCAGGCTGGATTATTTGGGGTCTTCCAGAAAATGTAGATGGGACTAGAATTAATAATGCCCAAAAGCTGCCCATGGCAAGGGAGGGAAATTCTTGTTTTCAAGACGAAAGCCATCTGGACCCTTTTCAGAGCCCCACAGCACACCACAAGGGTATAAATACCTACTTTTTCTTTTCCAGGTGATCTTTAGGGCCAGGTAGCAGTGGGCAGGGTAAGTCTGCCTGTGTGGATGGGACAGGGGTCCTGCCCTGCAGATTTGCCCTGCTTTGGCATCACACCCGGTGGTTTTTAGGCTGGGCTTTTATCCTCTGAGCCAGCTCAGCCCCAGCACAGCCAGCCCGGGAGGCGCCAGTGCTGTTTGGCACCCGCTGTTCCACGTCCCTTGCATCCTCACGGGTACCAGATCCTTGCACCTCCACGGGTGCTGCTGCCGGCGCGTCGCCCAGCCCCTCCTGTGCGTTTAGAGAGCTACATGTTGTTGGCTTTCACTGTGTCCTCAATTTTGATCTCCAGGGCAGAAAAATTAGGACTTTCTCAGTTAAAGGAAAAACAAAGCGAAGCAAAACCTCTGGAGAATGGTGTTTCCCTGCAGTAGTGAAGGCCCTCCACCACCCTCTTCCATTCTGCTGTCACTCCTGGTTTGGTTCTGCTGGGTTTTTAGCCATCTTGACCTCATGTTTGCAAATATTATTGGTAATATAATGCTCTATGTACAAATGTCTGTGTGGCTCATGTGTATGTTTCTGTGGTTCAAGTCAGCCACAGACTTCTGGAATTTCTTTGTACTTTGGTTAAATGTTGGACTTCTAACTCTTCAACTGTATGGCTTTTTGATTTCTCTTGTCCAATGTGGACCAAGTCTATTTTTGGAAATAAATAAGCATGTAAATAAAATGAATGGGTTTATGCCACTTAAAAGAAAATGCTTTATTTAAAATATACACTCAGTCTTGTATATTTTGTGGTATCTCAGGGAGTGGACAAGGCTCAGGCACCAGCAGCCTTGGCAATGAGATACCATGTTATGTACAAATTCATTTCCATGTGGTTTCAGAAGAAAACTTTTCATCTCCTGAGCCAAACTCCTGTAGGACCAGCCTGGTGGAGGAGGGGGGGGAAATCCAGAAAGAAACACGTAGTTAAGGAAGGAAACAACTGTTCTCTCAACACAAGGCTTCTGTTTTGAGGTGTCCGGGTGCCCAAGATGCTGCTGAGTGTAGGGAGGCTGTGGGGCAGTTCTCAGCTTCTTCCCAGGAGCACATGGAGATCGGGAGCACGCTGACTTTCTTTTTTCTTTTTTAACTTATCCATATAAACCAATATTTACCAGTAATCCTATATCTCTTTTTTGTTTGTTTTTTTTTTGGCAGACTTTTACCAGTAAATATCGGTTTATTCCTGAAACCAGAAGCCCTAAACATACCTTTGTTTATAAGGTCAGTTTTCATTTTGTCTCTCTCATTCCCTGCTCCCCCCCCAGTACAACCCCAGTAGGTGATTGAAAGGTACCGAGTTTTCTTTCTAGTTTTCCTGCTCTGCATCTCTGGGAACTGGAGCCCACAGGACCTAGAGCCTTCTGTTGGTAATGTAGACCCAAGTTTACAAATTACTCTTTTACCATTTTAAAGCCTGCTTGTAAGGACAGAGGTGTTCCCAGCTGCCCACCATGGGGCCTGGTAGAAACCCCTGCAAATACATAAATTGCTTCACCTCTCCAAAGCCTGCGGGTAGGTCTCCCGTAAGCATCTTCAGGCCTGGGGCTGAGAAAATAATTTAGCCAAAAATATACACTAAAAATAATGCCATTTCTGTTTTACAGTGTGCAGGACTGGGGGAGGGAAGGGCAGGAAAGGAATTTGAAAAGGTTTTTTTTTCCCTTAATTTTTTTCTCATTTACTGCTCAAAAGCAAGCATGACCTGGGGAGGAGGGAGAGACTTTGATTGTTGCCCTTCCTGAACTCATTGTAAATTCTTCCTCCAATGCTGAGAGAAAGGGCAAGTAAAAGGTCTGATCATTAAAAGGACATTGCTAGATGTCTGGGACCCCAAAAGCAGCTGGAGCTTTTTAATGATGGGAACCATTTTAGGTAATTTTTTCAGAGTTTCGGTTTATACCAAGACAAACAGACTTGGGAGTTGTTTTTTTTTCACAAGTGTTTGTGACCCAAAACCAACAGTGTTATGCTAATGCACAAGAAACAGAGAAGCTGGTGAGGAGTAGAAAATTAAGGAGCACCAGTGGCTAATTTCCTTCTAATGAACCCAAAAGCGAAATTTTTTGCAGTTTTTGAGTGGAGATCGAAGCTCCTGCAGCCTTAGTTGGAGTCCAGACTGAGGGGAGCCCTTCCAGCTGTGCACTCTGAGCTGAAAACTACCTTTCCTCCCCTTTTGCAGCCTGTGTGGTTCTGATTGCTGGCAGTTCTGTAGTACAACTTTAATCTGAGCAATTGAGGCTGGTCCTACATTATCTTCAGACGTCTTGCGGAGGACTCCTGTTACCAGTTTGGTTCTCAAAAGCTACACCCCATCATCAGAAGCCACTTATTTTTTTCAAAGGCAGTAACAGATTACCCTCTCTAGCTCTAATGGAAAAATGATAATTGCAATGCAACTTTCTAATAAATTGTTCATATATTCATAATTCCATTGCAATCCCAAATTGGAGAAGAGATGTGTTAAAGGTATATATTAGTCTAGTTTTTTTCTTATTGTAAATACTGTAATTTTATAATACTGTCAATATTTTATTAACTTAGAAATATTTAACAGAGTTTAATCTATGGTAGTTGATTTATTTAGAGGTTTATGTTGCAGCCAATATTGCATTACATTCTAATGTAAGATTAACTTGCAGCATGTAAACATTGTTTTAAAATATGATTGGAAAGATGAAGAGAGAAAACTCTCCTAGTCTGTACTACTTATCCCCCAATTCCCAGTTTTAAGTTATTTAACTAAATATTAGGAGGTTTCAAGATCTCCTGAATTTAACAACTCTGGTTGGGTTTGAAAACTGGAATTTAGAGATGCACTTGGCTCTTTCACCCTGTAACACGTTTGCTTTGCTGTCTAATCTATGCAGTACGAAGCCTGTCTTTGGAGCACAGGGACATGTCAGATCGACTGGAGTCTTGTTCAGGGGGGAACTCAACCCTGGTGCATGTGTGTTAATTCCTTTTCAAACGCAATGGGGGGGGAAATGCTTTCCTGGTTGGTCTGTGTGTTTGGCTGGAAGCATTCCTGCTGCCCTTTGCATCCCTGCGGCCGGAGCAGGGTGGGAATCCTGGCTGCTCCGAGGAGCTCCTAGGCCTGGCGAGAGATCCCAACGGTGCCGCCACTGCCCTGGCACCTGCTGCAGCCAGAGCTCGGTGAGATGGGTGGAAGGGCACAAGGCCTAAAACTTGCCCGTTTTTTGACCCAAGTTGTTTTTTTTCTTTTGTTTAAATCTCTCTCTCTCTCTTCTAGCCTGATGATGTCCCCTTAACAGCATAATGATGTTCACATTCTCTGCAAAATCACTATATGCTGTTTTCTTTTTAAGGCAGGGGATAATTGGGCTGTAAGATGTTTGCAACATAACCTGCATAAAAATACCAAAAAATTATATCAAGGGTTTTCACAGGAGTTGGTAATTTTTGAGTGTAAAAGTTAATCTTTATTAGAGATGTGCCAATCTATACTGCTTTGTTGTAGTGTTGTTAAACTTAGGCATTTCAGTTACCTTACGAATATATACTGTAACAGTATACTTTGTACAGATTTATTTAAAATTTATTTGAAAACTGAAATAAAGTAGGCAGAAAATAAAGATATTTATTTTTCATTTGATTATGTAAGAAGGTATCATTCTTTTGATTTTAGTGCACTGGTGTACCAAGCCTCAGAACCACTGCTTTCTCCAGCTCATAGGATGCTTTTCCAAGACTGTGGATACGTGTATGTGTACTGCTGTGTTGATAAGTAAATGTCAACGATGGAGTTCGTTGCTTTTATACATCCCAAAGAGAAGTTCTCCACCCTTCATTTTCTGTTTTCTGACCGAAAAGGCGTGTGTTTGTGAACAGAGTTCAGGCGAGCTCTGCCATCCCTCCCTCACATCAGCTCACACCAATGCCAGGATGGGAGGACTTGCCTGCGTACCCTCCCCAAAACACCCCGGTCCGCAGTGGCATCATCAGGGAGCAGTTCAAACGTGTGTCCTTTGGGCTTTGTGTAAAGCAAGAGCAGAACAAGAAAAATCATGTTCAATCCATTAGAAAACAAATTACTTCTTGTACGATAGTATGAAGATCTCTAGTCAACCTGCCATTAATAATAGATTCTTATTTTTTGAATGATCTATTTAAAAGAACAGCAAGCATTGTATTTGCTAGTAAATCTGAAGTGTTTACATGGAATTACTAAATAAATTATTTGATCTAAGATGGCTCTCATCAGTGCTGATTTTTAATGATGGAAATTAATTTTGGCAGCTGCTTTTTTAGTTTGTGCTGTTCTTTAAAATCTTCCAAAGCAGTTTTTTTCAGTGCATCCTTGTGTTTTAAATTAGGTTCTGAGGAAGATGCAAAGCATGCCTCTCCCTGTGAGGTCTGACAGGAGTGCTACTAATGTTTTCCAACCCCCTCCACATCATGGAACTGCCCCTTCATATCCCAAACAACTGATTTCATTGCCAAGACAGAGCAGGATGCTCTGCACTGAAAGCCCTAGGGCAAATGGTGCTGCTTAGCTGCAGTTTTCACCCATCTGAGTCCCGGTGCATGTATATATATATAAAATTTAATTATTTTAGCAGAAAGCATTGGGTAAGAGTAAACCATCGTCCTTCAAGTTGTCAGGCTCAGTTCCAGCATGCCTTAGTCCTGCTTTCAGCTAGTACAAGCCTGGGAAAAGCCCTGTGCTCCTGGCCCCATCACACTGTTCAAGGCCCTCAGGTCCATGGTCCAGCACAAGAAGTTGGCATGGACAAATGCTTCAAATTATCTCCAAGGCTGGAAGGGAATTCAGGGGCGGCCACCTGCTTTGGGAAGCTGGCCCACAGGCTGCCAGAGCTTTCCGGGACTGCTGGGGAGAGTCTGGAGAGGGTGGGAAGCAGCAGTAGTGCAGCTAGTGAGAGGCTGGATGGAGAAATCCATGCAGAAGAACCAGGCAGGAGCAGCAGGCAGTCCTTGCAAGTGCAGCGTCTGGCCACACTGTGTCCCCCTCCAAGCACTGCAGAGGCTTGTTCTTCAGGCGTTGAAAACTGGGGAAAAAAATGAAACTATAAATAATGCAATTCATCCCATGTTTCTCATTTCCCAGCCTTTCTCGTACAGCATGCTAAGTCACCTCATGTTTAATTTAATGCTCTCAGCAACTAAAGCATCTTTGGTTAGAAAGCCAACTAAACACTTACATTATGCACCATTTGAAATGTATTTTGGACAGGGATTTCACACTCCACATTCCAGGCAGGATTCCTGCCCTCCCCGCGTGCTTGTGGGAGCCATGACTCAGCCAGGAAGAGCTGAACCTGCACCCCACTCCAGCACCCTGCCGGTGCCCCCGATCACCCACTGCCCCTTCCCTCTCCTCTGGCCTGTGCTGGTCTGGGAAGGTCCAAGGTGTCCATCCCCTGGGCTGGCAATGCTCACCCCAAGCCCTTCACTGCAGTGCTTGCCAGTCACAGCACAGGGCACCCCATGCTGCTTCCATTGGGAATAATCCTGCTCTCTGCTTATTCTTCTGATTTCTTTATAGATTTTTACCCGTCTTCTATGTGTTTATACCCATCATCTTTGAGGAGGGCCACAAAGATGATCAAAGGGCCCAAAAAAAAGAAAAAAAAAAAGCAGCTCTGCCAGGGTGACAGGCTGAGAGTCGGGGGTGTTGAGCCTGGAGAGGAGAAGGCTCTGGGGAGACCTTAGAGCACCTTCCAGTAACTGAAGGGGCTCCAGGAAAGCTGGGGAGGGACTTTTTGCAGGGTGTGTAGTGATAGGATAAGGGGTAATGGTTTTAAACTGAAAGAGGGGAGATTTCAGTTAGACATCAGGAAGAAATTCTTCACCATGAGGAAGCGTAGTGAGGTGCTGGAACAGATTATGGAAGCCCCATCCCCGGAGGTGTTCAAGGCCAGGCTGGATGAGGCTTGTGCAGTCTGGTTTAGTAGGAGGTGTCCCTGCTCATAGCAGGGAGGTTGGAATCTGATGATGTTTAAGGTCCCTTCCAATCTTAATCATTCTGTGATTCTGTTATCGCCTTCTCATATGAGAACTAGCACGTGGTTATGAGTGGTATATTCCTAGTAATTTGCTTACTTGTTTGGGGAAAAATTGGCACATTGATAAAATGGCTACATTTATCTGAGTAACATAAGGAAACTTACTTGGGACAGATGTTTCTATGATACCTACAGGCCCTGGCCAATGGTTGGTACTTCAGAAGAAGTTGGAAAAAGCTGCTCTTCACCTTGCCAAGCCATGCAAAGCCCTTATTTTGGAAGAAAATATTTCTTCATTAGCTTTATTTCCCACCCCCCATTCCCCACACCCTCTTTTTAGCATGAGGAATTACAAACCTAGCTCAGGTAATGATTCAACTCACTGCTGAGCATCACAGCTCTAACAATGCTTTAATACAGGGCCTGGAAGACAACAAGGTGAATGGCCCAGCCTGTGCCAGAGATATTCCCACAGCTCCAATCCTGCCGACTCCTGTGGTGTCTCCTTTCATTTTAATGCTTAAAACAAAAACCAAATTTAATGATCAGATAAAAACAATGATCACAAACTTGTTGGCAACCGATGGGGTGACACTCCCGTAACTCAGATATGGAGCATCTTGGCCTGGCTTTGCCTCACATGATGGTTCCCAACCAAAGCAGTTCCTTCCACTCAGACTTGTCTGGCAGAGCAGACAACCTGCCATCTTTTCTGGAAATTGGCTAAAGTCAGTTACTCAAGAAAAAAGAAGTGCCACAGAGTGGCATTTTCTGACACAGGAAACCATAGCAAGTACTTTTGTTGTCGCTACCACCACTGCTTGCAGGGAAAGGTGTCTCAAGAGCCAGCTGATATCTCCCCAGTACTGTCATGTAGCTGTTTGGAGTAGAGACTGCATTTGATTTCAAGACATACATAACTGCAATGAGGAGGCATAGGTATGAACTTGATTTAACTCCAAACAGCTTCCCTTTCAATCCAGCAGAACATGGTAACTGTAAGGACGTAATTTGAAGTACTTCACCCTAGATTTGTTTCTCCAAGTTTAGAAGATGGAGGTGCTAGATGTAAGGAAATAGAAGAGCTCAAAAGGGAGCAGCAATACTGATGACATCAAATAGTTGTTTAGATGGGAATGCTGAAATCACCCATAGGAAGGGTGGAAGAGGCTTATCTCCAACTGTATTGTATTATATTTTATGTCACCCAGTGTTTAAGTTTGCCTTGGAATCCAAAGCCATGGCAAAGACAGATGGTGATACCTCCTGTAGGGCAAGGAGGAGACAGCATCACTCCTGGCAAGTCATTGCTCGGCACCTCCTGGACAAGCTGGTGCACAAATGTCTCCAGCTGCTCTGGAATCTGACTGTGGCATTTGGAGGCATCTGCCTGCTCCTGAGCACCTGTGGGGCAGGCTGTGGTGGGAAGCTGTCTGCATGATGCAGAGCAGCCAAAGCCTGTCAGTGCTTACACAGAGTGTTCAATGCCCATGGATGCCAGAAAGAGCTTGAACCTTAGATGTCCTGAGACATCAGTAACCACAGGGGCACAGAGGAAGAGGCTGGTTTTGACCAGCACAGCCCAGCCTGGCCCTACCACCCAAAGAGCAGGCACTGGGATTCCCTCTGCCTGCCTTCCCTCTCCCTCCCAGAAATGTCTCCTTCAGCCACCATCACAGCAGGCTGCCATGAGGGAGGAGCAAACACTTTGAGGATCAGCTGAAAGAACTGAACTGCACTAAAACTGAAAACAGGAGCTCCCCTGGAGTGCCATCACCCTGCCCTGCAGGATGAGATGAGCAGTCACCACAGCTGCAACCTTCACTGCAGTCTGCATCCCACAAAGCATCTCCCGTTCACCTGAGTTGTGAAAATAAGCCTGCCTCAAGCGTCTCTTCCAGCAGTGGCCATGGAAAAGTCCCTTCTGACACCTCCCATGGCTGGCACAGGGTGGGGGCAGAACAGCCTCCTGACAGTGACAAGGACAGTCAGTGGCCTGATGTGGTTGCTGGGCTTCCCGTAGGCACAGGAGGAGATGCTTTTCCCCGAGAGCAAGACATCCTTTGTGTTAGAGAATCTTTGAAGCTTTTCTGCATGGGGAAGATCGGGTTTATCTCCACCAGCTAGTGGTGCTCATGCACCCTCACACTCTGTCAGTCAGTAACTATCCCAAGATAATGCCATTCAGCTGGAAGATTATGTCAACAGAAATCACCTCTAGCAGCAACAGCAAAAACTGTCCCTCTGGTTGGTGTCCCCCCACCCTGTGAGGGCTCACTCTGGCTCATACAGGATGCTGATGTTCCCACGGGCTTTCTGATTGTCATGTTGCTTTGACCAGGGGCCATAAGAAGTGAGTTTGAGGGTTTAATGGAGGGTGAAGCTGGGGGGTGCTGAGGACCAATGAGTCCCCACTGCTCTTTTGGGAGAACCTCTGCTTGGGCTGAGTCATGGTTATGGCCAGCAGGGGTGGCTGAGCCCAGGGCTGCACAGTGCACCCAGGAACATCCCTGTCTGAGGATTGAAAGACTTGGCACCCAGCTGCCTTCCTGTGCAAGGCTCCCCACCACGGATCCTCACAGTAGGTACAACCTTTGGTGGAAGCATGATTCCAAGGAGCTGCAGACACACCTTTAGTGAAATGCTATGTCCAAGCTAAAAGCAACATCATGTGTGGGATGAGTTGTGAGTCCCATCATGGAGAGCAGCAGGGGCATAGGAAATGCAGCAGTGTGCCCAGATAGCCAAGAAATTTTTCACAGAAAGAGTGGTCAGACACTGGAACAGGCTGCCCAGGGCGGTGGTGGAGTCACCATCCCTGGATGTGTTTAAGGGTCGTTTGGATGTGGTGTTGGTGGATGTGGTTTAGGGGAGAACTTTGTAGAGCAGGGATGATGGTTGGACTCGGTGACCCCAAAGGTCTTTTCCTGGATGGTTCTATGATTCTATGATTCTATTAAATCCCTGCACCCAGCTTTGGTGTCCTCTGGCCCTGCTTCTTCTCCCAACCCCCCTGATGCCCCATGGCACTGAGTGCCCCTAGTCCTTGTATTTTCTGTGGCAGACTTCCTTTGTTTTGTTTTTAGCTTGATGATTTCTCAGCAAGCCTCTGCTTCTCTGTGTAGGAATTAGTAACAGTGGATACAGTGATAGCAAATTGTTATTCAATAATTAGTAAACTAAATACCAGCTTAATTTGCTTTATGTAGAAAAATATTACACTTTGTTACCCCTTTGCACACACACTGGCAGAAAAAAAAAATTAATGGGTTTTCTGTTATTTCATCAATGCTTGCAGCCCTCCCATAAATGCCACTCAAGTTATGGCACAGGTGACATACTGGGAGACTTAAGTGTGATGTCATTAGTGACACCAGAGAAGAGCTGACCTGAGTATCTCTACAGGTGTGTTCATAGAAGAGGTTTCTGGTAGCAGATGAATCCTGCAGAAAATAGTGTAGAAAGAGAGAGTGGCCTGAGGATGGAAGCACCAAGGACACACCCAAGATAAGGCTGAGCTGGTGATACTGGACCTACAAGTAACCTGAGATTTTGAGACTGAGAGCAGAGCCCTGCAACTCAGCATTTTCACATGGGAGGTGTGTTTGGAGGTGTTTCTTCACTCTTTCTGAAGCTGGAGATGGGATGAAGCACCCCTAGAAAAGACCCTTTGGTTTTAAAAATCCACTGCTCTACCAAGGGCTAAACAAGAAGCTTCTGAAGCACTATCACCTGGGCAAAGTGCACCTGGGAAAGGTGAGCTACAGACGGGAGCAGCACTGGGAGGTCTCTCACTGAGTGAAGGACCCTGTTTGGAGCCAGGACATGTACCCTTGAGTTCTGCTGGTGTCACAGCCAGGGGACCACCCACATGCCATCCTGGGCCATGATGTCCCTACCCAAATGCAGACAGTGGTAGGAGACACGGATTCCTAGCATGGCCTTCGCAGCCCCTAGTTGGCAGAGGAGTCCAGCCATGGCTTTTTAGGGAGTAGGTGGGATTACCCAGTCCAACCTCCTGAAACAGCTGTGGGCACACAGTGGTTAGATGTAGGACTGCTGGTGGGAACTTCTGTCAGCCATCACTGCCCATCCCAGGACATTTGCCAGGCTTAAGGCCATCATATCTTATCACCAATGTGTTGGCACAAACTTGACACCTCTTTTGTCAATAGCAGGAAATGCCAAGAGGAACAAATAGGAAAGAGACCTTCTAAGCTCCAACCCATGGCCTCCTGCCAGACCACTCATCTCCCAGTGCCACTGAACTAGGACCAAGGCGGGCAGGGTCTCTTGAGCTTTTCTGTCCTTAATGCAGACTTATTCTATAAGCAACATGTTCTGCCCTAATTTTGCCCATAATGAGTAGTGGGATGCTGGTTAAATGGCTTGAATAGCCAACACCTCTGAGTTTCTCAGGAGATCCCACGTGCTAACTAAGTACCTCTGGGGAGGAGGAGATGAACCTTGGGCTGGAGAACCAGTGGCTTATGTGTCTCCCCGTTGTCCAGCAAGCCCCTACTGAAATACAGAACTCTGGCTTCCAGAGATTGGTCAGGAAGACAGCTGAAGGATAAATTTCTAGTTCTTTTTTTCACTCCACATCACAAACATGCCCAGCAAGAAATCCTGAGGACTCCCTCGTGCAATGGCCAGTGTCCCAGCTCACCTCTACTCCTGAGTTTGGCAGCAGCCAGTCCTGCCAGGACCATGTGCAATTCAGGTTGCTTGTCAAATGAACAGGACTGCATCAAACTGCAAATTTCAGTCTGTGCCACAGCTGAGGGTGAGCAGAATGGCTGGCCCGGTAGCTCTGACCCAGCCCCTCCCTTGCAGGTGTTTGGAAAAGTTGCAGCCCGAGACCTGGCAATGGGCAGACAGAGAGCCAGGACACTGCCTGAGGAGCCAGGACCTCGATGAAGGCACCTAAATAGCTGTGATCAGTCAGGATGGATGCATCAGGGCAGCTCTCTATCTCTCAGGAGAGTGGTGCCTGAGGAGAATGAGGAAGGCAGTGCAGTCACAGCCACGCTCCTGCTGGACCCCTCAGTGGTGCAGGGCTGGGTCAGGGGCCCTGGTTTGGTGAGAGCAGAACTGGCTTTTTGGCTGATTCTGTGTTTCAGTTGTGCACCCTAAGGTAATTCTGCCCAGACAGATGCTTCACACAGAATGGGAATCAGTGATTCAGAAAAATGGAAACCATCTGTTGAGCAGCAGCAAAGCAGAGACCTCTTGGATCATTCCCATGTGTGAGCTCTCAAAAGACCTGCTTATTTGGGCAAAGTGGAATTAGCTACTGTTTTGGGTTTTTTTTTAATGACACTGTTGTTTTTAAGGGAATAACTTCCTGTTTCCTGTGCCTGCCCAGCACCTGGGCTTTAATGTCAAGTAGAATATTAATAGAAATTATTTTCAGGAGAGAAGTGCAGGTCTCCTGCCACCCCTCCATCCAAATCCCACACTGGGGTTGCTCTGAAAGAGCACTGGGACAGGACAGGGTGGCCTGGTGCCGCCCTGCTACCTCCACACACCTGCATTTGGCTCTGCCAAGCCTTTGGTCAGCACCTGTACTTTCCCATGGCCTACAAGGTCTACAAGGCTGTCCCAGGTCTGAGGGACTGTTCCTCCACCAGGCTGGAGTGCAGATCTCCTGCCATGTCCCAGCATCTAACCAAGAAGCTTGGCTACACAATTCTTCTCTTTCTACTCTAGGAAAGCTGATTTTCTGCTCAAAACAATGTGGTAATTTTCACCTTATGTCCACACAGGAATTTTTGGCTTAAATAGCTTTGAAATGAGGTAAAAATCTGTTTTTTCCACTCACTTCAGTAGCTGAAATGAGGTAAAAATCTGTTTTTTCCACTCACTTCAGTAGCTGATCATGAGCAAGCCATGTGCAAACCAGCATTTCTGACCTCAGCCATTGGGTGCCCAAAGTGATTTTGGGGAGGAAAAGAGACAAGACCTGGAAGGTGCTCAGTTTGGGTTGGGATGTAGGAGGCAATGGAAGAGACCTGGGGCACTGGTGCTCTGAAACATCAGAGGTGGCCAAGAGAGGCCCCCATGAGGCTTGTCATGTCCTCCTTTTCAAGCCCTGTCAAGCTGCAGGCTTCACCTCCACTCCCAGTTGCACTCCTGACCCTGAGCACCTGGATTTGACTTTCCTGAAGTGCTTGTGTCTGTTCTGCCTCTGCCTCCTTCCATCTTTTTTTACATCCTTTTCTTTTTTTCCTGCCTTTTAAATATTTTTCTCCAATTTCAGCATCTCTAAAGGATGAGTGAAGTTGAGTGCTGTGTGTTCTGCTGGTAAACAGCTATTTACTAGGAGTCAAAACACACTGTTTTACATATTGAAAAAACATATTCCAAAGCTTTTCAGGGTTCTAATCCAGCTGGTGAGCAAAGGATTGGAGATTTCAGCAGTTCCTGGGCAGTCTGGAGCTGTTCTTCCAACTAGACATACAAAGCCAACACGTCTGCAGAAGATCCACCAAAGTTGTGTCCAAAGCAAACATCTGAATGAAACTTCATTCCCACAATGTCCCTGTGCCTGGCTCGCCAACACTTCCCAGCAGGAACAGAGCCTCCCTTTTGCCTCCCAACACCTTTTGGCTGGCACACAGGTTCTTCACCAGTGCTTGAAGACCACAAATGGTGCAATAGCTTCAGTCTCACTCCCCCACTGAAATGGCCCCATGCTAAATCTCATGCATTTTATTTCTGCCCCGATCTTCCACCTAGTCACGAGATTAAAAAAAAATGCTCATCTGTTTAAATAATTCTCAGAGAAAAGTATAAATCCATTTAGAAGATTCATGCAATCAGGTTCCAGGCCTGTGGGGGTTGGTGATAAAACTTTTCTGTGCAGTCTTTTGGATTAATCAGCTATCAAATACTGTGAGTTTAGCAGACAATTCTTTAGTGGTTGCACTGATACTCACAAAAATCTTGGGTTCATCCCCTCTTTTTCCTGGCAGTCTGATAAAGGAACTTTTGAGAAAATGCAGGAAAACTGTGATTTTACCAGGATCTGGTCTGGAAGACTCCAGAACCAAGTCCTTGTTAGACTTCACAGTAAGGTTTAACCCCTGATGTGGCTGTCCCCTCCAGCCCCTGCCATCGCATGGCACCACAGCCACCCTGTGTTTGGCCCAGCTTTGCACACTCCCTCATGTGCAGGCAGGGACCAGGGTGGGTAGCTGTTCATGTCCGAAAGCTGTGACTTCCCACCACAGGAGAGGCACCATCTTCCTTCCCTCTTGAAGGTTAATTCTTGCGGACAGTGCAATATCACAGTGGGGCTGGATCGACCTGCCCTGACCTCTGCTCAGTGCCAGTGACCAGAGCTGGGGCAGGCTGTGAACATTACACATCAAGACAAGGAATGAGTGTGATGGGGGGGGGGGAAGGTTTCCACCTTTGTAAATCAGCTTTGTCTGTTGAGTTGCTCCAGTCATCTGGGGCATCATTTGAGGGTTTGTTATATTCCTCTTCTCCAAAAACTTCTGCAGAGCCAATACTCCAATATATATTATTTGCATGTTGGTTTTCCACATCCTTCCCTGTTAGAGATTCCTCTCCATTCCTTCTGAGCTTGCTCACAAGGGAGCAGGGGGTAGCCCCTAAGACGATCCTGTAACTCTCACACTATTCCAGAGGGTAAGACTGCTCCAGTAAATGTGACCTCCTGCTGAGACTCCCTTGCACCAATTCCCAGCAGGATTTATCTTCCTGAGGACCTGCACGGGGCTTTCTTGTGGTGCCAGCAGCAGGGGTGGGCAGTGGCAGTCATCCTGCTCCCACCAGCAAACCCTTATGACTCCAGCCCCACGAGAGGGTCCCAGGGGCTGGGAAAGGGCTGGGCGGCCCAGCAGTGTCCCCAGAGTCCCATTCTGCCAGCAGCAGTCAAGCAGATCCTGTAGCATTGCTCTTGGTACCCTGGCTCTGAGAAAAGCCAGTACTGCCCAGGCAGTGAGACCACACACCCAGCACCGGGACCTTACAGAGCAAAAGGAATCAGGGAGCCTCCAGGAAAGCTGAACAGCCCCCCTGAGATCCAAACCACTATGGACAGGCCCTCCAGGACAACAGGTTGCAGCCCCAAAATAACCCTCTGGCTTTGCTGCTGAGATTGGTGGAGGAGCCTCGGGACAAAATGGGGTGCAGCACCCAGCAGGATGTGTCAAGGACAAGACACAGGGAAGCAGAGACAAGACACTGTCAGAAGAGGCACTAATTAGTGCTAGTTGCAAGTAATCAGCCAAACCAGGAAGGACTCTAGTCCTGCCAAACCTGATAGCTCCAGCTGGAGTGAGGAGGACATTTGCTTGGCAGATTGTGGTGGGAGAACCCCACAAATGGGGACCCCAGAGAGCCTCCCCACACTGTCACCCACTCATCCCATAGCCCATCCAGACAGAAGTGCCTCTGTGCTGCAGCACGTGTGAGGCTGCTCACAAGCTGCTGCCCCATGTCCCTGGAAAGCAGTAGCCAGAAGGGTTCACATTATGCATCTTGGGAAATCCTGCTGCAGAGCCTAGGGAGGGCTGCTGGTCCTCATCAGGCTTCTGGCTACTTCAAAGGCTGGAGAATCACCAGGTGAGATGCTAGGAGGTGCCATTTCCCAAGTCAAGCCTTGCTCCTCTCCTCCTAGCACCACTTAGGAGAGATTCTCTGTGCACATGGGTGCTGCTGCAAGGCTTTGGGGCCCCTCTTCTCCCAGTGGGGTTAAATCAATTTCCTCCAGATATTTTAAGAAGTCAAATAATATAATTTCCAATGCAACATCTGCTTTCTGTTGTCTGCGGTCTTCTTTCTCTCTCTAGAGAACACACTTGGCTCTCCAGCACCTACACCTCCAGCACTTCCAGCTTTTGCTGCTTTGACTCCAGGATGCTCCTTTTGCTCCTTTTGCTCAGAGCAGATCTCTGAGTATGGCAGCAAGACCTGCAGCTGCAGCGTGACCCTGGCCATATCATCATATCACATCCCTCTGCTGAGCCCCACAGGTTTGGGAACAAATGAGTGTCATGAATGAGATGTTCAGGTTTGCTCCTAAAATGAATATGAAAGTTTTCTCTTTCATCCTTGTAACATGATTCTCCATCTGCACTATGTGGCTGCCCTCACAACTTCAGACTGTATTTGGCACCCAGATCCCCATGGGTGTTCACGAGCTTTCTGAAATGGGTTTGAAACCCTACCCAGTTCCTTCCTTACCTATTCTCTGCAGTTTCTTATAGAAGATAGATAATATTCTATCCCTGCTCAGCTTTAGAATATAAAGCAGGGCACAGATGCACCCAGGTGAGCCTCACAGCAGGTGCTGAGTCAAGATTTCTGCCAGTGCTGTGACTTGTCTCTTCAGCTCTCATGATGAATAGCAGACAGGACACATTCATAGCAAGCAAGATGAAGGTGTAAAAAAAAAACCTCCTTTCCTCTGTGCTAAGTCCTGTGGATACCACATGGGTCACAGTCTAATGCTGCACTGCTCACCTGGCTGAACTGGGCAGGGTGGAAACCCAGTGCCTGGAAAAAGAAAAGCCTGGAAGAAAAGTTCAATCCTCTGCATTTAGCTAGTAGATTCCCATTCATGTGTGATTTCTCAAATGCCTTTTGGGTGCTTTCCTTTGCTCTCTGTGCCAGCCATGAGTCAGGCTTGGATGTGCATTGTCAGGCAATCCAGAGCTGGCCTCTTGCTCGGAAACACCGTTTGTTCGGCAAGAGCAACGTTGAAGTGCCCTCTGGTGGCAATTCCCTATGGCATTGCTGGGATTGCCCCCCTCCTCTCCACTCCACATCCTCCGTGGATGTTCGGTGGGACAGATGTTCCTGTTCTGCTACCCACCATGCACCCACAGGCACTTCCCATCCTGCTTCTTTGCCAGGTTCTGCAGCAAAATCACCAGGGTGTGCCTGATCCCATTCCTCCTGCGGTCCAGGACACCCAGTGCTGAGCACTTGGCCTAGTTTGCTGCCCACGTGTCAGCTCATCCTGCCTCCACGCACTGTCCAGCTGCAGAGCTGCCTCAGCTGGGGATGCACACATATGGTACTCCCACAGCAGCCTTTGCTCCCCGATAACACTTGTATTTCAGCCAATTTTAGTAAAAATTTGTGTGTGTGAGTTACCAGGGTAATTCATGTCCCCCATGCTGTATGAGCAGTGTGGCCAGGCAGGAGAACAAAACCTAAACTTGCTCCTCCAAGTATGAAGAGACTGCAGTGAAAGCTCAGCCACAGTACAAGCCCTCAGAGACCCCACAGGAAACCAGGTTTTATAACACTGCTTTGTCTATATGACTCTAAAATCTCTCCAGGGATGGTGAGTCCACCACTGCCCTGGGCAGCCTGTGCCAGAGCCTGACAACCCTTTTGGTGAAGAAATTCTTCCTAACATCCAATCTAAACCTCCTCTGGGCAACTTAAGGCCATTACCTCTTGTCTTATCACTTGTAGCTTCATTGAGCAGACTGATCCCCACCTCGTAACAACCTCCTCTCAGGCAGTTGCAAAGAGCGATGAGGTCTCCCCTCAGCCTCCTCTTGTCCAGGCTAAACAACCCCAGCTCCCTCAGTCATTCCTCAGAGGACATGCTCCAAACTCTTCAGCAGCTTTGTTGCCCTTCTTCAGACATGCTCCAGTAGCTCAATGTCCTTTCTGTAGTGAGGGGCTCAAAACAGAACACAGTACTCAAGGTGGAAGTGAGTCTCGATATCCCCCCACTCGGGATGCCACAGCCCCCGGGCAGGTGTCGGGATGCAGCATCCCAGGAGTTGCCTCCTGCCCTTGGGCAGAGGGCATGGGGGCCTGCAGCCACCACTGCAACCCACCAGCCTCTCTGCTTGCCACCATGCCTGGGCTGCACTTGCCTGTTCAAACCACCTGATCCAGCCCTCTGTGCTTGTCCCTCTTCTCTCACATCAGTCCCTGCAGAAAAATGGTTTCACCACCCCTAGCACAGCCCCTTGGCAGCAGGGGCCACCTGAGCCACTGCTCAGGAAGGTGCAGGGCTGTCACCTGCCCATTGCACATTACCATGGGTTGGTTTGGCAGCAAAAGGAGGAGCGACCCTTCATGTCTGCTTATAATTCCACTTTGCCACGAGCTTTCTGCAGGAAGAACCTGGCTGGCTGAAAGCCTCATAAATTAGGGGAAAGGCTGACTATGCTTCAGGTCTGTGTACGCTGCTCCTGGTGCCCAGATGAGATGCTCACATTAAATGTGTGTGTGTTAAATACGAGCCCCAGGCCGGTGAAATGAAGTTGCCCAAAGCTGACCTCTTCCGTTTGTATTCCAGCCAGCTCAACAAACAGTCTGTACCTCACAGGAGCAGCTCAGCACACAGCACTTTTGAAAATTCAACAGAGCTGGGTAGCTGTTTAAATATAGACTAAAGCAGATATTTAAGTACTTATCATTTCTCCTGACCTGTACAATAAATCAGCTTATCCTCCAAACTGTCACGCACTTCACTTGGTCTTCCCTGGATAAGCTCAGCCTGGATGTTCATCATTCAAAAATCAGCTGGGCGGTGGAGACACTTCACACCATTGGTGCCCATTTGGGCAATGCTCATAGTCTGACATAAGAAATGCACATGGATGTCCTGGTTCACCACCAAAAACAGCAAAGTGAGCATCTCTGCAGCTGTCCCACCTCCAGTACAGTCAGAATAAGTTAGCAGGGACCGTCTGCAGTTTGTCTGACCAGGATCACTGGATGGACACTGGGCAGTGCCTGCTCTGCCAGACTACTCTGTCTTACCTGCCCCAAAGTTCTGGCGGTTCTGTGCCAAGTCATGGAATCACACAACTACAGACTGGTTGAGATTGGCAGGGACCTCTGTAGGTCATCTGGTCCAACCCCCTGCTCAACCAAGGCCACACAGATTCCATTGCCCATGACTTTGTCCCAGGTGTCTTTTGAATACCACCAAAGATGGAGACTCCACAACCTCCCTGGGCAACCAGTGCCAGTGCTCAATCACCCTCACAGTGAAAAAATGTTTCCTGGTGTTCAGAGGGAACATCCTATGCTTCAGTTTGTGTCCACTGCCCCTTGTCCTATTACTGGGCACCACTGGAAAGAGCCTGACTCCCCCCTCTTTGTACACTCCCTTCAGGTATTTATATACATCGACAAGGTCCTTCTGAGCCTTCTCTTCTCCAGGCTGAACAGTCCCAGCTCTCTCAGCCATTCCTCATGAGAGATGCTCCATTGCCTTGATCTTCATGGCTCTCCACTGAACTCTCTCCAGTATATCCATGTCTCTCTTGTGCTGGGAAGCCTAGCATTGGACACAGCACTCCAGATGTGCCCCTAAACATGGTGAAGCTATGCTGACTACTCCTGATTAATTTCATATTCTTCATGTGCCTGGAAATGGTTTTCAGGATTAGCTGCTCCCATTCCAGGGATGGAGGTGAGGCTGACCAGCCTGTAGTTCCATGGGTCTTCCTTCTTGCCCTCATTAAATATAGGAATGACATTTTTAGTACTTCTCCCAGTTGCCATGAGAAATCAACAACTATTGAGAGTGGCCTTGCAACATTTGCCAGCTCCCTCAGCACTCGTGGGTGCATTACACCAAGGACTTTTGTAAGTCCATTTTGCTGAAGTATTCTATGACCTTATGCTCTTCCACCAAGGGTTCCTCTACCTTGCTCCAGACATTTCCCCTGGTCCCTGGGACTCCTGAAGGCCAGTCATGCTAATAAAGACCATGCTAGTAAAGTCCTGTGTAACCAAGTCCCTAGTCTCATTGAGCAGTGGCCACATTGTCTGTAGTCTTTTTGTCACTGATGGACTTGCAGAAGCCCTTCTTGCTGCCTTTGACATCCCTTACTATATTTGATTCCAGCTGGCCTTTAGCTTGCCTGACCTCACCTCTGCATGCTTGGACAGTGTCTCTGTATTCCTCCCTGGTTTCCCATCCTTGCTTCCTCTCTGTATGTTTCCTTTTGGTGTCTGGGTTTTGGCCAGTTTATCCTTGTTTATCCACACAGGACTCCTGACATTCTTGCCAGATTTCCTGCTTGTCTGCATGGACTGCTCTTGAGCTTGGAGGCGACCCTTGAATATCAATCAGCTTTCCTGTGCCCTTATAGGCCATTGTAGGCCCTTATCCCATGGGACTCTTCCAAGCAGATCTAAGAGGCCAAGGTCTGCTTTCCTGAAGTCCAAGGTTGTAGGCTTGCTTTTCACCCTCCTACCTCCCCTCAGGATCCTGAAGTCTACAGACCCTATCTCACCCTGTCCTGATCTTCATAACGAGGCATATCAGACTCCACCATCACCCTCCATCAGTCCTCAGCAGCTAGATGGTATTTTTAGTCCAAACTTGTCTAGCCAGCTGTAGACCCTCCATATTTTCTCCTCCTGAAGCCAAAAGCAGCTGGTTTCAGACGTGTCATTCCATGTTGGCCAGGACTGAGTCTTCCCTTGTGTCAATTAATCCAAAGAGACCAAGCATCTTCACTCTGTTTCTCTCTCTGTCATGTCCTGCAGCCACACCTGCCACACCTCAGCTTGGGGAAGGGAAGCCTCTTCCTCCAGCTTCCCCAGCTGTCTTCTTCTTCCCACCAGAAGGAGGTGTTCAAAAGTGGACACTGCTGAGCTCCTCACAAACTCCTAAAAGCAGCAAGTTGTTGTTGCCCTGCAGCCAAAGCTACAAAGTGCTCTGAGGAGCACATTCCTGGGATCTTAGGAGAAGGTGTAATTAGACATACAGAGCTTAGTCTGCCTGGCCAGAAGCTGCACATCAGGGGGAAGTGATGCACGGACATCCCACTTCACAGTTTGTCCTGTGGTTTTGTCACTCTGTGACAGGCACTTCACTAGAGATCAGGATACATGCTGTGCTGCTGTTGAATTGGGTGTAGACTCTATAGAATGGGTGTCAGGTATGTAAATAATTGATCTTCAACTATGCAGCTCCTGCTAAGCACCAAGCTCAGCAGCTTCCTTCAACTGGATGTGTCAAAGGCTCAAACATCCATGCTCAGGGAGGCTCTCAAGTTCCCACGCTATGTTCACCCACCAGCAGATGTGGCAGGGACAGCAGCTGGCCAGGCTCGGCCTCCTCAGACCAGCTGATGTGGTTCTGCCCAGAGCTACAGGTCTCCCCCTCTCCTGGGGCTGCAGACCACGTGTGGCTGCCCATGTGGAGCATGGCTGTAGTGAGTCTGACCAGGCAGCAGCTGTCATTCACAGAAACACAGAATGTCAGGGGCTGGAAGGGACCTCCAAAGATCATCAAGTCCACCCCCCCTGCCAGAGCAGGACCAAAGTTAGGGCAGAATACTCAGAGAGGCATCCAGACAGGTCTGGAAAGTCTCCAGAGAAGGAGACTCCACAACCTCTCTGGGCAGCCTGTCCCAGGGCTCTGTAACCCTCATAGTAAAGAAGTTCTTCCTCATGTTGAGGTGGAACTTCCTGTGCTCCAGTTTGAATCCATTGCCCCTGCCTTCTTGAGGCCCAGCCCTCATGTATTTATAGACATTAATTAGATATCCCCTCAGTCTTCTCCTCTCTAGACTGAAAAGACCCAGGTCTCTGAGCCTTTCCTCTTTAAGGGGCAGGGGACTGTGAGGATCCCCCAGAAGCCAGAGAGCTCTGGAGGAAATGACCCTCACAAGAGATGGAACAAACTATATGGGAGTAGCCACACTGCATATTAATTGGCACTTGAGGGACTTTCCCCACTGGCGTTAAAACTGCTGCTGGATATCACCACCAAAAACAACATCTCTGGTGTCAGAGAGGACTAACTAGCATCTGCTTCATCCTTTGGTCATAATAATGGAGATACAAACTGTGCACCAAGGGCTCATGTCTGGCACGTCTGGGAGTCCCAGGAGTGAAAGGACTGATGAGATCCTGGATAAAAATAGCCAGCAGCTGGCAGACATCCCATCACATGGTGTCACTGGCATCAAGCACAAACCATGGACATGCTCCTTTGGTTGTCATCACTGGCATGGGCATGGTGGCTGCCAAATATGCTGCTCCAGGTGAAAGAAATCCCCAGAGAAAGAGGAAAAACTAGTGGGAAGAAATGCCAGCACCCCAGAAGCTTCCTGCCAGGATTTCCAAGGGACAACACAAGCTGAGAATCATAGAATCATAGGATGGTTTGGGTTGGAAGGGACCTTAAAGATCACCTAGATCCAACACCCTTGCATAGGCAGGGACACCTCCCACTAGACCAGGTTGCTCCAAGCCCCTTCCAACCTGCCCTTCAACACTTCCAGGGATGGGGCAGCCACAACTTCTGGGGTAAAATTGGGCCAGCTGTCCCCTCTGCCAGTTTTAATCCATTCCCCCTTGACTTCTCACTTCCTGCCCTTGTCAAAAGTCCCTTCCCAGCTTTCCTGGAGCCCCTTCAGGCACTGGAAGGTGCTCTAAGGTCACCCTGGAGCCTTCTCTTCTCCAGGCTGCACAGCCGCTACTCTCAGCCTGTCTTCATACAAGAGCTGCTCCAGCCCTTGGATCATCTCTGTGGCTTCCTCTGGACTCGCTCCAAGAGCTCCATGTCCTTCTTGTGTTGGGAGCTCCAGAGCTAGACCCAGCCCTGCAAGTGGGTCTCACCAGAGCCAAGTAAAGGGGGAGAATGACCTCCCTGGCCCTGCTGTCCACACTACTTTTGATGCAGCCCAGGACACTGTTGGCTTTCTGGGCTGCAAACACACGTTGCCAGCTCATGTTGAGCTTCTCATCCACCATCACCCCCAAGTACTTCTCCTTCAGTATGTTTCTGATCCATTCTCCATCCAGCCTGTATTTGTGCTTGGGATTGCCCCAGCTCAGGCGCAGAACCTTGCAGGCACCTGGCCTGGTTGAACTTCATGCAGTTTGCAAGAGCCCACCTCTCAGTCCTGTCAAGGTCCCTCTGGATGGCGTCCCTTCCCTCCAGCATGTCAACCTCACCACACACTTTGGTGTCGTCAGCAAACTTGCAGAGGGTGCACTCAGTTCCACAGTCCTCAGTCACCAACAGAGATGTTAAACAGCACCAATCCCAGCACCAACCCCTGAGGAGCAACACTCCTTACTGACCTGCCTGTGGACATCGAGCCGTTGATCACAACTCTTTGAGTGCCACCACCCAGCACCATCACCCAACGAGTGGACCATCCATCAAATCCATATTGTTCCAGTTTGGATACCAGGATGCAATGCAGGACAGTGTCCAAGGCTTTGCACAGGCCCAGCTAGATGGTGTCAGAGGCTCTTCCCTTGTCCACCAATGCCATGACCCCACTGTAGAAGGCCACCAAATTAGCCAGGCAGGATTTGCCCTTGGTGAAGCCATGTTGGTTGCCACCAACCACCTCCACATTATCTCTGTGCCTTAGCAGAGCCTTCAGGAGGATCTGCTCCATGACCTTGTTGGGTGCAGAGGTGAGACTGACTGGCCTCTAGTTCCCCAGGTATTCCTTTTCTCTCTTTTTGAAAATGGGGCTTGTGTTTCCCCTTTTCCAATTAGTGGGAACTTCACCAGACTGCCACGACTTTTCAAATATGATGGAAAGCAGCTTTGCAACTTTCCCTCAGGATCCATGGATGCATCACCTCAGGTCCCATGGACTTGCACACTTTCAGTTTCTTTAGATGGTATCAAACCTGCTCTTCTACAGTGGGTGAAGCTGCCTTCTTCCAGCCCCCGTGTTTGCCTTCTGCAACTTGGTTGGTGTGGCCAGAGCCCTTGCTGGCGAAGACTGAGGCAAAGAAGTCATTGAGTACCTCAGCCTTCTCCATGTCCTGCATGCCCAGGTTTCCTGTTTCCTTCTGGAGAGGGCTCACACTTTCCCTAGTCTTCCTTTAATTCCTGATGTACCTATACAAGCTTTTATTGTTACCTTGATGTCCCTGGACAGATTTAATTCTCTCTAGGATTTAGCTTTCCTAACCAGATCCCTGGCTGTTTGACAACTTCTCTGTACTCCTCCCAGGCTGATTGTCCTTGCTTCCACCCTCTGTAGACTTTCTTTTTTACATCTGTGTCCAGGAGCTCCTTGTTCATCCATGCAGGTCTCCTGGCATTCTTGCCTGCCTTCCTCTTGGTTGGATGCAGTGCTCCTGAGCTTAGAGGAGGTGATCCTTGAATATTGTCCAGTTTTCTTGGGCTTCTCCCCTCTCCAGGGCTTTATCCCATGGTACTCTACCAAGCAGATCCCTGAAGAGGCCAAAGTCTATTCTTCTGACGTCCAGGGTAGTCAACTTGCTTAGTATCCTCCTTCTTGCCCTAAGAATCCTGAATTCCACCATTAAGTGGTCACTGCAGCCAAGGCTGCCCTTGAGCTTTGCATTGTTCACCAGCCCATGTTGGTGAGATCAAACTATAGCATAGCACCTTTTCTTGTTGGTTCCTCTACCACTTGGAGGAAGAAATTTTCATCAGTGCATTCCAGGAATTTCCTGGATTGCTGGTGCCTTTTTCCCTCCAACAGATGTCAGGGTGGTTGAAATCCCCCACAAGGACCAGGGCTTGTTAACATGAGACTACTCCAATCTGTCTATAAAGGTCCTCATCTGATTGATCTTCCTGGTCAGGTGGTCTGTAGCAGACCCCAACTATGATATCCCCTGTCCCTGCCCTCCCTTTAACCCTGAACCATAAGCTCTTTGTCATCTCCTTATCCACCCCCAGGTGCAGCTCCGTGGACTCCAGCTGGTCCCTGATGTAGAGGGCAATGGCTCTTCTTCCTGCCTGTCCCTCATAAAGAGCTTGTACCCATCCATTCCCACACTCCAGTCACAGGAGCCACCACGTCTCAGTGATGCCGATAACATCACAGCCCTGCAGGCACACACACACCTCTAACTCTGTTTGGTTTTTCCCCATGGTACCTACATGTGCATAAAGACATTTAAGTTGGGCCCCCATTGAAGCTGCCTTACTGGCTGGGCTTACATTGTCCTTCATTTCAGGTGTTATTCTTCTGGCCTGTGACCCTTCTCCAGGCCCAGGGTATCTGCTACTGGCACTCGCCTCAATGTGGTGGTGGTGACTGAGGATCCTCCTGCCCAGAAGCTCCAGTTTAAAGCCCCTTTTCTAGATTGGCAAGCCTATGGCCAAAGATGCTCTCCCCTTTCTCTAAGAGATGAGCCCCATGAGCCCCTAGGAGATCAGGTTTCTTGAAGTGTGTCCCATGGTCTAAGTAGCCAAAGGCCTGGCTGTGGCATTGTTCCTATAACTATTTATTGATTTTCCCAATACAACTGGCCCTTTCAAGCCCCTTTCATTTGACTCTCTAGAGGCTGGCAAATGGGTGCCTCTATACCCACCAGAAGAGAGTCTCCCACCACTATCACCCAGTGCTGCTTCTTGTTAGCACTTGTTGCTACACAGTGAGACACTCAGGCTGCCTTACTGGGCTGCAGCAACTCTCTTGGTGCAACATTGTTTTTCCTCTTCAGTCTGCACAACTGCGAAGCTTTGAGGGAAACCTCCTCTTCCTCCTGGCTTTTACTCTTGAAATCTTCCATTTCTCTTAGTTATCCCTCCTTTCCGTGTGTGCTGGTGGGGGAGTTACTGGCTGTGTGGCCATAGGCTATGAGTTCTCTGCAGCCTGGACCTGGATCCAGCTCTCCATCTCCTTCACTGCCACCCTGATGTCACGAAGCCCTTTCAGAGTTGCATGCAGCTCGGCAGGAGGTCCTCCACCTGGGCACACCTCTTGCGTGCAGGCTTCCCACCTATCCCTGCCCCATGCAAGAGATCTAGGCACTTCCAGTGCCTTGAGGTCTGCAGGACAACCTCTACCTTCAACAGCTCCCGCTGGCTGAAGGCATCAGCCCCCACCGGGGTGGATGGTGCAGACCCCGCAGCCGGAGCTGCAGCCTTGGCTCTCCGTGCCCGCCGTTCTGCCGGGTGGGTCAGTCAGGGTGAGCACCCTTGATCAGTGCAGATGCTCTCGGAGCGGATCCCTTCGGAGCGGGGACCTTCGGAGCGGAGCCCCCCAGCCCTGCCCTCCCCTCCCTGCCTGCTCCCAGCCCCACGCTCAGGACCCTGGCGCCCCCCGGGGCTGCCTGTGGTGTCAGCTGGGGGGCGGGCTTCCCCCGCGCCTCCCAGCACCCTCCGACGAGCCGCCCATCCCCCGTCCCTGCCCGGGATTGTCCCCTGTTCAAGGAAGCTCAGAAAAAGCCCCCTTTTCCCCCTATTTCCTTTCCCGATGCAGACATGGCTGCACCGCAGCTGTTGGCCTCGGCGAGTGACCGTCGGTGGCAGAGAGGGGACAGAAGCCTCCTCCGAGGCCGGACCGCACTTCCTGCCCGAGGGCTGCCCGGGAGCACCGGGCACAGGAAAATAGCACTTGAGCTTATGGTTCCCTCCTGCTACCGCGTTTTGTGGGTTTGGGGATGGAGGCAGTGCAGGAGAGTGATCACAGTAAGCAGGCAGGGCTCTCCTTCCCTGTGGCAGCAGCAGCTGTCTGGTCTCCCCCTTGAAACATTTCCTCTGAGTTTAATTAAAATAATTAAAAACATGTAAATCCAAGAAGATTAACTTGAGGACTGTTCACAGCCCACAGACAAGAGCTGGCTGAAGCCTGCTGCCTGCCTGGGGACGGGTGAGAAGCAGCTTTCCCCTGCCCTACTCCTAGCATGGGTGGCACAGCTGTGTCCCTTTGCTGGGGTGGAGGTGACAATTTCCATCCCCAGAACCCTGAGTTTTGCAGAGCTTCCTATGCAGGTGCTGATCCCTAAGCGAAGCCAAGCCCAGTGGATGCACAGGGATTCCGTGTGTCCCAGCCCTGCCGAACCCCCTGGGAATCTCTGGTCTTTCCTCCAGCTCTGGGACAGCTTGCTAAAGAGGTGACAGCAGCTGCAGGGGCCAGAGGTCTCTCTGGCACCATGTGGACTGGAAGGCTGAGTCCAGCCTCCTGCTGAAACATGATGCTACAGCAAGGCCATAAGGGTTATGTATGTGCCCACTGACAGTAGAGCTGCTTTGCTCAGGGCTTTACAACCCTGCTCACTGCAAGGCAGGACATGCCTTTCTAGAAGGATAAAATAAAGCTACTGGAAGACAATTAAAAGATTGACTTTTGCTCTCCTGGATCCCCTGCTGCACTGCTCTCCATGGGTGATGCCTCTTCCTTGGTTGCTGCGCTCTGCAGAGGTTCTCTCCAGCACGGTGCAGAGACTTGCATAGCTGAGGAGGAGACACTCCTGGGACTCCCAACACTCCCAGGGACTCCTTCCCTGCATGCCCTTTTTGCCCAGGTTACCTGCATCACCTTGAGCTCCATGTCAGGGCACAGATCCACTGTCCCACATCCCTGCCTTTTCCTATGGTTTTCTCTGCTCACCCCCACCTGTCCCTCCCAAAGCACCTGCACTGTCACGGTAAAATGTAATGTTGTTTTTTCTTCATCTCTTAATTGCTAAACTGCTTTACATCACCCACAGCTTCTTCCATTTCCGTGTATTTTTTGACATGGGCAATGTCCCATAAATCAGTCTGAAACATCATTGCAATTCAGGAGAAATGCAATGCTCCTGGAAAGAAGCTTGCAAACCCACTGTTATTTTCTTCCCTAATTACAATTTCAGTGACTCATCCCCGGTGCCACACTGCAGTGCTCATCCATTGTGTGGATTTTTATCCAATCTTGAGCAGTCACAATTCACTGCTCAAGTTTTCAGGCCATCCAAGCCATTAGGAAAATAAATGTAAAATAAAAACCTGCTGATACAGCTGGCTGGCTGAGCAGCACAGCCCCTTGGGATAACAACAGAAGAGGAAGGCATTCAGTGCTTTCCAAGCTGCTTGAGTCTAACATGGCTCAGCCAGTGCGAGTTGCCATCTGAATGTGTTCTTCTCTGGATGAGTGCTGAGCATTTCCCGTCCTCTTTCCAATTCTTTTCCTCCACCATCTCTCTCTCTGCCCCATTCCTTCACCTCCTATCCTATTCCTTCCCCTCCCCACCTCTATCCCACCCCCTTCCTCTTTCCTCTCCATCTTCATCCCAACCTCAACTTCACCTCATCCCCTTCCCCTCCCCATCTAAACCTCATCCCAATCCCTATCCCTATCCCATCCACATGCTGTCTCCATCCCATTCACATTCCATCCACTCCTTTTACAAACCCACTTCTATCCTCATCCCACATCCATACCCTTTATCTTCCTACCTCATCTCCATTCCCATCTTATCCCTG
Organism: Apus apus; assembly: GCF_020740795.1. Classification (NCBI taxonomy): domain Eukaryota; kingdom Metazoa; phylum Chordata; class Aves; order Apodiformes; family Apodidae; genus Apus; species Apus apus. The sequence goes on from NC_067294.1 coordinate 19,108,819, forward strand.
TCCTCCTGTTTTGTACAGCATCCCCAAAGGCTTCCCCAGCTGCAACCATCGACCCCTGCAGGAACAGTTTTCTGGGGATGTCTCCTAGCAAGACAATAGTGCTGGGCAGATCCTATGGGAGCTGCTGGAGGGGTGTGTAGGGACACAGAGCAGAACTCACTCCCCTGCACTCTACTGCCTGTGTCTCAGCTGCAGGAAGCAAAAGCATCCCTCAGAGCACTTAGCCCTGGCCCTACTCATGCTATTCCTTCACTGTTCAAGAGGGTTGTTGGCCTATTTGTACAGGAATGCACAATCCCGGTTTTGCTAGGGCCATTGCCCAGCTCCTGCCTGGTGGAGAGAGGCAGAGAGTTGCTGAGTTGGGCCATGAGTCTGGCAGAACAGCAATGGGATGTCCAAACACAACTCCAGGGCATCAGAGACTTTCGTCAACACAACACAACATCCAGGGAAGAGCTGACCACACTTGTCCCACCAGTGCCAGGGGAGCTGCTGTTTGCTGTTGTGGCAGGCTCTGCCATTGGGTCCTGGCACCTTGCTGAGCATGGCTGACTCAATCTTTCTGAGTAAAGCCAAACTCAGCTACAGTGCATTTAACTGCACAGGGCTCTCACAGCCAGGCTCCTTGGGGCTGGGACAACTGGCAGAGGGGTCCAGGGTCCCCCACTCTGCCACACAGGACACAGTGCCTTGCTGAGCTGCTCTGAAGCCCACACCATAACACCACTCCAGACAGTGTTACTAAGCAGCCAAATGCAGGGGCTATTGTGCAGCTCACATCATTGTTACGTTCAGAATCATTTGGGATGAAGTTGAGCAATCCCTCTTCAGCTGCACACTCTCTGGCTTTGTCCCAAAGTGGGATGGGAAGGAAAGATGGGAACCTGTGGCAACAAAGCTGGCAAACTGTCCTGGTGTCTCTGTGGCAGGGCAAGTTAGAGCAAAGGGGCTTCCTGAGCTAGCATGAGCAGCGTGGCCAAACACTGGAGTTTACACAGCCTGGCAGCAAGCTCACCAGCTCTGCCATCCCAGTGGTGCAGGGGCAGCCACAGCTGGCTTTGCTCCTGGGGCTGACGGGGATGGGACAGAGTCATAGACAGAGTCCTTGACAGAGTTCTTCTGGCAGGAGTGATGCACAAACATAAACCCTTCTTGCTGTCTTGCCCAGTCCCTGTTTACACCCTGGGAAACCGCAGTGCAGGGAGATGAGGATCTAGAGTGCAGGGGGTGGAAGAAGGTGGAACCCAGCTTGTGGTCCTCCAAAATCCACTGAAACCCCTGAAGCCTCCAAAATAGCTGCCAGCAGTGCACCGGAGAGGGCCAGCATGGTAGGAAGCACCGAAGCACCCCCTGGATATACAGCACTGTGTCATTAGAGGGTGCCAGTGCGTTGCGCTGCAGAGCCCGTCCTTCACCTGTCCAGGCTGCGGCAATAGGATTCCCCGGCAGCCAGGGGCTTCCTTCAGAAGCTCAAATGCCAGAGCCAGCCCGGCTGTGGAGCCACAGGACTCGAGCAGAAGACGCAAAAGACTGGGTGTCTGGGAAAGGAATGTGGTAAGACACAGGGATGCTACCAGTGGCAAGCGCACTGAGATGAGCTGTGCCACTGGCTTCAGCACCTCTTGCAGAGGTTGCTCAGCCTCATCAACACTAGGACATCTGCACCATTGTGACTGTTAGCACACCCAACAAGGCAGAGAGCTCATAACAGGCACAGAGCAACTAAAAACTGACCCATCCAGCCCTGCAGCCCTCTCCAAGCTTCCTCATGGCACTGCAGGCCTGGTGAGCCAAATAAACCCCAATCAAAAGGCTTAGCCAAAGCTGTGCTTGGGTTTGGGGCACCAGGACATCACAAACAGACCCTGAGATGGTGCCAAGAGCTTACAAGGGCCCTATCCAGGACCTTGCAAGGGCTAAGGTCCCACATCTGAGGAGCCATAGCTTGCTTTTTTGTAAGGATGATTTAATGTCAGTACGCTTTAATGTCAGGACTCCATTGGGAGGTGCCTCCAGAGCTCCCAGGAAATGCAAATTTGCATTAATCCCCCTTGTAAGGACAGTCCACAGGCTCCAAAATCTGCTCTGATGAACTGCAGGGCTTGGCTTGCTAAGCGAGGTAGTGAGTGGCACTCTAGCCAGGTTTAGGGAACCTGGGGCCACATCAGCCTGGCTGTGCCAGCCCATGGGTGCCTGTGACCATGACCCCAACACCTGCAAAGCCTCCTGCCACCAGAGGAGGAAAATTTTTGTCCTGGTTTCCATTAACCAACCTTCAGCAGACACCTTAGCGGGCCTTTGGTACAAACCATCACTCCAGTCCTCTCTGCTGCTGGGGACAGTCCTTCAGCATAAAGCATAGGTCTTTGCTGCTACTGTTGGCTTCAGGTGACTGGCCCTTTCTCCCTGCACTGGTTTGAGGACTTGAGAGTCATGCCACTAATACGGGTGGAACAAGGGGCTGTACAACACAGAACAGGTGCTCTGAGGGACAAACAGAGAGAAATGCAGGTGTAAGAACAGGGAATAGAGTTGCACAAGCTGAGCTTTCTGCAGGAAACCTATGAGTCTTGTGTCAGAAGTGGGGACTGGATGCCCTAAAGGCCCAGGGAGCCACAGGGTCCCAACCAGTGGTAGCCAGGAGCAGGAAAGTGGAGGAAGATATCCATTCCCAGCCTGCTCTTTCAGAGAAGAAGCCAGGCACTGGGCTCAATGGAGCGTTTGCTGCTCCAGGAGCAGCCAATCCCCCTGGCACAACCACACAGAGTCCCAGCTAGCTCCTCCACACCTTAACAGCCTCAGCTGGCAGTGAAGGTCATTCAGGTGGAGCCTTTTATACAACTACCATTTTTGCCAGGCTCAGCTGCTACTCACAATACTTCCTAGAGTGATTTCAGTCTTCAGGTCTCCCTCCACCACCTCTCTGTGCCAGGGTCTTCAGCAGCAGAAGGTTTTCCCAGGCCAAGCTGTGTGGCAACACAGCAGTGATGCTGTTCACACCAGAAAAGTGGAGTTCCAGTACAGAATTTGGCACGACATGTCTCTCCAGTGTAGACAAGGTTTAAATGACCTCGTTCCCACTGCTGGGAGGTGAAAAACCAGTGTTGTAAACAAACCAGAACACCCACAAGAACAGAGGCCAGCCCTCCCTGTGCCTTCAAGCTGCTAAATTGCTGCTGAGGCATCTGGAAGCAAGACCTGTTCACAGCAATAGGGTAGCTGACTGAAAAGAGGTTTAGTAATAGACAGCTGTACCTGCATGCTGGTCCATGGAATATAAATCATGTATGAATGAGATCCACAAGTGCAAGGGAAGGGTCCAATTCTGCAAGGGTCCAATTTCAGCAGGTCCTGTGGGTCAGGGTTTGCCATGAGGCAGTGCCAGCAGAAAGGCTGTAGGCAGATTGCTTGGCTTCCTGTGAAGTTTGATATTGCTTGAGTCAAAACCCCTTGGTTAGTGATGCAGGGAGCTTCCAACACAGGTCACAGGGCTTGACACAACTTGCATGCAACGTTTAGAGCCCTCGGACAGAGGAGGTCTGTTCTCCAGGGATGTGTCATGCCCAGTTTTTCCAGGACCAGGGCCAAAACCCATGATCATTCCAGCTACTAATAGAGAAATATTGAACAAAATCAAGGTCTGGAGAGGACTGTTGCTAAGCCACAGCCTCCTCTGGAAGGGACAACTCTCTGCTGCCAACTCTCTGCTGGGACGCCTCTCTACCAGGACACTTCTCTAGCAGGACACCTCACTGCCAGGACAACTCTGCATCAGAACATCTTTCCATCAGAACATCTCCCTGCTGGGACATCTCTACCCTGGAACATTGGCACAGTCCTGTGTAATCTGCTGATCTGCTGAGAGATGTCCTGGCATAGAGATGTTCTGGCGGAGAGATGTTCATCAGGATATAATTTCCTCTGTGAAACCTCACCTCCTTCCCCTTTCCAGCCATCATGTAGGACACTGGTAAAACCCAGGCACAGATCCCCTGTGCTCAGTCTCATCTTGCACCACCTCCTCTCCCCAGACTTGCCCAGGCTTGGACCCACATGGACAAAAGTCATCCTCCACACACCTCACACTCTCTGCAGTGGCAGCAGTGGACCTATCCAGGCCGTCCTAAGCACTGTTCCAGCCTCCCAGCCATGCAGGTAGGTGTCTTTGAAGCAGGGAGTGGGTCATGTCCAGCCCCTTCTTCTCATTCCTACAGTGAAAGGAGGCAGCAGGGCTCTGCCCGAGGGACCAGGGCTGCTCTGAGGTGGATTTATGGCTACTTTGAAGCTCTTTTGCACCAGTTCAGCAAAGATCATTATTATAGAAGTGCTGGTCAGCCCTAACATCCTCCAAACACCAAGCCTCTTCCTGCAGCCTCTTAGCTGTGCAGGTGCCAGCATCAGAGAAATGATATAGGATCCTGATGGGACATGGAAATCCTGGCCATTTGGAGGGCTAGATCCACATGGCCCTACCATGAGGACCTGGACCACAGCAAGAATAGGTTATCCCATCTGTGACACCCCTCTTATAATAGCTTTTGTGGGGGACAATGCTCCTCTGCAGGCACCGTGGCCTCCGAGTAGCCTGTATGTTCTGCAGAGCATTAACAGGGCACCAGGCACTCCAAATACAACAAGTCTGCAAATCCTGTGTTCACAGGTGAATTCCTGTAGCTATCTGGCTGGGAGCTACTCTGACTCTACAGAGATCATTTTCAGACCATCCCCATATCTTCACTCCTTTGCAGCCAAGGCTTGCAGTGCTGCTGCTCTCCATGTCTTCCTGCAGTGCCAAGCAGCCAGCAGGGCTCTCTGGCATTGCTTAGGGCTCTTGGAGAAAACCACATGGGGCTCTGTGGCCTAAACAAAGGCAAGATTTCTGCAGCCCACAGCTGCTCTGCCAAGCCTCCATTGATCCCTTCTGCTGAATTACAGTAGAGCCAGTGCAGAAATTATGTATTGCTGTTGGCTTATTGCTGTGGCTGTCTCCGTTTCCCATGGCTTAAAAACCTCTGGAGCAGAGTCAGCAGAACTGAAGTGAGCCCTGTCTCAGCTGCTGCAGTCAAGGAGGCTCCCATTACCTTACCTCCCTTATAAGGTCCTCCAGTTCTGATGGCTGTAGGAGTGATGGACTGAACCATTCACTTGAGAGCAACCAGGGTTTGTCTGCTCAAACCCCTCAGTGACAGCCCTTGGGAATACCCCAGCTGGAGATCCAAGTGATCACATCTGCCTTTAGAACTCCACTCACTGACCCTGCTGCACACTTTCTCCTATACAAATGATGTTGCACTTAAACAGTGCCCAGCCTCGAGTTTCTTCACCTCATTTACAAACATTTACAAACACACAAATGGTGAGTTGAAATCCACACTTTCAGGAGTGGCCGGTGTTCAGCCTTTTCTTATAGACAGGAAAACTGAGGCACAACAAAATTATCTGCTTCTACTAGCCACGCTGGAGTGTAGAAAGCATTCACACACTTGAGATACATCCTAAGCCTCTCACCCTGGTGCAGCAGAAGAGCTATGGCCCACCAACCACCAGCACGGCTCCTCTCCACCAGCACAGCTCTTCTCCCCTCCTCTGCTCAGGTGTTATAGCTGTTCTTTTGTATGTTAATAGCTGAGGCACATCTATTGTCCCTCTAATGGCTCCTTGGCTGGTTTTGGAGCAGGGGGAGCTTCTCAACTTCTTATCGAAGCCACTCCTGGGGCCCTTCCCCCACTACCAAAAACACCGAGCCAGAACAGAAGGACATTGTACGTGTTCAGCAGCATCATGTCAGGAGGGTGTGACTTATGCTGGACCAGCCAGCACATCAGCAACCCCTTCCCAGGTGGGTTTTGGAGGCTGGGTTGCTGCTGCTTCTCTGCTCGCAGGACCACGGTTTGTAATCAGGAGTACCAGCCCCATCCACCCTCAGATCCAGCAGCGTTGATTTCATTTGGATCAGACACCGAGGCACAGCTCCTGGCAGGGCAGACAAACACCTTATTCTAAAGCCATCTGTGTCCCTGAAAGAAACTATGGACCTGAACTTTTAAACTAGGAATTTTTATCAAGAGAGTCACAAAAATGTGCTGATAGAAGAGGTGAAGTGTAAGAAAGACCTTTGTCCCAGGCAGGCCTTGGTATAGATCCATTGACTTTATCCTCCCAGGCAGCATTTTCATTTTGAGGTGTTATCTTGATCCTGGGTCTGCCCACAAGATTGTGAAGGGTGTTTTTGCTTAGAGGTGCTGGCATGTGGTAGGAACAAACATGCAGGCTGGTGGGAGTGTGGGGATAGACTTTCTTCAGCTGGCACTGTCACAGAGAAAAGGACATCTTCCTGATCCATTATGCTGCAAGACACCTCTGCCAAAACCAATAGCCAGCAAAACTACCCTTCCCTTTCTGCAACCTGTAGTCTCACATAACCCTCTTGCAAGACAGTGGAGTGTTTCACAAGGCTTAAGCAACAGGTTTAACCAAAAGACTGTGTGGAAAGAGGTGCAAAATGCAGCAAGAATGGGGGCAAGCAACCACAGCAAGTCCTCTGAGCAATGGTCTTGCACTCTGCTGTTTCCTTTCTTATGGTTTGCTGCTTTTCTGCAGCTTGACATGCTGTGTAGGTCCAGCTTCTGTATCTGTCCTCTCCAAGGTCAAGTCCTTTCCTCTCGTTTGTGTACTTCAGGCAATCAGAATGAAAAAAAGTAAACACCAAAGACAAAAGCTATGATTATAGAGCCACTGAGCTTGCCAGACATGAGGAGGGCTAGGGGGGATAAATGCTGCTAAACCACAGTTTCCAGGCAGTGCAGGTTTCCCAGCAAACAGAATTCACAGCTCCCTTCCCATGTTTGCTAATAATGGTAGGTCATATTTGGGAGCAGGAGAAAGCAAGGGAGAAAAATCACCAGTAAAAGAAAAGCGCAAAGATAGGGTATTTATAGCTGGTCTGTTTTCCAGCATCTCAGACAACCCAAATGATCACGTTAATGTATGTCAGGAGCTTCTTCCTGCCTTGGCTGCGACTCAATGCTGGCCACATGGCACCTGCACACAAATGCACAGCAAAACCTGTGTGGGAGGTCATGGGAACCCATTAGTTCTACATCTGTAATCCCTCCAGAATGCTCCAACTGCCTCTCAGCAAACTCCTGGGGATGTGCTAACACACCTGGTGGAAACTGGGTGAACATACCCTCCACCTGTCCTTGCTCAACAAGAGACCTGCTTCTTCTCATCCCAGAGGAGAGCTGGCCTGTTTTCTCTTTGCAGGAGCTAGATCCCATTTTGTGGCCTTACATCCCAGCCTCATTGCCAGGACAGAGATATCTGCACCTAGAAATTAATATATAATTTCTGCTGGAGGGATAACAAGGGTGATAAAGCCTGGACTGCCTTAGTATTTGAAGTATGTGCAAACTGGAAAATAAAAAGCTTTAGGAATCAAGTGTCTGCTTGATTTTAATGAAGCCAAGCAATGTTTTTCAAGCTGCTTTCTCAGTTAATGTTTTGGGACGAGCAGGGAGGAGCAGTGGAATCACTCATCAAGAGAGCTTGTGTCTGTGTAAGAAGCAGGTGTCCAGGTGGCCTTTGCCACCTCAGCAGTTCACTTGGCTCACATTTTGGTGTGCTCTGGATACCCAGCCCGAAGAGTGGGACTCCACAGGAAACTGGATTTTGGTGTCGTTAAACACCAAAACTTGCACATGTGATTCTAATGCAGTGCTTGTAATACTACTGTCCACTAAACCATTAGTGATAGCCAGGAAAAATTAATTACCTTTATTAGTGGACCAGAGGACCTGCCTTATGAGGAAAGGCTGAGGGATCTGGGTTGGTTCAGTCTTGAGAAGAGAAGGCTCAAGGGAGACCTTATCAGTACATAAAGGGTGGCTACCAAGAAGACAGAGACTCCCGTTTTACAAGGAGTCACCTGGAAAAGACATGGGCTAATGAGCACAAGTTAATCCTGGGGTGATTCCAGTTGGACTCCAGAAGAAAATGTTTCACCATGAGAGCAATTAGATATTGGAATAATCTCCTAAGGGAAGTGGTGGATTTCCCTACACTGGACAGTTTGAATACTCAGCTTGACAGGGTGCTCAGAGATTGGACCAGATGATCCTTGAGGTCACTTCCAACCTGGTATTCTATGATTCTAGGACAACTGTCTGTGCCCACTGGCACCAGAGCGATGGACCAAGACAAGTTTAATGTTAACCAGCAGAACAATGTATATTGTGTCTGCTGCAAGGTACCTGGCCAGGCAGTATCCTTTACAAATGCATATGTAAATGTCGCAGGGCAAAAGCTGCATGTGAGGGAACTGGTCTGCAGATTCCAGGGGCCATTAGGCCCCTCCTCAGCCCGGTGTGCAGTGCCTTCCTCAGTCCTCCCGCCCCAGCTCTCCAGTTCCTCATGTCCTTTGCACAGGTCACTTGGACTCACTGGCACAGCACAAAATGATTCAGAGGGTTAGTTTGGTTTGCTAGTGTTCTCCTACATTGCAGAGTCAACTGCATCATGGGAGGCTCTGCCAGATGTGAGGAGGGCAGTGTAGCTGGGGCAGATCAGGTTGGGGAGTCGTGGGCTGGATATCGACTCCCTGCATCTAGGGAACCACAGGAGCTGACTGCCTGGAAAGGGCTGTCTGATGTCTCCCCCACCTCCCATCAGCCAGGTTTCATGGACTTAAAGTGCTGGGTTCTTCATACAGAACAGTGCTAAGTCTGTATCTTGTTTTTTTCTTGCCTAAGAATACATCATGTCATATAACTAAATAATTTCTTCCTGGCTGAGGCTCATTAGGGATCCAGTGTTAATCTGGCAGGAAGCTGATTTTGGCACACATGGCAGCACAGGAGCAGGGTCGTGCCACCCGCTGCCACGGACCACCACGTCCCCCGCCCCGGCCCGGCTGCCCCGCAGTGCCCAGTCCCACCTCGTGCCCGTCGGGGAAGGTGTCACGCCGCGGGTGGCAGCGGCCATCCCCGCGCCACGGGCCACCACCGGGAGTCAGGGTCATGTGCCCAGGGCACATGGAAACGTAACACGGTGACCTGCGTCCCTGACCTATTTCATCGGGGCAAACCTGAGTCATTGTTTTCCCAGTCGCTGTGTTGGACCGTCTCCCGCGCACGTTTCCGTGACCCGGAGGGCGCGAGGCGCCGTGCGACGCCCCGAACCCGCGGGTCCCCTGCGGGTCCCGCACCCACACCGGGACGGGAACAGGGCGGGAGGCGCCCGGGGGGCCCCAGGGCTCCCTGGCTGAGACAGGGCTCCCCGAGCCCCAGCGCTGACCTCGACCAAGCACTTTGCTGCTCCCTGCCCTGCCCGCCCCCACCGGCAGGCTCGGCGGGGCTGAGGCAGCCGCCTCGTCTGATCACGGGGAGATCAGCCCCCTCGTTCCCACCTGACCCCAGCTCCGCGCAGCGCCGTTGTTTTCTCTTTCCTTCTGCTCTTACGCAGCTGCACTTTTTTTAATTCCCCTTTAAAGATCTGGCTCGGCCCGGTTTTCGCCCCCGCGCTGCCACGGGGCCGGTACCTGCCGCGCGCACGGACCCGCCGCCCCCCCCGCCCCCCCCGCAGCCCGCGCGCGGCCCCGCCCCCGCCTGGCCCCGCCCCTCCAGCCAGCGTCGGGGGTCCCGCCCCCTCAGTGACGTCACCGGCCGCCGCGCAGTGCGCAGCGCGGAGGGGCGCGAGGCGGGCGGCGGTTGAGGTAGCGGAGCGGCGGGGGAGCCCGGGGGGCGGCGGGGGAGCCCGGGGGGCGGCGGGCCGGGCTGTGGGGCCCCGGGAGCGTCTGTGTGTGTGGCCGGGAGCAGCCGGCACCGCCCGCGTGTGATGGAGTGACTTCGGGGCTGAGCTGCCCCCGCCGTGCTGTGAGGGCTGGGGGGAGAGGAGGGCCCCGGGCGGCCGGGAGAGCGGCTGGACGATGGGGAGGGGGGGACTGGGGTGTGGGCGTGAGGCCCTTGCTGCAGGGAACGGGCTGTTCAGGGTTGCTGCTCTGAGGACGTTGAGGGGCAAAACATCTCGGGGTGAAGAGAGGGACCCGTTCCTCCTTGGGGGGGCAGCCGCGCCCGAGGTCGGGGCAGGGCGCTGTTCTGGAGCAGGAGGGTGGCTCCCCGGGGAAGCCCCTGGGCCCCGGTGCTGCTGACCCGCGCGTGTCACCCGCTCTGCCAGCTCCAAGGATGTGTTTGTTTTCAGAAAGTTGCTTTAAACTGTCAAGTTTTCGTTGCAGGGAGCAGGGAGGCTGTGGGGTTCACAGCCCTGCCCTGCATGTCAGGGAGAGCTGGGCTGCGATTGTTTATGCAACGTGGGGGGAGAAGAGGAGGGCAGACTCAGAGCAGATGGGCATGTTTAATACTAATGGGCTTATTTAGTGTAGAGCAAGTAGTATGTTGGCACACTGTGTAAAAATAATAATAATACTGTTTAAAAGCCATTATGGTTGTCCTGGATTTATATTTTCCTGCTACCATAGCTGTTGGAGACCTAATTTGGATTAATTAAATGTCATAGAGAAATAGGAGAATAAAAAAAAAGGAGAATACGCATGTCCTTTCCTCAGCCACATGGATCTGGAAGCCCCTTCCAGTAGCAATGGGGAGACCCTCTCTGTCCAGGGCAGCAGTAAGATCTGTCCTAGTCATCCCAGATTCATGTTTAGCTCTTTGAAAGGAAAAAAAAAATGCTGTTGGTGCTTTCACCTTTGCTACAAAACCTGTGTGAGCAGAAGGTTCAACCTGATTGTCTAAGTAGGGGAAGTCTTGGTAAGGTAGTAAGTGTGGGGGAGTTAAAATGACTGTGCAGAGCAACTGCCTCCTCCTTTGTGCTGTGGTAAATGTAGGGATGTGATAGAAGGTGTGAGAAGTGCTGCTGTGCCAGAAAAAGGGTATTTTTCTTTCAACTGCATCAGTTGCTTTAATAAAAAGACTGACTCTTCCTAGAAACATTGGGTGATACAAATGGTATTACTATATCAAATAGAGGAGGAGGCAGAAAATGCTGAGACATGATACGTTTTAGTGATTGTATTTAAGTGCTTTTTAGGGACAATCAGGAATGAATGTGCATATTGGATAATAATCTTCTGCATGACATTGAATAGTGTTTTTACCAAGTACTGAAACTTATTCAGCACTAAAGTCTGTTACATTCTGCCTCTTATTCATGTGCTATAAAGGCCATCTTTGTTAAAATACTGATTTGTCATTCCCCTAATGATTTGAGAGTAGTAACTGATAGTCTGCAGAGGCCAAAGAGGAGAACAGGGTGTCCTACAAACGAGTGGCTCTGACATGAGCTGCGCAGACCCTGTGAGGTGGTACCCCAGGATCAGAGGAGAGGGCTCGGGTGTTTTGCTACCATCTGTATCCTCAGCTCCATATTACATTGAAAACTGGCAGTGGCTTGCTTGCTGAAAAAACTGAGGTGTTCCTCTAAGTGTAAGCAGTGATGTTCCTGCTGGTAGTGTTGCAATGGGATGATAAGGCAACTACCTGGAGGGCTGTGTTTGTGATAAACAGAGCAGCTACCTGTTTTTGGGGTAGTCCCGTGCATGATCAGATTAATACATTACTTAATTTTTTTCTAGGAGGGCAGAGTAACTCTTTTTCGACAAACAACTCTGCCTATCTCCTGTTCCCTGTTTGTGATCTCCCTGTGGCGTGGCTGTGGACTTAGTGGGGGCCATGAAAACTCCCAGAGGGAGCTGAAGACTTGATTGAGCAAGGTTCAAATGACTGCCTTCAGTATTGATATTTTCTACTCATCTACTCTCTCAGTTGTGTCTTGTCTTTCTCAACTTCCCAAAACAGTATGGTTCGATGAGTAGAAAATAGCACTCCCTCATTTTTGGGAATAGGGGAAGACAGCAAGAAGCCTGAGCCACGGAAACAGATGGTTGGCGTTGCCAGCTCGGGCATCCTGCTGGCTGCAGCTTGGCTTTCCAGGGGACTCGCCGAGGCCACTCGCCCCAGGGTGGTGGAGGTTGCCTTCCTCCAGAGTTTGGGATGAAGTGCTTGGCCTCGCACCCGTGCTGTGCCGCCATCTGCAGTTGTTTCCCGGGGAGTGTTTCCCAGCCGGGACCCGGTTATGTGGAAGCTGGTGAGCACGTTCCTTCTGCCCCCACACCGCTTCCTAGGAGAAGGAGCTGTGCTGGGCTTCGCTTGCCTGCCCACCGCCCCTCAGCGTTGCTGAGGGGGAATGCATCTACTTGGGAATGCTTGGTCTGTGGTATTCCTTACACCAGGCACCACCACTGCTAAACAAAAGCTGCTGTTTCTTTCACGTGCAGAAAAGAAAGATGTATTAGATGTATTTCTGCATTAGCGTTATAATGCATCGTTGTGCCTTTATTCGGTCTCATCGACTGTTGAGAGTCTCTGAACATCAACCTCCAGCTTCTCTTCAACCTCTGACAGAGCAAGGCAAAGGCTTTCTTAATTTTATGACAAATGGTATCAAAGGTCCTTGCTTGTGCCCCGTGATGAGCAGGCATTAAAAGATTC